>NW_004444068.1:6272040-6302262 GCF_000243295.1 Trichechus manatus latirostris | reverse complement strand
TAATATATTTTACTAGCTCTATTTCTCTAGAGAACCCTAACTATGACATATCTAAAACCTTCCATTTTTCTTAGCATATCTCATAGCAGCCACAAAAATATATTAGGACACGTGAGTCGAGGTTAAGCCTCATTAATTCATAATAATATGAAGAGAAGGTATATCTAAGTCTGAATTAGAGAACATTTGAAAACAAATATGGTTTTAAGTTTTTAATAGATTCAAAAGTAACCGGTTAAATTGAAAATGGAAAAGTAAAATGAGTTTAATTTCATAACAGCCTAAGTAAATAATAATAATTACAGTGAGCTATTCATTGAGTACCTACTAATAGCTAGAACTGTGGTAAATGTTTTGCAATTAATACTCCAAAGGATTTAGGAACTATTATGATCTACCTCTTCCAAATGAGAAAACCAAAGTTTGAGAATCAGTCAAATTACCCAAATTCACACAGGTAATAAGTAGCAGAGCCAGGATTTGAATCCAGCTTCATCCGGCTCTAGAGTGCAATTCTTAACTACTTAGTCTCTTAATTCTACACTTAACCACGCAATCTCTTTTTAATAGCAAGGTATATTTAACATTCAACTTATTTTAAAAAAAGAATTACAATTTCAGTAATATGAATAAAGGGAAACTTCATTTCTCTAAATTTCACTGAGAAGTCCTTTGAATCACACAAATAAAGATTCATCATTAGAAGCAGTCATAATACGTAATTGGAACCAACCTTATTTAGATACTAAAAGGAATTCCCACAATCTGCCTCGGTGATAGAAAGTGATTCTCTCCACCATTACCTGAGACTCTCAGTTGAACTGACTTCCAGTCCCTGAGTTAAGAATTTCTGTATGTCAACGTCTCTGCCTCTGGGTTGGTCTATAGGGAAATAAACCCTTCATGTGAGCTGCTTCTTAGCTGATCCAGGAGGACATCAGGCTATAAAATAAGCTTCTTGAATTGGTAAAAAAAAAAAAAAAAAGCTCCCCTACTCCTTAACTCTTCCTCAAGACTAACTCTGACATTGAATAATTAAATAAACTACCGGATATGAAGAAAATAGCTACAAAAAAAAAACAAAAAACCTTATTTCCAACCCAAGATCAAAGAAGCGCACTCAGCCAGAAAAGAGTCAGATTGCTAAGATGATGCTTTAAAGCACTTCTCCATCTGGTCTGCTTTTGAAAGATTAGCAAACTGTTCACAAGGAAGTATGAGCCAACAGAAAGTATAAAGCTATCCATGACAAAAAACAAACAAAAACCACTTTTGATACAAAAGCAAAAAAGTGACTAGAGGCAACACTAAACCCTAAAATACCTTTTATATATAAAATATAAATTTTAGGAAATAGAGGTTATTGCATCTTGTGGCACTAAAAAAAATTGCATACTCATAGCTGTTGTTGTTGTTGTTAGGTGCCTTCGAGTAGGCTCTGACTCATAGTGATCTTATGTACAACAGAACAAAATGTTGCCCGGTTCTGTGCCATCCTCACAATCATTGCTATCTTGAGCCCGTTGTTGTAGCCGCTGTGTCAATCCATCTCTTTGAGGGTTTCCCTCTTTTTGCTGACCCTTTATTTTACTAAGCATGATGCCTTTCTCCAGAGATCGGGCTCTCCTGATAACATGTCCAAAGTAATCGAGATAGATTACTTTGAATATGATCGATATAACAGTCGTTAACGCCGTTAGTCAAGTATTTTCAGTTCTTCACCCTCAGTGCATGTGGTAGGACTTCACTTCCTCATTCTGTGTAGTTGGATGGAGACATGTGACTAGTTCTGACCAATGAACTCTGCTCAGAAGTAGTAGGTGTTCTTTTTTGACTATCACATTTAATTTCCAGTGATAGACATTGCAGAGCTCATTTTTTACTCTAGACAGGAATGGCAATGTTTGAAATACTGGCTGACCCATCACTCTAAGTCCTTGAGTGACCACAATGAGCCCAGCCCACTGCCAACCCAAGTTAGTTATCTGAAGTAGGCAAGAAATGAATTTTGTCATTTGAAGCAACTGAAATTTTCATGTTTGCTACTGCAGCATAATATTAACTTAATCTAGCCTATTTTAACTGATAAAACAGATATTAAACCAGAACAAACAATGTTGAAAACAGCAAGGGAACAATTGAGGTTATCGTTGAAATGAGCAGTCATTAGAAATAGAGTATAAACAATTCAATGAGCACAACAGCACATATTAAAATGCATGACAAAAGGAAAGAAGATATGGAAGATGGAGCATGGAAATATAATTCATGAAAAATGAGAGCTACTGTTAAAGACACAAATTTGGGAAAATAAAAGATACAATTAAATTAATCACTTCAGATATAAAATATGAAGCCTTCAGAAATAGAATCCTCATATATCAAGGGAAATCATAAAACATAAAAAACTACAATCTAGCTTACGAGAGTCATACATTAACAAATAATCAAACCGGAAAGCTAAAATCTGTGATTGGTCAAAGGTTTATCAATAAAATACAAACAAAACATTTTAAATAATCTAAGTGTCCTCAAACTGGAGGATGATTAAGTAGATAATGGTGATTATATTTTATGCAATATTATGTATCCATTAAATTATTATTATGAAGATTAGACAAAAACAAGGTAAAACGTGTACCATATCATGTAAAATAAAAGACATGGTATCCAGACATTTATGTTTCCCTGTAAATATAGCTTTACATAAATCTTGCATTTTAAATAGACCTGAATGTGCTATTTAAGAAAATTAATTATTGTGCTAGAGTTATAGAATTAGAGATAATTATAAAAATATTTATTATAACAATAAACTACAGTAAGCCTATAAGTTAATGCACCAAGACTGGAGAGCATAAAAGGCCTCTTCATTTAATACAGTCTTGATTTAAATAAGTGACACGTTTTATGCCTGAGTACTCACAGTTAAGCACTATCTACAGCCTAAAATTTCATATGATAAGAAATTATTTACAGCTTTTCTTCCTGTATGAGACTTGTATTCTGTGAATTAGAATACACTTATTCTTAATTAAAGAAATGTAAATGTGTAAGGATTTCTTATAATAAAATTAATCACTTTTAAGGAGAAATAACTCAGATGGAAACTATCTTAATCATCTTTTTTGTAGTATTTCTGCTCTCATATCATAAAAATGAGTCCAATACATGATATTTTTTTCATTATCAACTAGTCCAGGTTCCTTCAAGTCAATTCCGACTCAGGACGTCCCCATGTAATCAAAATCAAAACCAAACTCATTGTTGTCCAGTCAATTCTGACTCATGGTGGACAGAGTAGAACTGCCCCGTAGGGTTTCTGAGGCTGGAATCTTTACGGAAGCAGACTGCCACGTCTGGATTTGAACTGCTGATCTTTAGGTTAGCAACGGTGTGCTTTACCCACTGGGCCACCAGGACTTCTTTCATGTAACAGAGGGACTTATTTTTTTTTAGAGAGGTTATTAGTTTTTGTTGATTGTGGTGCTATTGTCTCTGAGATTAATTTTCTTCCTTATTGAAGACTAAAGCTTATTGTTGATGCAAGTCAAGGTCCAAGAAGATATCAGAAGCTAGGTGAAGGTAATTGTCAGCTATTAGATCGCTAGATACTGAAGTTATAAGCAATTTCTATGTTTGCTTTAAGCTTTTAGCTAGATTCACACATATACTTAGGCACCTAAAATATATTACTATCACTATTACTGGGACCCCAGTAGTAGCGCGGTTGTTAAACGTTTGTCTGCTAACCAAAAGGTCAGCAGTTCGAATCCACCAGCTGCTCCTTAGAAACCCTATAGGGTGGTTCTATCTGTCCTATACGGTTGCTATGAGTAGGAATTGACTAGATGGCAATTTTTTTTTTTTAATCACTATTACTGGTAATATTTTAATGAATACTCAGCACACGAATCTAACGCTGGCTGGATACAAAGATAAGTATGCCTTGTTCTAGCAGCCATAATGGATTGCTAAGGCTGCTGGATATACCTCAAAATAAAAGATCACTAACTTCAAAAGTATAGCAAAGAGGATCTTATGTTCATGACATAATGTGATGTCCATTCAACATTTCACTTTTAGTGAAAAACCCATCATGTATGGATAAACACATTACATGATGGAAGCAGATACACTAAAACTTAAATATGGGTATCAGTGGGAAGTGACTTTTACTTTCTTCTTTATTTGTTTTACCAGTTTTCCATAATATCTATAAAAGCATGAATTACTTCTGTGATTAAAAAATATTTAAAAAAAACCAAAACACAAACAACAGGAAGTTGATATGAGACCCCTATTTCATGTATATATATGTACGGTGTAATTCTCCTTCAGAGGTGGGGCTAGTCTTTCTAATCAATTTTTTTTTAATATATAAAATACTTTGTGAATATTACCCTTCTTCAACCCTATCTAGTTGCACAGAGGTGTTCGGCATTTCTTTACATCAAAATCTTGCTGGTCTCCGTGAGCAAAACTATGTACGTGGAATCCCTTACCAAATTCTATCTTAGCAAGCCTTATTTCTTTCAGGTATGTTGCACAAAAATACACTCTCATTGGCTCGCTACTTCCTGCAGTAATCTTCAGGGATTTAGCATTTGCTCTGACCTCTTTCCTCTGTGAATATGGAAAATTCATTTCAGATCCCACTCTGTCATTTTCAGTGATTTTAATGAGTTATGAAAGTCTGATCTTATAAGACCCCTCCACCCACATCTTCCCGCTGCTCCCCACTCTTTGCATTTCCCATTGCCTCTGGGCCTGAAGTTTCATTCATTTGAAAACGATTCTGGGAAACATCTCCCCTCCTCCAGCTATTAATCTGTCATTAAGGGACCATAAGTCATTCAGATATTCTACACTATTATGCAACCTCAACAGAGAGGAAAAATCATTTGCTTTACTGTCAGTGTAAAAACTTTTATCTTCTTTGACAGTTTTATTCAGAAAACTTCAGCTTTGTTTTCATTTGATTCTAATGATGGCTTTCAGAAAATGATTTGAGCAAGTACAAGTTTAGTGCAACGACAGCTGTCGTGATTTCTGTGGTGGTTTCTCTCAAGGAGAATTTATTGAAAAGATGCCTTTCAAATGCAGTGGATCACTGTTGGCACAGTGGCTGGAAGTTAATTATTCAGAGCTGGTAATGTGGTAGTATTTACTCAGTAGGGAATTTAAATGAAGAAGGCCCATTTGTTTTATACCCTCTTTCTTTCCTCACCAGAACTTCCTTGAGCAAAAGGAATTAGATTCACAGATATCCCCATATCATTTGAACTGATAGTAATTGTTGTTTATTGTACTTACCGAGTAAAAGGGCCATAGCATTTTCTAATAATAAAAATAATGATCTGGAATGAATTTAGGAGGCAGTAGACTAATAAAATGGCTTTTACGTTCCATTCTTACTGTGAACTACTGTGTTGAAACCGAAGGTAGAGGTATTTACAACAAGCCGAGGCAGTTTTATTTTGGAAGTACATTAAACCGAATTAAGCATAAGTACGGCTCGCACTAAATTTTCAAACTCATTTTCATTTAGTGAGGGAAATATTAACCACATCTGACTTTACAAGTCTGAAATGAATTTATGCCTGGTTGGTTGTGGTTAAAACACAGAGACCGAAGCCTATATTCCAAAAAGAATTTTATTTGGAAATATTTCTGTCAGCTTTTCACCAAGCAACATGACCAGCTGAAGCCTACATTTGCCCAAATAATGGACTATCTAATGGAATTTTGTTTGGTTATCAGTAATTATGCTGTAGAATGCCATACTTCATGGAAATAAGGGAGTGAGAGCTGAAGAGGCAAAGTCATGGTACCTGCACATTTTCCGTCTTAAGAGATCTATACCTGAGCAATGTGGAAACCCACCACGCTACAACTGCTAAGTTAATAGCACTTTAAATGATCTTAAGACTGCATTTTGGCTTGCATTTTAGCTAAGAGTAGCATAGGAATGAACATTTAATATAAACTCCAAGGAGGACTTTTTTCCCTCTCTAGCTTATTTTATTTCAGAATTGCAGTGATATAAAGCAGATAACAAGTAAAAACACAAGTCACAGAGGAATAGTTCTTTTGTTTGTTTTGTTTATTTGTTTGCCTGGATGAGAGTGTGGGGTGCTTGGTACAGTGGAGCTGGTGAAAAAGCCTCACAGATCGAGAATCTTCATATATTACATAGAAGATTTGCTTCAGATAGTTAGTTGAAGCAATATCTCTAGGGAAGCTGACATATTCCAATAAAATATGACATTAAACATTATGTTCTATATTTTGCAATTTTGCTATTAGGAATTCAGTGAAAAGGGGTAAAGTTCTTTTCTCTCCCCACCCCCACCCCCAGATTGCATCTTTATGCAAGGTTCTCCCAGCCTTCACCAAGGAAAAAACATATTAGTGACAGGATTATGTTCCCATTCCACCCTAATTATTTTAACCAGAAAAGTTCAAATCAAACAATGAAGCTTTTCTAAATCTGAAAATATTTCCAGTCTAAAGATCTAAAGTCCTAATAGTTTATAAACTCTGTCTGCATAATTTCGACAGGATGGTAAACACAGCTTCAAGAAATTTTAAGCTCTGCTTTCTAGACAGTGTTCACTTTTATCCTCCACTGGATGAAATCTTGTAATACCTTGCTAAATTGTGCCATTGTATTTAAACAAAAAATATACACATTAAACAAATGTTAAAAAGGACATTAATTTTAAAGTAGTTAAGAAAAGACAATTCACTGCTTAATAGAAAGTTATGCATTGAATCACAATCTAATCCTTCTAGATATGTATTTTGTTAATTAAAGCAAGTGGAAATTTGCTCAGCAAATATTTAATGGGTGGGATGGTATCCCATCAGCATAATCCTGCAAAAGGGGTAACTCGGATGTCTGCTATAATTTGTATATTTTTTTTTGTTCAGCTGCTTACATTTAATTTCTTTGTGTCTATTTGGCTTACCAGTTGCCATCAAGTGGATTCTAACTCCCGGTGATCCCATGTGTGCAAAGTAGAACTGCATTCCATAGGGTTTTCCAGGCAGTGAACTTTCAGAAGCAGATCAACGGGCCTTTTCTTCCACGATGCCTCTGAGTGGGTTTGAACCAACCGTTTAGTTAGTAGTCAAGCACTTAACTAATTGCACCACCCAGGGACTCCCTTATTTGACTTAGTTGTGGGCAATTTATCATTGAACCAAAGCCCACCCTGTACAGGAGAAATGGACTTCGCAAATTCAACCGATGATCCTCTGGGCCTCATTAGCAGACATCGGATGGTGTCAGAAGTAGGAGGGAGAATCTTTTCACAGGCAGGGCGATGCTACCCAGCTGCACTCCACCAGACCTCCCCACAGACATAGCAGTTCCCCCAGTTGGGCATTTCCAAAGTCAGAGCCGGCAAACATATAAATAAGAAATACCTGTTACCCGTTCAGACTGTAGGGACCGATTCCATATTTACATACGTCGCAACCCCGAGGGCACTTGTCATAATACTGTTTTGATTCATTCTGCGGGTGCTTTTTCATGTTACTTAGAGATTCTGAGAGCCTGTTTAAATACTTACAGATTTTTCAGTGCCATTTGCTTTTGTGAATTTTCAGAATTTGTCTGCAATTAGTTTGGAGAGTGAATATCTGGTTTGGAATTTACGTAGGCTGAAAGAGGCTATTCAGAGGTTTACTGTCAATGCATATATTGTTTAGAACCACAAAATAAAAGTGCCTGTTGGAAGAAGCACCTTTAAATAAACAGATGATTTTTAATGTGTAATAGAACTGCTTGGAATAATCCCACTGAGGTAATGCAGTATTCATTCCATCTTGGTAATTCTCTGCTCTTTCCTGAAGGACATTATCTTTCCTGTTCACACTTAAACCAAGTTGAAAAAATATAATAAGATTATTACAATTTGTTTAATAGGCATTGTCTATATATATCTTGATTTAATTCTAATAACGATTGTATGACACTGCTTCTTATCCCTATATTACAGGTCTGAAAATTCAGTTTCAAAGAGAGATTTGAAGTCCGCCCGACTTCCAAGCCTGGGCTTTTCAACAATCCATTCCACAAGAAATATCCTGCTAAATGGCTCAGTCACTCCATTTCTTTCTTCTGGAACTCTCCCTCGGGCTAGTGATAGGTGTGGCATTTTTGCTTTCTTTTTTTCATTCACTCTTTCAGTGGGTGACAATATCATGCAGTGATTCAGATCATGGTGCTTGGAGTATGGCTAAACCTGGGTTTGAATTCCAGCTCTTCCTCTTACTAGCTCTGTGATCTTGAGCGCGTTACTTAATTTTACTAAGCTTTAGTTTCCTGGTCCATATAAAAGGGGGTGACAATTCTTGACTCGCAGAATTAAGGTAATATATGCAAAGCATTAGCACAATGTCTTGCACATGGTAGACCATCATTAAATGGTAGCCAATTTTGTTAATATTATGAAATTTTCAATGTTGGCATTTCTTATCATCTCAATGTTACCTTTTTCTATTGTCACTGTATTTACTGAGTGTCTCCTGTATCTAGTCTGGAGCTTACACTTGTATTTTAAACCTTTATTTCTCAGTGTGAAGAGGGCAACTGCACGTTGTGGAACAAAGACACTCAAGTTCAGTACGACAAGATTGAAGCTACTAAATCTGGGCCAATCACAGCACAGTCCATCCACCCAAGAGACCAAGTCCTTGAAGTCATCTAAGTCTCCTCACTATCTTCTACCCCTATCCGTGATCAGTCATCCAACAGATCCACCACCTATTGACTCTTTCTCCTAATATTCACTTTATGACCATTGCCACAACCTTGGTTCAAACTCCAAATTTCTCTATTCTGCACCATTGCTTCCTCTTGGCTAGTGTCCCTATCTCACCGGGCTTTACTCCTTTTCCCACGCTGCTTATAATGACTCTCCATTCTATGTAGTAGGGTCTCCTATGGGTTGCATGCATTTCAGAAGAAAATGTTAGAGCTTTTCTTTTTTTTAAAATTTTGTTATTTCTAAAAAATTATTTTTATATATGTTTATATGTATTAGCTTCCTAGGGCTGTTATAACTAATTACCACAAAATGGGTATTTTAAAATAGTAGAGATTTATTCTTCCCCAGTTCTGGAGACTAGAAATCCAAATTCAGGGTGTTGGCAGGGCCACGCTCCCTATGAAGTCTCTGGGGAAGATCCTTTCTTGTCTCTTTCCAATTCTGGTAGCCTCAGGTATTCCTTGGCTTGTGGCAGACTAACTGCAATCCTTATCTCCATCTTCACATGGCCATCTACACTTTACATCCCTCTGTGTCTCTTCTCTTTTACAAGGACACCAGTTGCATTCGATTAGGACTCACCCTACTCCAGTATGACCTTATGTTGACTAATTATATCTGCAAAGATCCTATTTCCAAGTAAGGTCACAGTCACAGGAACTGGGAATTGGACTTCAACGTACCTTTATGGAGAACACAATCCAACCTAAAACAGTTTCTCATGCATACATTATACAGTGTACAGGACACAGCAGTAAAGTAGTATACATGTTATTTTAAAATAAACATAACATACTCAAACATTTTTCAAAACCATTTTAATTGCATGCTCAAGAAATTTTACTTATGGGTTGTTGTAGTTGTCGTCAACTGTAGTTGAGTCATCCCTCAACTCTTGGTGACCCCATGCACAGCAGAACAAAACCCCACCTGGTCCTGCATTGCACTAATAGACAAGAGGCACAGTGGGCAAACCCCGCCTTCATTGGTGATTGTGGGGTAAGGATCAGCATGAATCTAACCCATACCTGGAAATGGATCCAGCCCTCACCTCCCCATATCTCTTTCCTCATCAGCAACCACCCTTGTGGCATTTTCTTTCTCTGATGCTAATCACCCGGATTTAGGTAAGACTTTACAAGTTAAAGGGACACCGTCTTTCAGATCAACTGCCTGAGAAACTCTTCTCTGAATCAGCCACCCGAAGTTAAGTCAGTTTACAGTTAGAAAGTCTTTTCAATTGCCAAATAGGCAGATAGCAGCCTCTGCTGGCTCTCATTTGCCCTCTGTGGGTTGTTGATTCTCTAGAATGGCTCAGAGAATTCATGAAGACCATCCCATGGCAGGTGCTTAAGCGTTCTGCCGCTAACCGAAAGGTCAAAGTTCAAACTCACCATCGGCTCCAAGGGAGAAAAGACCTGGAGATCTACACCCATAAAGATTACAGCCTAGGAAACCCTATGGGGCAGGTCTACTTTGTCCTATAAGGTCATGATAAGTGAGAATCGACTCTATGGTACACAGCAAAAACATCAATACTTACAGTTACCCATTTATTATAACCAGAAATGATACAAAGAGATGCATCAAATGAGGTCTGAGAGGGGATCCAGCGGGAGACTTCCATTGTCCCCAAGGATGTGGCACCGTCCCAAAAGCACATGTTCTTGCCAATCCAGAAAACTTCCAGAGTTACTTGTTCAAAGCCTTTTATTGGCCTCGTTGCATAATCATGATTGGTTGAATCATTAAATATGCATGATTGAATTATGCCCTCCTCCCTCCCTCAGGTTAGGTGGCTGGGTGGGGTCTGTGTAGCCTCACTGATTAGCGCACATTCTTCTTAGGTGCTGTCAGGAGGTTTTACTTAACAAAGGCACCTCAATTGCTGGGGAATTCCAAGAACTATCTTTCAGAAAGGAGACTTGGTGGTTCAGTGGTTAAGCGCTCAGCTGCTAATGAAAGGTCAATAGTTCGAACCTACTTGCAACTCTGTGAGAGAAAAGACCTGGAGTTCTACTCCCATAAGGATTTCCAATTGTGGTCGAGTCAATTTTGACTCATAGCGACCCTACAGGACAGAGTAGAACTGCCCCATAGAGTTTCTAAGGAGCAACTGGTGGATTTGAACTGCCAATCCTTTGGTTAACAGTGAGTTCTTAACTACTGCACCACCAGGGCTCCTCCCATAAAGATTACAGCCTAGGAAACCCTATATTGTTGTAGTTTTCAGGTATCGTCAAGTTGGTTCCAACTCATAACGACGTTATGTACAACAGAACAAAATACTGCCTGGTCCTGCACCGTCCTCACAATCATTGTTATGTTTGAGCTGATTGTTGCAACCACTGTGTCAATCCATCTCAATGAGGGTCTTCCCCTTTTAAGCTGACCCTATACTTTACCAACCATGATGTCCTTCTCTAGGGACTGGTCCCTCCTGACAACATGTCCAAAGTACGTGAGATGAAGTCTCGTCATCCCCTCTTCCAAGGATCACTCTGTCTGTACTTCTTCCAAGACAGACTTGCTTATAGGGCAGTTCTAATTCGTCATATAGGGACACTACAAGTTGGAATAGACTCAATGGCACACAACAACAAGAACATCCTTCAGGAACCAAAGACAGAGACCATATCCAACTCTTTGTATCACATAGACCATCCCCAGGGTTGGCTATGGGTCAGACCTTTGTGGTCCATAGAGTTTTCATTTGCTGATATCCAGGCCTTTCTTCCTCATCTGTCTTAGTCTGGAAGCTCTGCAAAATTTGTTCAGCATCATAGCAACACGCAAGACTCCACTGACAGATAGGCAGTAGCTGTGCAGGAGGTACATTGGCTGGAGACTGAACCCAGGTCTCCTACATGGAAGGCGAGAATTCCTACCACTGAACCATCACTGCCTTATTTAGCATGATCAAAAAAATGTTGGAATTACTGGTCTATATGATGAAATCAAAATTCCTTAGTACAAAGGCCCTTCGTGATCTGACACTTGCCTGACCTCCTAGATTCAGGTGCCACCATGCCACCACATGCATACTAACAGGTGCTTATTCAAAATTGTTTGTGGTTCTCCGAATACAAAAGCTTCAATAATATGACTATTATTCAAATTTATGCACCAACTACTAACGCCAAAGATGAATAAATTCAAGACTTCTACCACTTTCTGCAGTTTGAAATTCATAGAACATGCAATCAAGATGCATTGATAATTACTGGTGTTTGAAATGTGAAAGTTGGAAACAAAGAAGAAGAATCAGTAGTTGGAAAATATGGTCTTGTTGACAGAAACAATGCCAGAGTTTGCATGATAGAATTCTACAAGACCCACAACTTCCTCATCGGAAATACCTTTTCTTCAACAACATAAACAACAGCTATACACATGGACCTCATTGGATGGAATATACAGGAATCAAATCAACTACCTCTGTGGAAATAGATGCTGTACAAGCCCAATATCATCAGTTAGAACAAGGCAAGGGGCAGGCTGTGAAATAGACCATCAATAGCTCACATGCAAGTTCAAGTTGAAGCTGAAGAAAATTAAAACAATTCCATGGGAGTGAAAATACAACCTTGAGTATCTCCCACCTGAATTTTGAGACCATCTCAAGAATAGAAGAATAGATTTGACACACTGAGCACTAATGATCAAACATCAGAAGAGTTGTGGGATGACATCAAGGACATCACACATGAAGAAAACAAAAGGTCATTAAAAAGACAGAGAGAAAGAAAAGACCAAAATGGATGTCAGAAGAGACTCTGAAACTTGCTCTTGAACGTAGAGTAGCTAAAGTGAATAGAAGAAACAAGAGAATACAGGTAATTTTACATGTAGTCTAGAGATCTTACCACTACTCCACATAGGTAGTAGAATATATTTCCAGGCCGTCATACATTTGTAAAAAATCCCTGGTCTCTGAGATTGGCATGTTCCTGAAACAAACACACAAGAGCACCGAATATATATTCATACATCACTCAACACTAGTGAGAAAACAGTGAAAAACTGTCATGGATTGAGTTGTGTCCCCCAAAAATATCTGTCAGCTTGGCTGGGTCATGATTCCCAGTATTGTATGATTGTGTTATCTGATGTGATTTCCTTATGTGCTGTAAACTCTATCACTATGATGAGATTATATGTGATCTCCTTACGTGTTGTAAATTCTATCACTGTGATGAGGTTATACTGATGAGGTTGACAAGATTAGTGTCTTAATGCAATCTCTTTTGAGATATAAAAGAGACAAGCAAGCAGAGACACATAAGAACCTCATACCACCAAGAAAGCAGTGCTGGGAGCAGGGCGTGTCCTTTGGACCTGAGGTTCCTGCGTAGAGGAGCTCCCAGACCAAGGGAGGATTGATGACGCAGACCTTCCTCCAGGGACGATGGAGAGAGCATTCCCCTGGAGCTGACGCTCTGAATTTGGACTTGTAGTCTACTGGACTGTCAGGGAGTAAACTTTTCTTTGCTGAGGCCATCCACTTTTGGTATTTCTGTTAGAGCAGCACTAGATGACTGAGACAAAAACCTAACTGTGATCCTACTCATTACCAGCAAAACACCTTTTATAATCTTACCCTATGCTCCCAAGGGGTCCCTGGGTGGAATAAATGGTTAAGCACTCGATGACAAGCTGAAAGTTTGGCCGTTTGAACCCACCCAGAGGCGCGCTGGAAGACAGGTCAGGTAATCTTTTTCTGAAAGTTCACATCCTTGAAAACTCTATGGAGCACAGTTCTACTCTGACACATATGGGGTCACCATGAGTCAGAATCAGCTCTGTGGCAACTGGTCCTGGTTTTATGCTCTCAAAGGAGAAAATTTTATGGACAAATTGATCTTTTTTTGTACTAATCTTGCCTCTTGACTGTGCTGTTTTCAAAGGATAGGGCCAGGAAGAAATGGTATCTGATTTTTTTTTTTTAAGTATAATTTATCTTTTCACCTTTACTGCTTTTAAGTATAATTTCTCTTTTCACCTTTACTGCTTTGAGTTGCAGAAAAAAACCTTTAGAAATGGTTAGGGAATATGCACAATTACAATTTACCTAGCTCCGTAGCAAATCTAGGCCCATCATTCAAATAGCTGATTTATCCATTGAATTTACTCAGCCAGCCTAAGCTAACAGTGTATCTCAAACCAATATCTCAAACTCTGCACCCAAATATCCAACTGCTTTTTGGACATTTCTGCATGGATGTCTTGCAAGTTCTTAAAATAATCACATTCAAAGCTAAACTTGTTTTCCTTTCTCCCTTATGGGCTTCTCCTGAGTTTGTGAGTTTAAGGACTGTCTCAGCTCAGTCCAGGTTATCATCAATCAGAGTTTTGTAACTGAGTAACTGTATATCTGAACCACTGACACTGGTTTGTACCTGGGTCGGGTGAGTGTGTAACAAAAATGTGAATAAGGTATGGTTTTTTCTCTTAAGAAACTCACAGCCTAGCCCTGGAAAGTGTTGCACTTTTGCCTTAAATCTATCCAGAAGAGTCAATTACATCCTTGAAAGAAATCTCTTCATATACCATGGTGGTTAATAATACTTCCTCACTTCAAACTCAATGATTATACATTTAAAAAGGGCTAAAACTCTATTCCTTTCTACCATCTCTCTAGTACTGACTTCCCTTCACAATGATTTTCTCATTTTTACATAAAGTGGCACCATTTTTTTTTTTCAGATTTCAAGGAAATTTTGGAATTAGTTTGTTTTTCCACCAGGATCAGGCCTAAATACCAATCGCTGTCTCACTTCTGTATACATTGCCCTCAAATCTTTTTCTAATCTAAATATGATATGAACCTGATATGGCCACAGTTCATTTAGAACTCGTGCTACTGAGAAAGTCCCTCTGTCTACATCATTTGGGATGGAATCTTTTGCCCTATGTGACCAAGCATCCACCTACATCTACAACATTTGATGAAAAAATTGCTAATGTGATTGGTCAGACCTTAGGGCATTGATGGAACCACATAAATTATGAACACGGTCATTGTGCCCTAAAGATTAGATAAAACCACTAGTTGCCATAAGTCAATTCCGACTCATGGTGACCCCATGTGTGTCAGAGTAGAACTGCGCTCCATAGGGTTTTCAATGGCGAATTTTCAAAAGTAGATCAACAGGCCTTTCTTCTGAGCCATCTCTAGATGAACTCGAACCTCTAACCCTTTCAGTTAATAGCCAAGCATGTTAACCATTTGTGCTACTCAGAGACTCCACCATTACAGTTGGAGATTTAAAAACTCCTCTCTTGGTAAGTGATTGAACTGTTTAAAAGAAAATTAGTAATGAAATCCTTTATAAGTAAAGGATCAAAAACAACTTGAAAAACTTTATCAACCAACTGGACCAAATTAACACTACATAGGCAATTACGTCTAACAACCTTCAGAATACTAATTCTTTTCAAATGCACATAGAGCATTCACTGAGACAGAACATATTCTGGACCATTTAAAAAAGATTGAAATCATGCTGAGTACGTCCCCTCACCATTATGGAATTAAAGTAGAAATCAATAAAAAAAAACTCTTCTGGAAAAGCCCCAAATGTTTGGAAATTAAGCAACCCAGTTCCAAGCAATGAATCACAAGGGAAATAAAATATTTTAAGATGAATGGTAATGACGAAAATGTTATGATTTGTGGGACACAGTTAAAACTGTTGGAAAATTTATAGTCTACATGCTCATATTAGAAAAGAAGCAAAGTTTAAATCAAGGACCTAATCTTTCACCATGAGAAACTAAAAAAAGAAAAGCAAGTTCAAACCAAAATCAGTACAACTATGAAAATAATAAGAATAGAAGCAGAAATTCATGAAATAAAAAACATATAAACAATAGAAAAAAAAATCAATGAAACCAAAACATATTTCTTTGAAATGATTATTAAAATTTATAAACCATCTAGTTATATTGACCAGGAAAAAAACAGAAAGAATACACAACTTACCACTAGCAAAAATGAAAGTGAGAATATTAATATAGATATTAAAGGTATTAAAGGATAATAAAGAAATATTAAGGATAATTTGACAGTAAGTTCAACAATTTTGACGAAATGGACAAATTCCTTAGCGGTGGATAGTTAACTGATTAAAGAAAATATAGAAAGTTTAAATAGTCTAATATATATATATGAAATATAATTAGTAATTAAAAACATTCCCCAAAAGAAAATTTCAGGTGTAGATGGCTTCTCTAGTAAAGTCTCTGAAAAATTTAAGCAAGATATAATGCAAATTTGATATAAATTCTCCCAGAAATAGACAAGAAGGGAGTACTTCACAACTCTTTAATACAGTCAGGATTATCCTGATATCTAACCCAGATAAAGACATTAGAATAAAATTAATCTACAAACTTCATGAAATTCCTTATAAGCACAAGTCTTCAACAAAATAATAGCTATACACACACATGCACATTCACACACACACAAGGACACACGCACAGGGTTTACCTGTTATTCAGTTCAACATTCAAAAGTCGATGTAATTCGCAACTTCAACAGAACAATGCAAAACGTGTCAAAGCCACCATAAATGCATAAAATACATTTGACAACATCCAAAACTCATTTTGGATCCAATCTTTCCTTAAACTAGGAAGAGAGAAAGACCTCTTCATACTGATGAAGAGCATCAAAGAGAAACCTAGAGCTAGCCTCATACCTAGTAGGGAATGACTGAACACTTTTTCCCTAAGATTGAGAACAAGGCCAGAATGTCTGCTTTCATCAATTCTGTTTTACTCTGTAATTGAAGCTATAGCCAGTACAGTAAGACTAGAAAAAGAAATAAAAGTCGTACAGATAGGAAAGAAGAAGGAAAACTGTCTTTAATTGTCTACAGTGTGATAGTCTTTATAGAAACTCCTGGGCAATCCACAAAACAGGTACTAGTAAGTGAATTTAGCAATATCACAGAATACAAAGTCAGTTTATTTCTAAATGCTAGCAATGAATAAATAGAAATTGAAAATTAAAAATATACCTTTTATCTTTGCATAAAAAAACATGAAATACTGAGAGATAAACTTAACAAAGTAAGTACAAACCTAGTATATTGAAAACTACAAAATACTGCTACGAGAAATGAAAGAAGATATAAGTAAATGGAGACTTACATATGCTTAGATGTTTTGGAAATCTCAGAATTGTTAAGAGGATACTTCTCCCTTAAATGAACTATAGTTTCAGCACAACCCTAATCAAAATCCCAGGAACAGATAAGATGATTCTAAGAATTACATAGAAATGCAAAAGTTTAGAAAAATAATAGAATATTTTGAAAAAGAAAATAAAAACAACAACAAAGTTTGAGTGCCTACAGGTGATTTGAAGACTTATTATAAAGATAGAATCAAGACTGTATGCTTTTGATATACAATTAAACAAATAGGTCAATGGACTAGAACAGAGAGTCCAGAAATAGACTCATACTTTTTCCGTGAAATAAGTTTCAACTCAGATTCCAAAGCAGTCCAATGGGGAAAATTTTAATGTCTTTTCCAAGTGGTGCTGGGATAATTGGATAGTAATATGGGGGATGAGGAGGAGAACTTGCCTCATATTCTCAGCCCATTTATAGATTTTATTTGAGATGGATATTAAGGCTAAATATAAAAGCTAGAAGTACAAAGCTCCTAGAAAAAAATATTAATACCTTCAATATCTTGAGAGACACAAATGTTTCTTAGAGCGGACACAAGAAGCAATAACATAAAAGAAAAAATGTTAAAATGTATATTATCAAAATTAAACACTTCTGTTAATGAAAAGACCGTTCAGTAAATAAACCACAAACTGGCAGCAAATGTTTGCAATGCATGTATCGGACTTATATTCAGAATATACCAGAAACTCCTATAACTCAATAAAACATAAAGACAACTACCCACAGTCCTATAAAAACATGAAAGGAGTCTTTGTGGCTGCCTCCGTAGGAGGACGGTGTGTTGATCCACTGAGCAGGGGCACTAGGACTTTTCTTAGAAATGCCCTCTGTCTTGTTCGGCGCATGAATTACTGAATTACACTGGTGAACCCAATTGTCAAAGGAGCCCCGGTTGTGCAGTGGTTAAAGTGCCTGACTGCTAACAGAAAGGTCGGTAGTTCGACACCACCAGTGGCTCTGTGGGAGAAAGTTGTGGCAGTCTGCTTCCGTAGAGATTTAGCGCCTTGGAAACCCTATCCGGTCGCTGTGAGTCGGAATGGACTGGAGGGCCGTGGCATGCAATTGTCAAAGGATCCCTGGTAACACAATGGTTAAAGCACTAGGCTGCTAGCCAAAAGGTCAACAGTTTGAACCCACCAGCTGGTCTGAGGGAGAAAAGACCTGGCGCTCTGCTCCCATGAAGATTACAGCCTAGGAAACCGGGAAGGCAGTTCTACTTTGTCATATGAGTCAGAATTGACTCAAGGGCTCACAAGAGGAATGCAATTGTCAGAACTCATCAAATACACTCGAGATCTCTGCTTTTCTTTTTTTGTGGATTATACCTCAATAGAAAAACAAATGTTACTTTGATTTCCAATTTTGCTGCAAAGCCAGCTCTATGATTGTTTACTTCCTCTTTTTCAGCACGAAAATTAGTATTTGTAAGTCAAATAATTAATTTTAATAAACATGCAGCCCATTTGTTTAAAACTCATCAGTGTGACAATATGTGCTTAAATCTCGAGAATCTATTTGCTGCAGGATGCGTGGGAAACAAAACTGTCATCTGAGCTCACGTTACAGTAAATACTGTTTTGCTGTGGTTAATGGAACGGCTTTCTTCTCATTTAAAAAGTAAAAGAATATATACCCATTAATTTTTCACTTGCTGATGCAATAATAAGGTAGTATTTTCAGATGATGAAAAATGACTCTCCTGGCAGCATGATGCAGCAAAAGGAACAATGGGCTGAAGTCAGGGGGCCTGAACTGCAGTCTCAACACCGCTGTTTTGTAACTGTGCATTGAACCCTGCAGAACTCCCCAGGGCCTCTGGCCTTGCCTCTTTCCCTTCTCCTTGTCTGCAAAATGAAGTGATTGAACTGAGTGACCTCCGAGGTCCTTTCTACCTCTAACGTTCCGTGATTCATGATCCAGCCCTCGAACTATGACCCTAGGTGTCCCCTGTTTTGACATTTTCATGGGTAATGGCACTTATGCTTATTTCCACCAATTACATTACTATTCAAAGTGCAAATTCGGGAAGTGTTTTAAGAATATTAGAAATATAGATTAACTTTAGTTGATCTTCGTGATTCTGTTACCTATTATTTGTTATTAAGGTCACATAAAGAACTACTCATTCCTACTCTGATTCCAGAGGCATAGTGTATGTTGCAATAGCATAAATCATACTAATGTGAATCTGAGATTAATTTCAAAAGGAGACAAATTACATGTTTTGCTTAGTATTTACATATTGGTTGTTAAGAATTTATTTCTTATTCATGGTAATAATGTTAATTACAATAAATTTGTTTTATATTCATGTAGCTATCACACACTTTTGAAATTTAGCATTTAAAATACATGAATAAATGGCCACTAGCCTTTTACTCATATTTCGAATGTAGTTACTCAAATGACTAGTCACAAAATTAACAACCTATGAAACTGGGAAAAATCTGGTAGTTGCATTTTATTGATTTTGTCACATTTTCAAAATATATAATGTCTTACCCCTGGCATTTATTTAGTGATTTCATGTAGTGAATTATTTATTAATACCAATGGCCCAACTGGAAATTACTTTGATCTGGGTTTAGCACTTGAGGAAGCTAATCTAAGGTGGCTGGATACAGACATTTCCAGTGAAACGTACTCTGCTCCATGTTTATGCCCTTTCACTACTTCCAATCTTAATGCAAAGAATTGAGACTTTTAAGCCAGAAAATATGGGTTCAAATCTCAATGGTGCCACTTAAATTAGTTTTCTCTTAGGTAAGTTTCTGCACCTTTCTAAATCTGTAATATAGGGATGACATTTAAATGTGATCACCTTTGTGAACGTATCTGGAATTCTGTAGGTAATCAGTAAATATTGATTGGATATGATTTGCCTCCTATGTCTTTAGTCTAACTCGTACCTTCTGTTTTTGTAATTCCTTCACTATCATTGCTGCATTAGATGAAAGATACTCCCTCTATTGCCTCCATCCATGTTCTCATTAATTTCCTATCCAGACCAGTCAGACGCATTCCTACACTGTCAAGTTGGCTCCCAGTTCTTTATACTGAGTCCATTAGCCCCCACCATTGGGAGCCAACCATCCTATCTCCTCAGCACTTCCACTGCCTCACCTTGACTGAAACCTCACTCTCACTTACTAATATTGAAACCCTCAAAATGTTCTCCAGTTCTGATTACCAATTAATTGGACCATTGAACTAGCTCTCTAACTGGCACCCTCCTTTTTTTTTTTTTAGTTCGTCGTTTGCACTGCCAGTTGATTAATTGTCATGAGTGACCCCCTGATGTCATTCCCTGGCTCAAAGATTTTTATTGACTTCTTACATCTAATGTAAATCAAGTCTAAATTTAGACTTTATAGCTTCAAAAGCCTTGGTTAATCTGGCTGAAATCTACTTTTCCAATCTTAATCACTGCTTCTATTTGCAAATCTTTTATTTTAGTCAAACTGAGCTGTGGTTTATATGTTACCCTCCTAGCTTATGTTCATAGTCATGTTCATATTCTTTCTACCAAGAATGTTCTTCCTCTCAATTTCACATGTTCAAATAATGCCCATTTGTTCCATACAAACTCAAGTTCCACCCCTTCCTGAAGCTTCCCTGGGTCACTACAGGAAACGTCTTACCACAGCACTTTGGCCATGCACCTCCCGTGACCCTCCTAACTTCCCACCTCCAGGCGTTCTTTGATTACAGGAACCACAAGTGATTCAGCTTCATATTCCTAGAAATACAGCCTAATGTTTGGCAGAAAACACGTACTTCCATAAATGAATGAAAGAAAGCAGTTCTGTCTTATTAAAACAAAAAATTCTTTCTATGAACTTTGATGAGAAGGTATTTGCTACAAAAAACATAAATTTATGATTTCTCCAAAAGAACCCCTTTGGAACTACGTTTGACAAAAAAAGTGAATATCTTATGAAGAGATAAGGACAATTCAAGTAGTATAAAAACCAAAAACCAAACCTGTTTCCATGAGTTGATTCCAACTCATAGCAACCCTCTTGCACAGAGTAGAACTGCCCCATAGGGTTTCCAAGGAGCGCCTGGTGGATTCGAACTGCCAATCTTTTGGTTAGCAGCTTAACTCTTAACCACTACGCCACCAGAGTTTCCTCAAGTACTTTAAGGACTGATATTTAGTAGGGCTTCCAGGATGCACTGTAGACAAAGCCTGGCACACTGGGAGACTGGGGAAGCATTTCTCTCTGTCTCTCATTTATGATTCTTTCTGTAAATTTGATATTATTTGATCTTACTTTGAAAGTTGGCTTTTTGCTTTTCAACCCATATACAAAACTCGACTGCAACAACTTTTGAATTTTCACGTCTTCTTTGAAGAATGCAACTCAGATCTCTTAGTTATAAGTCCACATTTCCTGTGGAGGGTTCTGACAAACCTGGCACGGGTTTGTCACATTATCAGACTTTTTTAGAGAAACCACCCCTTTCCAAATATGCACCAGATTATATTATGCACCAAGCTTTCTTGTTGTATCCAGGGATGCCTGTAACCATATGCATCTTGGAAAGGAGTGGCTACCCCAGAAAAGAGTGTGGGTAGCACAAGAAACCTATTAAGTTTCCACATAAATGGCTAGACTTCTGAAGCAATCTGCCAAAAACAAAAAAACAAAAAAACCATTACCGTTGAGTTGATTCCAACTCCTGCAGATTATAAAAATTTATAAGCCACTATGCTGTAGTTTTGCATGGCTGCTAGTTTTCAAAAACGTTTTCCTAAGTACCGTCCATTTGCTTTTGGTTCTAGATGAATTAATGCAATTGTTGGTGGATGGAGCCATTATTATGGCAGGGTACAATTCAGAGTTGTGGCTTTTCATGAAAGCTTAGGAAATCATTTTGACTCTGAGGCTATGTATCTTTAAAATTAGCAAAAGATCACTTTTGTCATCAAACTAGTTCCTGAAATACCTCCTTATCTTAAAATGAAGGTAGAATCATTCAACAAGGTGCAAAGAACCAGTTTCTTCTATAGGCCAGAGAACAAAAGACATCCAACATAGAATTCACGAGTTTGAAAGGAAGGTAAGTCAGTCTGTTCGGAATACAAGTTATTTCAGCCATTAAACATCAGGTGGGTTGGCTTCCCACCTCAGGTATAATTGGAAATCATTTTTTCACCCCTAAATCTGTCTGATTCCTTCTCTGGCCAGGAGAAGATCAGGTGAGGCGGGTGATGAAGAGGACCTATGTGTCAGAGGAAGGTAGGAGCAGACCTTCTTACAAGTGATAGACGTGAGGAATGAGGAGCTGAAGGGCATGTTCAGGAAGTTGCTTCTTAGAGCTGGTAGAAGTCACAGCCAGGAGAGCAAGTCTCAACTGAGATTAGGTGAAGAACTAACGCATAGCCGGGGATCCAATATTGACACTCAGTGGTTGGAGGTGGGAGAGAGTTAAGCAATAAGGAAATCTGAGAATGAGGGGCAGTGGGGCAGGCAAATGGGTGATGGTCTGTAGGAAAAAAAATACTCATACTGGTTATTTACTAAGTTCACATAGTCTTGTCTTGGTGTGTTAGGATTTTATTTTATTTTAAATGGGTTGGAGCAGTATATACAAGAGCTTTTCTTCATGTGACTGTTCTGATGTGGCATGTTGGTGTTTGAGAGGTGGACAGAAATAAGAGGTAAAAGAAAAGTAAACAAGAATTGAGGGAATTGGAATATCAGGCCACAGGCCTCTCTGGGAGTAAGGGCAGACATACTTTAGAAACTCTGTTATTGTCTTTTCTTGTTTTGGTAGACCACAGAGGATAGCTAACAATTAATTTCTCAGGTGGAAAGTTATTGACAGTTTCATAAAATTATAATTTTCAAGCTCCTTTTTAGCCCTTTATATTAGTTAGCAATGTATTCAGCTGCAAGCAATTGAAACTCTCAAGCAATTAGATGTTTATTTTTCTCTATAATTAAATTTTCAAATGTGGACAAACCAGGGCTGGTGACCGTTCAGTGATGTTATCTGGGATCCAGGCTCTTCCCGTCTTTCCTCCTAGCCAGCCTTCATGGTTGCAAAATGGCCTCTTCACCTTTGCGCTCTGCACTGCAAGCAGAAAAACGTGTGGGCACCCTAAATAGAATTGGGATTCTGTTAATTAGCAAGACGAGAATAAAATTTGAGAAGGCAGCCAGTGATGTTTGTTTTACCGTTGGTCAATTAAAACTCTATCTTTTCTTCATCAAAGGACCAAGGTGAATTGTGAAAGTTAGGATAGATGTATGGCTAATAACCAGTCCTGGGAACTATTGGTCGGCGTTGCCTAGATTGACCAAACTCAGTCTCTTTACAAAATTTTGCAAAACTAAGGAAGGTATAGTGTATTATTGATAGTTCATAAAATGTCTTTAAACTCTGATATCTCCACTCTGTGCACACTGTTCTTGAAAGAAGAAGAGGGAAGAAGGTGGATAGGAAGCACAGGTGTTCAGGAAACAAACAACCGTTGTGTGGTGTGACTAAGACGCATGGAGCTCTGGGGAAGTGGTAGACATGAAGCTGTGGTTCTGGGAAATGCTGAACTATGAAGAACCCTCTGGGTGGTGCTAAGTGTTCGGACTTTTTCTTATAGCAGTAGAGAACTTACGAAGGATTTTAAGCAGGAGAATGATATGAAGCAGCAGGGGGATCCTGAAGAGGTAGATATGATGATAACAAAGAAAACAAAGAATACGCACTTTTTTTTTTTTTGCATCAATGTGCTAGCACCGAACATTTGAACTTAGAGTAAAAACCTAAAGTCTAAAATGCCCTTATTCTTAAAGTTACCACTTTAGACTCCATAGAATTTCACATCTATAAACCAGGTCTTCATGTCAGAGTAGTTTTTCCTTATATTCTTTCTGAATGTAAAGTATACTTTTTCATCTGTGTGTAAAGAAAGAATCACAGGTTGACACTCTTTAGTCTGCAACATAAAATGATTCTGTTTCATCCAAAATTAGAGGACAAAGTTGGAAGACAAATCATGCATCAGGAAGACATCTGCTATGCCAGCAACTTGAATGTACACAAGCTGTATAACTGAGTTGGATCTGGGGCCCACTCTTCAGATTAAGGAATTTGTTACTTTCTGTTCCAGACAATCAGGACAAACTATAAACTCTACTGGGAAATTTACCTCCTATGTTTGAAACAGCCCAAACAGCAGGTGTTGGTAAGACAAAGACATATTGCCTTTTCCCCCAAAGGAAGCAGAGGCCCAGATCTTTACACCAAGCCAAGATCCATAACAAAGAATCAAACGAGGGCTTTAAGGAAGTAAAAATCTAAATTTAGGACTCTTTCTCAAAAAAAGAAAAGTTGAACACATTACTTTCACTTGAATTTTAATTTAAGAACAGAGTACACAAAAATAAATTTAGTTTATTATGTTTAACTCTGGTGTTCAAGATGCATAATCTCTGGAAGCCTGTGACAGTTACCTGGAAAATACTGTGCTGAAAATAAAATTCAGTTCAATTAAACAGACCTAGATTTTTAGTTTGTCCTTTTACATTGCAAGCTCTGTCACTCTGGAACTCACCGGGACTTAGTGGTTTTATCTATAAAATGGAATAATATTATTTTTTGCTTCCCTTCAAGAATCTTTTTGTTTCTTTAAGGAGGATTTGACTTAATCTTTGACGCTGCTCAACCAAAGTGTGAGCAGAGAAAGCAATTTCCCTAATGTGAGTTGAAAAGTTGAATATGCTTCTCTGGATTTCTGAGTATGTAGTCAGCTTGAACACAAAAACTCAACAAGAAACCTTAAATTAGGACACTATTCAAATTCCCCACAACCTAGTAGTATGTTTTGATAGAGCTGGGGGTGGTAGCGCTGAGAAACACTCAAGCTTCATGCTTAAAAGAGCTTTAATGCCTTTTATTGCAATTTTATTCTTTTAGATGAATTCATTACCAGCGAACACCTTAATGTAGATTTACTGACAACCAGATAAATGTAATAAACAAAATGTGGGGAGAAAACAGAAGAGAGAATGGCATTGATGAGACTGTTGGGTGAATAGAAAACAGACCTCCTGTTTTCACCTTTAGGCTATAAGGATGGTGTGTTTGCTTTTGAAAGACAAATACACAATTTTCTCAGATCTAAAGTAAAACTTACATTTCTTCAAATTTTGTACTCTGTAATAAAACCTTTGAACATCATGCTATTTTCACCAAGGTGACAATTCCCATTGGCTCATGGAAATTTCTCTGAAATTAGTCTAAACCATATGAATTCAATAGTCAAGAAAAGATCTTAACAAAGTTGGTTAAAGCGTTCATGTCTGTGCCCCTAGCAATATTTTGTTTAAAAGAGAGCTGGAAAATAAAAGGACGGGGCCTCATTCTTTCATCGGGAAAGAGAAAAAAAGCTGTTCGACATTACCTTTTAAAGTGTATTCAGTTTGTAATAAAACAAGATAGCTCATTCTTTGCTGATGCCTTTAAAACTTGGTAGAGTCCTTTTTTGCTGTTGTTTGTGAAAATAGAGATGACACAACATTTGCCAATTGAAAGTAATATGATAATACTGAGCCAATTCCCAAAGTGTTTCTAATCTTTCAGATTAGTGAGATCTTTTAAAGAAAATGATTCAGACAGGACCCACAACTCTATGGATGAAGATATTTACTGCAGGGTTAACTGAAATGGAAACTAGCTAAAACAAACTCTGAAAATAACCTAAACGTCAAAATGTTTGAGAATGGCTTAATTATCTGTTTGAGAATTATAATAACTCTATTCTATAAAAGATTATTTATTTAAAAATGTAATCATGTATTACATTATTTAAACTGGCTTCTACAGCAACAAGAAAATTTGACAACTGTCCTTCTTTTATGAAAGTGCTGCTTTTTGGATATCACAATGTTAAGAAAACATAGCTAGAAGTGTGTGTGTATGAGTGTGTGAGTGTTATAGAGAGAGAAGAGAGAAAGAGCTGGTGATAGGCTTTTTAATCCTATCAAACACCAGCAAAATATTACGTAGGGGGTGGCAATGGGTAAATACTGGGATGTGTACAATGGTCACTAGGGTTTTAAGATGCTCTAATTTCTGAGCGTTCAAGAAAACAGCAGTGGGAAATGAGGAAGTCACTTCTTTAGCTTGAAGGATGTCCAAGGTGAGCGCAGCAGAGACATGATGCATTTTTCTGGGTATGGCTATTGATCTGTCACCCTGCCCCCTGTACTATGCTATTGAACAGAGACTTTCTAAGGTCAAGTGGAGATTGAATGGAGCCCAGGAAGATTCACACCACCTGTCTGTTGGTAAACATCATTTTTGCGTAGAATTTCCCTTTCAAAGATGAGTAGAAAGATAAAACACAAATGAGATTTATGAGAAAATAATGCAAATACAGTGAGAAGAAACATTATTCTGAAGAACCAGAAAAAAAAAAATCTCTGAAATTGATTAACTAAAAGAACCACTAGAAAACCTTTTCGGAATCCATCATAGAATGAGCAATGAAATGGTACATAGAGTGAGGCTAGAACATCATAAGGAGAAGTCAGATTGAGGAAAAACAGTAAAAAGAGTTGCAAAGTAATTAAAATGAGACTAAAAATAACACTAACAATTAGAAAATAAGGTAAACTAAGATACATTTGCATCAGAATTTTAGTCGAATAAAACTCTGCAAAGGAAAAAAAATAATAGTTAACATAACAGAAAAAAAAAAGCAATGATATGAAAATCTAACTTGCATGGTCTCCCAAGATAATGAAGAAAAGGAATAAAAATAATACCACGGAAAATTAAAGGGACAAAGAAGAATTAAAGTCTAAACGTTATAGGTATTCAGATAGAAGCCAGGTAAAATAAAACAAAAGTCAGGAATAAAAATACAAGTAAATGAAAAAAAGTCTGCCACTGAAAACTAATAATTATGATAAAAAAGGGGAAGAAAGAAACAAAAGAGAGGAATGAAAGAAGGAAGGAAGAAGGGACAGAGAAGAGCAAGAGGGAAGAAGGGAAGCAGGAAGAGTGGGAGGAAGAGAGAGGGAGGGAGGAAGGAAGGAAAGAAAAGAAACAGAAACAAAAATGGAAAAAAATCTGTGCAGCTGAAAGGATACACATTCTTTCAAGGAATTTTGATTACCAGAGAACCATACCTAGACATTTCCTGTCAAATTTTTGCATAATTAAATTTAAGATTAAATTCTACTAATATTCACACAGAAAAAAATACAAAAGCAAGGACAATAGTTAAAAAAGCAAATAAACAAAAAACTGCATACCTACAAAGAAACAAAAGATTGCCTAGATTAAGGTTTTTTTCTCTGTTATTAAATTGTCTAATTATTCTGGTTGAGGAACTATTCCAAAACATCCAAATCTGAAGGGTAAAGGTCACAAGTCAAGCATTTTAATTCGACTTGTTTTTTGTAGTCAAGACAACAGAAAAATAATCACACAAATATATAAAGACTCACAAAAACACCACACATAATTTTGTTGGAAAACTTAAAGAAGGCTAATAAATGTCCATTAGATTCTTTACCTTCAGAGAAGTCAAAGGATAATTTTCACCGTAAACTCTAAAATTAAGTAATGTTTAAATATGGCCTTTGTAAAATTTGAAGGTAATCACGAATGGATTAAAATGAATTACTGTGTCATTTTAAATTTGTCCTAGGGTAAAATCACCACAAAGTTTTAGTAAAGCAAGAAGAAAGGTTTTATTTGGCATATGTTCCAAGAGACAAAAATGGGAAATGGGAAATGGACAAGCATGCTGCCAGAGCCACGTCTGCCCGAGTCCAAGGAATATTACAGGATAGGAAAAAGTGGGAAAATGGACAAGCTGCCAGAGTCATGTCTTCCCAAGTCCAAGGAACAGAATTATCAGTATATATTGACATTACTAATGGGTAAAATCATTGAAAGCTTCACCTTTTCACAGTTTGGCTAAAAACTGCCAAATCACTGTGATTTCACAATTTAAATTATCTTTGTTAATAATCATTGGTACAGGTTTTAGTAATGACAGTCAGGAGGGTCTTCATTGGTCCAAAAAATCTTACCATTTACTAAATGCTAATAGAAAAAGATAAGAGTGGAAAGTACGTGAGTCTTCTGTGCTCTGTTTGATTAGGTTATGTGAAATCTTCCACAAAAACTGTTTTCCAAGATTGACCTGCATTTAAATACTAAGGTGTGCATTTAAATACTAAGTGTTTTCAAACACTTCATATGCATGTGAAAGCTGGACAATGAATAAGGAAGACGGAAGAAGAATTGATGCCTTTGAATTATGGTGTTGGCAAAGAATATTGAATATATCATGGAGTGCCAGAAGAACGAACACATCTGTCTTGGAAGAAGTACAGCCAGAACGCTCATTAGAAGCAAGGATGGCAAGATTTCATCTCCCATTCTTTGGACATGTTATCAGAAAGGACCAGTCCCTGGAAAAGAATATCATGCTTGGTGAAGTAGAGGGTCAGGGAAAAAGAGGAAAACCCTCAATAAGATGGACTGACACAGTGGCTGCAACAATGGGCTCAAACATAGCAAGGATTGTGAGGCTGGCACAGTACCAGCCACAGTTTCATTCTGTTGTTATAAGTAGGAATTGACTCTGGCACATCACAACAACAAGATCGTCCTAGCTGTTGTCTTTATACCTTAGGGTCCAGTTGCTGTGTCCTTATGAGTCCAGCTCCGGCTGGGTCACATTCTTTATACTCAAGTACAGGGAATAATGGCTCCAATACTATCCTCTAAATCAAACTTAAACAGTCTTATTGTTGGCCATTTGGATAACATTTTTTTCTTTTTCTGTTGTAGCAAATGCCAGAGTGAACACGTTTCAGAGAAACCTTTCTTATAGTTTCTTTACAATTAATTTTAAAAATTAAACGTAGAGAAAGTCCTGGCAAAATGGCGCTCTAGGCAGAAGCACCACGCCGTCCCTCCACAGCAAAGATCCAAAAAACTAAGCCAAACAGAGAATACAACAATCCTGAAACCCTAAAACATCAGATGAAGAGATAGGGAACTCAGCGAAGCACCAAATGGAGTGAGAAAACTGACAGAGGATGGAGAGCGAGGAGAGATTCATGCAGAAGTCCCCTACCAGCTAACGCAGCTGGGATCCGCCATCTTCGACTCTTATCTGAGACCAGCAAACGGGGTATGAGAAAGCAGCCTCATGGAGTGTCCAGTGGGAGACAAAACAACAGGTAATTTGCAATATACGCTTTCTCATCCCCCACCCTTCTTCACCCTGACTCGGCCTCCTCTGCTTCCTGTGGCCAAAGTCTCTTAAATGGGAAACACCGGCTGCTTGGATTCCACAAATCCGAATGGGCCAGCTCTCTGAGTGCCATTTGTTGGCTGCTGGTTTTGCTTTTTTCTGCTTCTTTTGATTTCTGCCTTACCTCTCACCACCTCCCCCTCCTTTCGCTCAAATACCTGGCTCCTTGCACCATCTTTGCTTCTTCCTGAGGGGCTGCAGAGCTCCGGTAATTTGTGATATACGCTTTCCCACTCCCTACCCTTCTTCACCCACATTCGGCCCTCTCTGCTTCCCACGGACACAGTCTCTTGTCCGAGAAACACCAGCCCGCACTAGCTGGCTCTCTGAGTGCCATTTGTTGGCTGCTAGTGTTGCTTTTTTTTTCTGCTTCTTTTGATTTCTTCCTTACCTCTCACCACCTCCCCCTCCTTTCGCTGAAATAGCTGGCTCCATGCGCCATCTTTGCTTCTTCCTGAGGGGCTGTGGAGCTCCGTTTGAATGTGGAGCTGCTTCCTGGTCTGGGCTGCCACACTGGTGGGATCCCAGGGCTTTTGTTCATTTGTTTGTTTTGAATTGTTTTCTTTTCCTTTTCTTGAGTTGGGAGCCCTTTCTGGCCAGGCGGTGCTGCGTGGCAAGGAGACTTCCCCCTCAGCTTGCACAGATGTGCAGAGAGATCCCTGAGGACATTTCTTTTCTCGTTGATTTTTTTTTTCTGTTTTTTTGGGGGCCTTTCTTGTTCTTTTTTTATTTTTATTTCTTTAATTTGTTTTGTTTTCTTTTCCCTCTTTTTCCTTTTTTGTCTTTCTTCATTGCTCAGTTTCTCATCTCTCTATATCTTCCTTCTCTTTCTGTTCCCTGAATACCTGGCATCGTATACCTCTACGCCTTCTAGCCAGGCTGTACTGCAACACCTGAGAGCGACTTCCCCAGACATCATAGCTGCACCGGTGGGATCCCT
>NW_004444068.1:6247012-6270302 GCF_000243295.1 Trichechus manatus latirostris | reverse complement strand
GGTCACGTGGTCTTCGACAAGGGCCCAAAGTCCATCAAATGGGGAAAAGACAGTCTTTTTAACAAATGGTGCTGGCAAAACTGGATATCCATTTGCAAAAAAATGAAACAGGACCCATATCTCACACCGTATACAAAAACTACTTCAAAATGGATCAAAGACCTGAATATAAAGCCTAAAACTATAAAGCTCTACCCTTTTCTCAGCTGTAGCCTTGATGGCAATCAGAAAGCCAGTGCGCTGTAGGAATTGCCTCATTTGTTCTCTGTCTTTCAGGAATGACAGTTCTAGGCTGTCTATTCTCCAAAGTCTGAAACTTGCTTTTTCATATATTTTGTTTGATTCCGAATTTTTAAGGTAAGAGGATAAATGGACCTTTGTTACTACATCATGACCAGAAGCAGAAGATCCCTATTTGAGTAATTTTTTGTTCCATGGTTTCATATATAGTTTCAGGAGATAGTTTTTAGCATTTATTTTCAGATATTTTACTCCAAAAAGAAAAGACAGCCCACCATCTCCTTGAACTTGGACATGAGTGAATCTCACCTGCTTTTCTCCCATCTCACTGACACTTTACTTTTCACTAAACAGCAACAGTGAATACCTGACTACTATTTCCATCTCACTTCTCTTGTCACCAAAGTTCACTAAGATAATCCTTCAAATGGCAACTTTTCTGTTAAAAATTTCCTTGATGTTTTTATTTTGTTTTGCTAAGATTTTTTGTGTACTTGTTATGCATCTGCAATATATTATTTTAATACATTAACATTATATTCAAGTTTACTGTGTTATAGAAGGGAAATGAAATTTAAAGCTGATACTTAGCAGTTTCACTGTATACCACACTTAAACAGTCCCTCTCCTGAGTTCATTAAATGCTAACTAATTAGATAATTGGTGTTTTGTATGATTTATATCATTCAGAAATTCTTGGTGAATTATTTAAATATTTGGGATAGTATTTGAGAATATCTTAGTAGTATTTCTGAAAATTATTTTGGGTTTTTGGATGGGTTTGGAATACTTTTTTATTTCTTCCACTAAATATACAGAAGATAAGTTTTTACAACCCCAAAATCTGCATTCCAACACATAAACAAGAACAGATTGGATTAAAATAATAAAGGATGTTTGCACTAGAAACTAATCGTACATCTTCTGGGTTAATGCTTCAAATTACAAGTGTTGATTATTGATAGAGTTCTCCATGGACAACTCTATGTAGCAGCTAAGTTCTCCAGCTACACTGTGGAGAATAGTTAATAAAATTGAAATAACATATATTCTATAAAATTAAACCTTGTTCACAAGCTTTTAGAGAGTAATTTCTGTTGATAGAAAATGCTTGTAATATGATATTAAGTATAAAGCATAAAAAATTGTATGGTAGTTAGATTCAAATTTCCTTTTAAAAGTGTTAAATATGCATGCATAAAACACATTGACTATCTTCGAGAGTTGAAATTTCAGATAATGTTTATTTTCTTTTTTCTATCTTTTTAACTTATTCACTTTTTCTGTGAGGATCTACATTTTTATAATGAGAAAAAATGTTAACATTTTATCTGATCTTTGGATGGGCAAGATTTTCAAAGCAAAGGAATAACTCATAAAGAAGAAGATTAATACATATAATTTCTGAAAAATTAAACTTTCTGTGTGTTATAAAGGAGCCCTGGTTGCTCAGTGGTTAAAGCACTCAGCTGTCCACCAAAATGTCAGCAGTTTGAACCCACCAGCAGATCCAAGGGAGAAAGATGTCGCAGTCTGCTTCCGGATTTACAGCCTTGGAAAACCTATGGGGCAGTTCTACTTTGTCCTATACGGTCGATGAGCTGGAAAGGACTCGATGGCAATGGGTTTGGTATATTACAAATGGGCTTGGTATATTATAAATACCATACACAAAGTTAAAAGGCAAATTGCACACATACTGACAAAAGAAGAGTAATGTATTCAATTTGTAAGGTACTTAAAATACTACATAATACCCTAAAAGCAAAATATTCTTACAGAAAAATAGGCAAAGACCACAGTTTACCAAAAAAAAAAAAAAACAGTAAGGCAATCGTGAAAAAAATGACTGTCAATGCTAATATAAATTCAAATTGAAGCAAGACATTGCTTTTAAACTATTATAGTGGCAATAATTAAATAAAACAATAAAAGCTCAAAGGAGCATGTTCTACCTTTGCGATGGTATGGGGCAGAGAGAGGAAGTCGGTGACAGAGGTGAAGCTTAGTGAGTTTGCAAATCCAGTGGAGTTAGAAGACCAGAATAAGAAGCCTCTAGGGGGTTGTTGGAAGCAGAAGGAATTGGAGGTGAAAACTCCCATTCCAAATGAGTTTCCAACATATGTGGGATAAGGCACAAGCCACTTTAAATATTAAAGCAAATGATGACCCCACACATTTAGGGGAAAATGCAGAGTCTGACATCTGCTTTGACATTTATTTAAGTGTATAAATTATCTCTACTATTTCTCATTATTCGCTCTTTTGCATTTTGTTTTTAATCATATTTTGGTAAGTTTTTACTTTTTACCCAACTAAGGTATAAGATTCCCACCACTCAGAAGCTATATAATTTATTTCTTTTATATGCACTCCAGCACCGAAAACCCAATTAAACACATGTACATTATGACAATTTAGCTTTGGCCCCCAAATTGCATACCCTACTCAGCAAAATAAGAGTCCTGCAATTTTTCAGAACTCTCTCTTTTAGAAGGCAATTTAATGACCATTTGTTGTTAACTAAAACATGTGCAATTTACCTCCCTTGTAGGGTCTCCCATTGACCACAAGCGCATCTACTAGGCAAGTGTAATATTCAGCTGGTACACCTCACTTTACCCAAAGTGCCATTGTGATCGATCTATGACCAACTGATCTATGACATTGTTGATGTCCTCACCATGCTCGTGCTAAATATTTTGATTATTACCTCTTTGTCACACTATGTCTTCAAAACACACATAGTTTCTGGAACAATTTTTTCTACATTTTGCTTCATCTCATCATAATGCTACTGATGTTTTAGAGGCCTTTGTAGATTGGCAGCATGGACAACTTTCCATCTGGTCTTTCTCTTAATCCAGCCTGACAGAGTTTGGTCTCTTTTCTCAATGGAACATACCAGGTCTCTTTTATTCAATGGTTTGAAGGTATGGGCTGGCTACAATGATTCAGGGCATTATCTTGACTGATGTTTGAGTATAGACCTAGGGTTAATTCCTATAAGTGTTATCCCTTGGGGATTTAAAGACAGACACCATAATAGACAAGAGTAGACAGTCCAGAAACAAAGTTCCCTTTCCAAGTATAACACAGTAAAATAAGTAAATAAAAACATGAACATAAAGCTGGTGTATGGGGAGGTGTGATACAGAAGCATAACTGCAGTGCTGAGGGAAAAGCAGCACCAACTTGCATATATATGGTTCCAATGGTACTCCCTGAAGTTTAAAATCAGGCTTGATTGATGGCAAATAAGTGTTTGGCTGGTGGTAAGAACTTAAAAATCTCTGTCTTTTTAAGTAGATAAGGGGCAAGATAAAACTAGAGGTGTGCGTATTTTACCTTATTTCGTTGATCTCAAGAATAAATTCTGATTGGATGTTGTGCTTATGTAGCTGTGACAAAGCAAAGACTAACAATGAACATATCATTTATCGAGTATCTACTAAATAACAAGTGCTGTATAAGCAGTTTTGCATAAAAATAATAATGGCACTAATAGTTATTAATCACCACCTGTCTATCAGCTTGTCATGCTGTGGTTTTTGCATGTTGATACGATGCTGGAAGCTATGCCACCAGTATTTCAAATACAAGCAGGATCACCATGGTGGACATTCTTCAGTGGAGCTTCCAGATGAAGACAGACTAGGAAGAAAGGCCTGGTGATATACTTCTAGAAATTAGCCAATGATCACTTTATGGATCACAACAGAATATGTTTGATATAGTGCTGACAGATGAGCGTACTAGGCTGGAAGGCACTTAAGATACACCGTGGCCACAACAATGGACTCCAGCATATCAGTGAACATGAAGATAGAACAGGACTGGGCAACATTCCTTTCTGTTGTACATGGGGTTGTCATAAGTTAGAGCCAAATCAATGCATTTAACAACAACAACAAATAATCAGTGAGAGCTTACTATGTACTAGGTATTGTTCTAAATGTTTTTACAGTATTAAGTCATTTAATCCTCTTGGAAAATCTATAAGATAGGTTCTATTATTATTTACATTTTGCATATGAGAAAATTGAATTTCAGAAAGATTAATAAGCTTGTCCATGTTACATAGCTAAAATGTAGCACAACTAGCACACATATACTGACTTATACAGTTATTTAAATATACATAGATCATATATTTTTATTAAAATAATATATTGTTATGTATACTTACAGCATTCCTGAAATTACTATTAGTATTTTTATTTTATACTGTTCTACTATATAGAACACTTATGCTCAGAGGGTTTGAGTAACATACCACAGGTCACACAGGTAGTAAATAGTGAAACCAGAATTGAAACTCAGGCCCATCTGATCATAAAGGCTACAGTTTTTCCCACCATGCCAAGCCTATAACCTGTAGTAAAGTAGAAGTCCTTTATAAAGTACTCTGGAAAGTCATAATAAAATGGAAATAAGGTCAAGTGCCTGATACTCATCTCTCACAAAATACAAATGTAACAATAACACTAAAGCTACTATATTCATACCTTTAATTTGCTTACCTTACATTCATTTTCTATGCCTCCTAACAGATCTGTGAAATAAGTTTTGGAGCCTGTATTATCCATCTTGTACAGATGAAGAAACAATTGCTTAGAGATATAAAGTAGTTCACCTGAGATCACCAGGCTAAGTAAGTAGTAGAAGAAGGTTTCCTGGCTCTAAGTCCATGGTTCGGTTTACACCATGTCACTCAAGTATGGTTTCTTATAATTATGGTTGCTTCCAGATTCATTTTTTTATCTCCACTGCTGTCTCTCTTGACGTGGAATAAAAATACAATAGATTTAACTTCTGGAACGCTTTAAATTATATTCTGAAGCCCTACCAATTGGATCCTGAAAAGATCTTCCTAGGAAGCCACCACCACCACCATCAGTTGCGGTCAAATTAATTCTGACTCGTGGTGACCTCATGTGTGTCAGAGTAGAACTGTGCTCCATAGGGTTTTCAATGGCTGATTTTTCTGAAGCACGTTACCAAACCTTTCTTCCCAGTTGCCTCTGGGTGAGCTTAAACCCCTAAATTTTCAGTTAGTAGCGGAGCCTGTTAACCATTTGCGCCACTCAGGGACTTCCCATAAGAAGCTTATGTGTAATTATTGTGGTGTGGCTGCTGCTACTGCTCTGTAAAAATATCCAGTCAGGATTCTGGATTTTAAGTAACTTGAATTTAAGTGGGGGAATGTACTGAAGGATTCTGGGTACCTCACAAAACAGTTGGGAAGGATAAAGAACTAGGCTCACAAAATAGCCAGAAATCACTGGAGGCTACCAAGTCTGGAACCTAACCAATGTCATGCCTCAAGAACCATGTGGTTTGGATGCTGCAGCTGACAACACTTCTATGGGGCATTTACTGCCTCAACCATTGTTCTCTGGAACCCCGGTGGCACAGTGGTTAAGAGCTCAGCTGCTAACCAAAAGATCAGCAGGTCATATCCACCAGCTGCTCCTTGGAAACTCTATGGAGCAGTTCTACTCTGCCTTGTAGGGCCACTATGAGTCAGAGTTGACTCAGTGGCAATGGATTTGTTTTTTTTTTTGTTTGTTTGTTTGTTTTTGGTTTATCATTGTTCTCTACTCTCTGTAATTAATCCCATGAATAATTTCTTTAAAAAAAAAAAAAACTTGTTGCTGTCGAGCCAATCTCAACTCACGGTGAACCCATATTTTTCAGAATAGAACTGCTCCATGGGATTTTCTTGGCTGTAATCTTTTATGGAAGCAGATTGTCATGCCTTTCTTCTGTGGTACCACTGAGTGGTTTTGAACCACTGACCTTTAGGTTAGCAGTAAAGTGCAAACCCTTTGTGCCACCCAGGGAAAAATAATCTCTACCCCACTGCCGTCGAGTCTATTCAGAGTCATATCCACCCTATAAAGCCCCCTAAACATTTCCTACTCTCTTTTAAGGTTCTAAGTCCCAGGTTGAAGGAACTCTTGGCTGACTCTAAATCATGTATCTATTTTCTAGCTTCAAGTTTAGAGAGAGAGAATAGTCACCCTCTTTGGTTTTTGTAGTGTGACGTGGGTCTCTACTAGGGATCAAACAATACATTTTTGGAAGTAACAAAACCAAATGAAACAAAACAAATGTCCATTACCGACCTAATGAGTAAATTTGTACATCTTATAAGATCCTTTGTATTAGAGTTAAGCACCTAGAGCTTAAGATTCCAGAAACTTAATCTCTCCCGTCTTCCAACCTAGATGCACACACATATACACATCCTTTTAAATATACATCTTGTGATCTTTGTGATCTTGGGAAAATTAGCTGACATTAGCCCATGTGCATCCTCAGTCAGAAAACAAGTCCTTGATTGCTAGCCACTCCCTATCAGGGATGCTAAATGGCAACAATGACTTCAAGCATTTCAACACTCTTAGAAGAAAATTACTCTAAGGCAGATGAAAATTGTTCTCACATAACAGTCCTGAGGCACAGGAAATGAATCAAGCTATTCTAAAACTTCTTTTTGCACTCCCACCATTAAAAATATTTTCCATCAAGACAGATTGGAAACGGCTTACAAGAGAAGAAAAAGGTGCCATAAAATTCAGATGTGCGGCAACTCATGAGAAGCTTTATTCTTAATGAAAGGAAAGCCTTGGAGAAATTAGGACGGATAGGTTGCTGAGAGCATGTATGTACTACCTGAGAAGATAACCCAGGGATGAAGGACACCTCAAAAGACAGCAGTACTTGGCAGTACTGCTCTTTCTAAGAAATTATTGTGTTTTTGAATTCCAGTTCAAATTCTGATGATTAGCAATGCACAAATACACTGTTCTCTTAATTCATGAAAATGTCATTAGTTAATGCAGTGAACGGAAGGATAATTCCCGAATTAAAAGTACCATGAGATTTCTAAACAAAATAAAGCTTGTAAATAGACCCAGGTGCATGGGTCCCTTGGAACGATGGGGGAAGTGAGAAAGAAAAAGCTTACAATGTATTATAAAACAGTAACTTCACTATGGAACAGATTTATGATCACATAAAATTTTTAAATAGCATAAGAGCTTAGTCTCCTGTACATGACAGTCTGAGGACGTTTACAATTTTATTTTAAAAAATAAAAGGCTCTTCTTGAGCTACTGCGGCACCAAAGATGCCCTGAAACCACAGTAAAAATCTATTTTTACACTTTTACATGGGAGAGAAAAGATTTAAAAGAATATGTAGAGCGTATAATACGAGAACCAACCTGCATATCTGAGCTGTAAATATCTTGAATAGGTGTTCCTGAAAAGGGCACTAATGGAATTGTCAGTCGCTGGAGTTGATTCAGGCAACACAATCCTGAGCTCCATTGGTAAGTGTAACTCCTTAAAATTTATGGTTATATTTTTCCTGTCACACTACCAAGATGTTGACTATGGATGTCTTTTGGCCCAGGAGAGAGATAAACTAATCTTAATAAAAAAACCCTCTTCCTTTTTCCAACGTTGACTTCCTAGGCAAGATAAACAACTTATGAATGGGACAACATCATGATAAAACTTCCCCTTCATACAAAGAGTTTGTGGATTCAAAGTAACCTTTGTCTTAACAGGAATGAAATAATTTATATGAACACAATTTATCTGAAGATATGTTAATGCTCATTGGTGAAGGCACTATACCTGGAGTCTGAACCCTAGGCCACTTCAACATGATGTGAAGACATAGAGAAATAAAGAAATTGAGGAGTATAAAGAAACCAAGTTCAACACTTTCTTCCAAAAGTACATTTTAGAGCGAATGACACTAGAGAGCTGAATAAGGGTTCTAGTAAAAGAAATTTCAGTGAGGAGCTCACTTAGGGTACATGTAATTAAATTGTAAATAGTTGGGCTGGGACCCAAAGTTTGATCTGGATACCCAGATAGAAAGGTCCTTGCTAAAAGAGTTAAGTAAAATATCACTGTTCTTGTGCTAATGAAAGAGTAAAGAGAGAACTAGCAATGAATGTAAAATGTGATTTATATATAAATCTTTGACAGCTGTGTTGGTTAAAATTGTGTGTCAACTTAGCCGGACCATGATTCTCAGTGGTTTGGTAGTTATGATGTAGTTTGGCAGTCATGATGTTGTGATCACTTCCATGATGAGATTTGATATAATGTGATCACCTCCGTGATGGGATCTGCTGTGAGTAGCCAATCAGTTGAAAGGGAGTTTCCTTGGACATGTAGCCTGCATTGAAATGTAAGTGGACATTCTGGCAAGGCTCATGGGCTTTTGCTAGCTCTGCATCCTGCAGCTGACTCCAGTTCATCTGACCTCTGGTTCTTAGAACTTGAGCTAGCAGCTTACCTGCTCTCTGACCTGCCGATCTTGGGTTCACCAGCCCTGTGGCTACGTGCATCAGGAGTAGCCTCTATTCTGACCCACGGACTGGGGACTTTCCAGCCTCTACAACCATGTGAGCCATTTACTTGATATAAATCTCCCTTTATATATATATTCATATGCTTTACTGGCTTTGCTTCTCTGGAGAATCTAGCCTAAGACAATAGCTTATATCAATTCAATCCATCAAAAATGTTGGTGTAAAGATGCCCTATGCTAAATTTCTTTCCTCAAGGAATTTACAAATTGATATGCAAGACAGATTTGTAAAGATAACTATAATGCAATGTGGTGTTTCTATGATAGAGGAGTAGGAAACAAATATTGACAACAGGAATCAAGGACGGCTTCATTGAGGAAATATTTGCTTTGGACTTTGAAAGACAGGAAGAATTTTGATATATTTGAGGATTATGCGGAAGAAAAACAGGAAGGGAGAAATAATTTGATCAAAGGCTTACGCAACTGGCACGTTTTAGCAAAAACCATTAGTAGTAGAGTAGTACTAGGCAGAAGTATCAGAGTAGAAGGTGGAATATGTAGTAACAAATGTTATACTAAAATACATTAAGCCTGAGTGATAGAGATACTTTTAAACAATGTTAATGAGTTTATCTAAGGACTATAAACACTTAAGCGCATCTTTGAAGTGGGAAGCCAGTGTAGATTTTTGGACTGATGAACATTTATAGAATCTAAAATTTTATCAGACTCCCTGGGTGGTGCAAATGATTAACAAGTTCAGCTGAAACACTCTGCTGCTAACCAAAAGATTGAAGGTTTGAGTTCATCCAGAGGCACCTTGGAAAAAAGTCCTGGTGATCTGCTTCCAAAAAATTTGCCATTGAAAACTTTATGGAGCACAATTTTACTCTGACATCCATGAGGTCACCAAGAGTCAGAATTGACTTGGCAGCAATAAGATTTTTTTTATTATTAATTTTTATCAAATGTACATGTTAAGTGATTGAGCATATTGTGCTATATTAAAACTAAAAAATAGCCATATAATAGGTGCAAGGTATTTATTTCTAATCACCACAGTAACCCCACTAGGGCAAGAATTGTTGATGATATTGAGCAATGGAGGGAACTCAGAGGATCAGAGAAGTCAGTGGCACATCCATCCATGCTCAGCAGTAGAGCTAAGACTCAACTTCAGATTCTATCTCACAACAAAGAACATGTTGTACCTCATGGAGCTGGTTTGCCTCTGGAGAAGTTGAGAGAAAGGATGACAATAATCCCATGCGAATCATTTAGAGAATGGAATGTCAATGCCCTGGTTCGTGGCACTTCAGTGTCACCTCTGGTGGACCACAAACTACAGCCAAGGGAATATGCTCCCTGCGGTGTACTGGACTGCTTTTTGTTTAGCTTTTCTAGCCAAGGTCTTGTAACTCCCACCCAGGTGATTGGGTGGGACTGTGTGATAGGGTAATTGTGGCCCACCAAGGGCATTGGTCCGTTTTGCCATCCTTCTGGACTTGAAATGAGCCACCTCGGAGGTGGAAAGAGAAAAGCCCCCCACCACCAAGGAGGAGAGACCAGCAGGAGAGACCTGAAGGAGACAATATAGTGGGCTTCCTGGCTCATGGAGCAAGAAAGCTGAGTGCATTTGAACAGAGACTGAGGACCAGGGAGAAGCCTATGCCTGACCCACAAATTTGGGACTTGCCAGCCTCCACAACTGCTTGAGCCATTTCCTTTATATGGTTTGTGAATTCTGTGAAACACTGCATTGAATTAGGGAACCCAAAGATGGGAGGTTGTGTACTGAGGGGAGAGGGAGTAGTCGATGTTAGAGATGATGGAGTGGTACGGCAGCTTGGAAAAGCTGGACGTTTGGGACATCTTTAACCTCTGCCTCATAGGAACCAGCTTTGTGTTGCTCCTTATAAAAGAAATTATTCATTTATTCCCCAATAGGACTTGTGCAGCTTCACATAGCATTGGAAGCTCAGGGTCACTCTCATGTGAAGAGGAGGAAAATGTTTATCTTCTTTCCACAGGAAAATACAATCATGCCCTCAAAGACTAGTGGGAATTCAAATAACTCTTTCAATATGCTGCATGATGGTCACCACAATGACTGGGCATTATAAATGTTCCATTTTTATTCCAGGGGAAGCAAAATCCTTCTTGCTTCATAATATTTTGCAAGTACTACAGTAAAATAAAATAACAAAACCTAACAAACTGTACATAGTGGCTGCAACAATGGGCTCAAACAAATAAACGATTGTGAGGATGGCTCAGGACCAGGCAGTGTTTCGTTCTGTTGTACATAGGGTCGCTATGAGTCGGAACTGACTTGATGGCACCTAACAACATCATGTGTACATATACACATATATTGAAGTGTACGTTCAGAGTTAATAGATCTCAGTCCTGGCTCTGCCTTTGACCAACAGGGTAATTTTGCGCAAGTCATTTAGCCTCTCTGAATATCAGTTTCTTCATCTGTAAATGGGGAATTTCAGTAGACTCACAATATTTGCAGATTTAATGTTCATGCTGTCAACCTTGTGCAAGTGACCGTGAACGACCATGACATGTGGTGATTTGTAATTTTACTGAGGCATGAAATTGAGCCTCATGTACCAAGGGGCTGTTGTGCAGAAATGAGCTAGTTAGCTGGGGCATAGGCCTTGTTAACTGTTCAACATGCAAGTGGCCACCTTGCTTGTTGTTTTCTGCTTGACCGTGTGTACACAGTAACTCTCTTGAAGCAATTCCAAAAAGCATGTAGTTTGGGGGGAAAAGCAAAGAGAGCTGCTGGTGCTGGTGAGACAAGAGTTTTTTTTTTAAAAAAAGCTTGGTGTCCAACACATGTTCTCATGTATGCCCTACAAAAGTGAGAAACTATGTGCTCACTCATGCGTTTTTAAGCTGACATCAAAAATTTTCTGTCATAAGTTTAAATACTTGCAAATCAAGTAATTTCTAGCAAGCGATATGTATTGGTTGGCGGTTTTAACTAAAATTGTTTCATCATTCTTAAACGTGTTCCATAGAATCCGTCTATCACAGTGACTTGACAACTGCCATTATCCATTAAAAAATACATGAACAAGCTCCTTTTAAGAGAAACTTACATCAATTTTTCCTCCATGAGCTCATATTTCCATTTCGCTTACCCCACAGAATCTTATCTTAATTAAAGATAGTTTGTTTGAAAGTCTGTTATTGATCAGCCTATCATAGTTCTCTGCAACAAAAAGGTTTATACATTTAAATTTAATGATTTGTAAATTTTCTGGAACCAGTTGAATTATCGTTATAATTAAAAAGCAAAATATAGAAGCAATGTAAACATATTACATGTTTTCATACCTTTTTAACATAAAACATTTAAAATTTATGTCTTAAGACATATAAAGCTTGTATCTGTGGATGAATATTACTTGCTGCTAGACTGAGCAAAGATTCAGCATCAATTCTATTTCTGTTTTTGTTTTTATAATGTAAACTCTAAAACATGTTGTCCAGAAGAAGTACAGCTGGAAATGGAATGAGTTTTCTTATATTAATAACACACAAATCTTTGGACACTTTCCAAGAAATAAGCCCTAGTAATTTATTATTAACAATGATTTTTAATGATATATAAGCCAACAACTCAATCAGAATCTTCTTCAATTCTGTTGAAAGAAGACAACAATTGGAAAGTATTGGACTTGCAAAAGAATTTATTATCCAGTAATTTAGGTCATTCACTTTCTCGACATCTCCAACAATATTTCAAATTGTTCTAATACTTGATTTGCAGAGATTTTTTTTCTACCCAAGGACATTGTACCTTGATAACACTAGAAATAGATGTTGTTGTTGTTAATTGCTATTGAGTCTTCCCCCAACTCATGGTGGCCCCATACACAACAGGATCAGACTGTTGTGATCCATAGAGTTTTCATTGGCTTACTTTTCAGACATAGCTCACCAGGCCTTTCTTCCAGTCTGTCTTCGTCTGGAAACTCCACTGAAACTTGTTCAGCATCATAGCAGCATGCAAGCTTCCACTGTCAGATGGATGGTGGCTGCACATGACGTTCGTTGGCCTGGACTGAACCCTGATCTCTAGCATGGAAGACAAAAATTCTGAACACTCAATGTCCCAGGAATAGATGAGGGGTAGACTTTTCTCTTACAAAGTGGAAGGAGAATGATTATGAAAAGAAGACATTGGAAAGAAGACCCCTTTGAAAGGTTAAGTTCTACAGTATATCTATTTTAGGAAAGTATATATATAGAAGTTTAGGATCTGGAAAGTGTTTAACTAAAAACTATTCAAATACCAACATATCCCTTGGGAAGTGTCCAAGCTCCAGACTGAAGACCTCCACTGTAATTATATATTTAGAGTATATTTTAAAAACTTTATATGTGGCTCTCACTCTGCATATGTGGAATTGCTTTTAAAAACCCTACTTCTTTACATTTTTATAGGTGAAATGTTATGCTAACTGAGAATCTCAACCTTGGAATTCCCACAAATCTTAGAAAGTATCCCTAGTGAATGGAAGTACCTATTGCCCCACCATAAATATGAAATTAAATGAGAAAATATATATGAAAGTCTTTTGTCAACTGCAAAGCACCATGAAAATGTAATGACATATGAGAATTGTCTTCCTTGTGAAAGAGAAGAAACGTTAACAGCTTGGGGAGACCCTGTGCAATGTGTGAAGTCTGGGAAATCATTTAGCAGCTAAAGGATCCAAGCAAAGATATTACTTCAAGATACTAGATACAGAAGCACAAAGTGAATATGCAATCAAAAACTAAATAAGAAAGAATTAAAATGAAAAAAATGGGTAAGTTTACCTAAGAGTAAGGAAGCTAATCTGAAGAGCTGAGCCAGTCTGAGACTGAAGCTGAGCCCCAAGGCAGGACATAGAATTTATGCTCAGTCGGTTCATTTAGTTCCCATGCTTTTTGCATTTCCTTTTTTATTTCGTGTTTCTCTGACGGTTTTCTTGTAAATGCCTAACTGTGTTTTGACTGAGGTAAGAGGGAAATGGCTTTATACGCCCTGATGTCCAGATTGTATCATAGATCAGGGTGCCTCTAGAGACCAGGCACCAATAATTATCTAACTGCTCTGAATTTCCTCTCTCATCCCCTTCCAACTCACTCTCCACACAGGATGAACATATCATACATTATCTTCCTCCTTAAAGCTTCCTAAGAGCTTTCCACTGCACTCAGGATAAAGCTTAATCCATAATGTAGCCTAAAGGTGTAGTGTGCTAGAACTGGTTTCTACAGTCCCAAGACAGCCAATTGTTAAATTTTCAGAAACTTTGCGAGCTGATTGTTAAACACAACTATTTTTAAAAATTAAATTATATATCCCTACAACTAAATAAATTATATAAAAGAATGATAATAAATACTCAAAACTCATCACGTCCTAATTTTACATTTTACTCTTCTCTACATTGTTGTTGTTAGCTGCTGTTGAGTTGACTCCTACTCATGGCAACTTTATGTACAACAGAACAAAATGTTGCCCAGTCCTGCATCATCATCATAATTACCAGCATGTTCGATTCCATCATTGCAACTATAGTGCAAATCCATCTCACCAAGGCTCTCCCACGTCCTGCTTGGCCCTCTATTTCACCAAACATGATGTCCTCCTCAGCTATTGATCCCTCCTGATGACGTGTCCAAAGTGAGCAAGTTGGACGACATTCTGTTGTGATCCATAGGGTTTTCATTGGCTAATTTTCAGTAGTAGATCACCAAGCCTTTCTTTCTAGTCTTGGTCTGGAAGCTCCACTGAAACTTGTCCACCATGGGTGACCCTGTTGATGTTTGAAATACTAGTGGCACAGCTTCCAGCATCATAGCAACACACACACCACAACAGCACAGCAAACTGACAAGTGGTGGATTCTTATCTATGTTCTTGAGATTATTTACACTTACTGCATTTGTATGGTGGAAATACTAGGCAGTAATGTGCTGTTACATATCTCTTCTCAACTCTATATTAAATGACATCAGCTAGTAACTTGATATCAGTCATGTGGTAGTATTTACATCAAGGGAATTGGTAAACACTACAAACCAAGGCTTTTACCTACAGAACTAGTTGATAAATATTTACCAGCAAACCACTAGTGAGACATGATTTGATCCTGAATTAAAGTATGAAAAAGCCAAATTGACTTATCTTTGGATATTTCCCTGCGTTTCTTTTTGGCACTTTCTTTTCACGACCACTTCTTAGATAGCATACTCAATAGTTTAAAATTGATGAAACGTGTTCATTTTTTACCAATTCATTTAATCTATGAAATTACTTTTTTTGAATAATCTTTGCTCATCATCTGATAAGACCCAGCTCAAAAACTCACATCCTTTAAGAACTTTAAATATATGCCACCAGCCACTGGGAGACTTGATTCTTCAGTATTTAAGGCTACAGAATGCTGCTGGTATCATGTATCCATAAATGTTCTTGTCTCCAGTGTATATGTGTTATCTCTCAGACTATATGATAAATTATTTGAAGACAATTATTGTCTTTAGCTCTCCAGTAGCATTTAGGAAACAAACCAACACTAAGGCATTTTAAGGTTCATAGTCTCCGGGTCCAATTGTTATAATATCTATAGGACTTTACCCAAATTGCATAAAGAGATCTGAAAATTTAATTATGTTCTTTTCAGCACCGCTGATAATAAGGATTCGGCAGTCATAATCTGTCAACTTGCTTGATGGAGTATAAGGCAGAATAGCACCCACTTTAGATTTTCCATTTTAGTACTGACTTTAAGATCTTTGAGACGTTACTATGCTTCAAATGCCCATCAGCTGTAGAAATACATATGATTTTATAGCCACTTTCTCTATTGACTTTCACCACACCTTTAGGAATGGAGTGTGAAGACGAAGATTTTTGTGTACTTGTAAGTTACTAAAGGAGCCCTGGTGGTGCAGTAGTCAAGAGCTCGGCTGCTATCCAGAAGTTGGCAGTTCGAATCCGCCAGCCGCTCCTTCATGGTATGGTACAGTGAGTAGCAGTATTCACAGAAGTCATGCCTACGCCAGAACTCTTCAGAAAGTTATTACAAGCCACTGTTTCCCACTAAACTCAAATTAAATATATCCCAGACTCTACTTCACCTTAGCTAGCTAGATCCACTGACACGCTGAAGCCACGTCACTGATGGAAAGCTTGAAAGAAAGTATGAGAATCTATTAACCACTGTGATAAAACTCTTCAGGTTTTGAAAATTTTACAAAAACATATGACCATGTGAACATGTTGTTCGGACTTCCCATAGGACCTTAGGAGGGACCCATACATAGCAGGGGCCTTGAAGATTAAACTGCATTAAGCTTCTTGGTGAATTTGTCCATGGACAGATCAGGATACTGTGATCGTTAAGGCTGTGTGTCAACCTGGCAGGGCCATGATTCTCAGTGGTTTGGCAGTTACAATGTAGCTTGGCAGTTGTATAATAATGTGATCACCTCCATGATGAGATTTGATATAATATGATCACCTCGATGAGGTGATCTGCTGTGAGTAGCCAATCAGTTGAAAGGGAGTTTCCTTGAGGATGTGGCCTGTATGCTATACAGGTGGACTTTCTGGCAAGGCTCACAGGCTTTTGCTGGCTCTGGATCCTGCAGCTGGCTCCTGTTCATCTGGCCTGCCGTTCTTGGGACTTGAGTTAGCAGCTCACCTGCCATCTTGCCTATCAATCTTGAGATTTGGCAGTTTTTGCAGCCTATGAGTCAGAGCCCTGTTGTCTGACCTGCTGGTCTTGGGTTCGCCAGCCCCTGTGGCTATGTGAATCAGGAAAAACCTCCAGCCTGACCCATAGACTTGGGATGTTCCAGCCGCTACAACCATGTGAGCCACTTCCTTGATATAAATCTCTGTCTCTATATATTTATATGCTTTACTGGTTTTGCTTCTTTAGAGAACCCAGCCTAAGATAAATGTACTGCTAGGGTACCCTCATAATCAAGAAAACTGGGAGTGTACCAAGGAGTATAGAAGCTACCTGTGCACTACCAAAAAGTTGGCCTGAGCATCAGAAACAAAATCCCAATATGGGCATGACTTATCCAAACCAGGAACAGAAAATCTGTTTCTCTGTTAGAACTTCTGTCTCAGGAAATAAATTGTCATGATTCCGCTTGCCCTAACCACCGTCACCTGTCCATCAGTAAGCCCTCTGGACTATACTTCCAAAATATATCACAAACCCATTCCATTTTTTCCATTTTTCTTGCTACTAACTTTTACCATGTTGCTATCATTTCTTTCCTAGACTTCTGAAACCAGCATCCTAAGTGACCTCATGATTCCACATTTGTCCTAACACGGTATCCGTAATTCATTCCCCACATAGAAGCCAGGATGATCTTTTAAAATATTAATCAGATAGTGCTACATTTGTTTAAAACCTTCCAATGGCTTCCCATTGCCCTTAGAATGAAATACAATATCCTTGCGGTGGTCTACATGGAACTACAAAATTTGGCTCTTACCTGACTTTCTATTTCAAATTATTCATTCTTCCCCTTGCTCTGTGGTATCTTACCTCACTGTCTTTTTCTGTTCCTCCAATTTGCCGAGCCCATTCCTACCTCAAGCCTTTGCGCTTACTTGTTCCACTTCTCAGTTGCTGTTGCTCCTGATCTGTCATTGGCTAACTCCTCATCAGCTGAATTAGCAGATCCTCTAAGACAGACAGTCATGCGTTGCTTAACATCCACTATATGTTTTGTGATATACGATGTTATGCAGTTTGGATGTTGTGCGAACAGCATATTATATACTTAGCAAAGCTATATGGGATACCTTTTGATTCACTTCTAAATCGATGCTTTTCCTTTGCCTCTTGCTGCTGCTATCACTATTACTGGTTTTGCTGTGCTGGGGAGCCATGATGCACTTTACTGTAATATTTTTGAAGGAAAATTAATCAGAAAGATAAAGCTACAACAAGAGAAGCGCGATGCACGAGATTGGATGCTGCTGCCTATAAGGCAAAGCATACACTGTTAGGTGGTAAATTTTTTATTTGTAAGTAGGGAAAGTTCACAGTAAAATAATGATAGAAAGTACAGTACAGTACATAAATAAGCCAGTAACATAGGTGTTTATTATGATTATCAGGACATACGTGTTATAGATTATATATGTTGTGTACCATTATACACCTGGCAGCACAATCGCTTTATATGCAAGAGACATGAGATACGTGTATTTTGTGTGGGAAGCTGTTGCATTCACTACATCCCGTTCCTCGATAGGGATTTATCAACTCTATTATAACCTTGGAGACCTGGTGGCACAGTAGTTAAGAGCTCAGGCTGCTAACCAAAAGGTCAGCAATTCGAATCCACCAGCCACTCCTTGAAAACCCTATGGGGGAAGTTTTACTCTGTCCTATAGGGTCACTATGAGTTGGAATGGACTCGATGGCAATGGGTATTGTACCTTTATGGGACCATGGATGTACATGCAGTCAGACGTTGCCCGGACAGATGTTATGCAGTGCATGACTTATTCTGAACCATCATATGAAATCTTCTTACTTCATTCTGTTGTTATCAAATTGCTCCATTTTATTTTTATAGTATGTATTATTACATAAAACTATCCTATTTATTTTTACCTGTCTATTGTCTCTTCAAGCAGAATGTACACTTCATGAAAACAAGGATTTTACAGGTTTTAATCATTTTAGTCAGAATCTACAGTGCCTAGAATAGTTTCTCACAAATGGTAGGAACTCAAAAATAGATGATGAACATAGTAAACAAAAAAGGTGGTAAGAAAGGTTGGATCTGGTTCATGAAGAATGGGAAGTCTGGTAAGTACAGAGTAGTGATGATATGAATGCCAGGTGCAGAATTACAGCATTTCTAAGAAAGAAATTGAGACTAGGTCTCAATACTTAGATAAATATTAGACAAGACTTTCCAGGTCTTACACCAGTGTCTTTCAGGATCCTGAGAAATCCTAAGTACTAAAAACACTAAGCAGAAAAAAGATAGTAAGCTGGCCCACCTTCCAAGGGATATTTGAGAGGAAATGGGCAGGGTGATCAAAAAGGAGCCTGACTTTGCCGTTTTGGGGCATAGAAGTAACATCTATTGGTTTTCAATGCAAAGTTATTATATGGTGTCCTACTGTACATTATTGCTTCTAGTAGAAGAAAAGAGGCCTGTAGCCTGAAGTTAGTTTGGTGCTTATTCTAAACACTTTTGATGAGGCAGATAGCAGATACCTTGCAGCTTTGTGGCTCAAAATTTGGGCTATTACACTAGATTCCATAGTCAAAAATATTTCTAATGAAATAGTTGGTTTTGTTTCACTGGTTATATAGAATTTTCTTATAGGTGCAGTGGTTTATAGACTATTGGGCCAACTTTATTAGCCATAAAATAGCTAAAATATGTAATTGATTAACTGAATTTTTAATTTTCATTCAGATATTTTGACAAGCCAAGAGTGTTTTTTTTCCATTCAACCTCATGTTCCCTGTTAATCTGTAATCACATATTACATACACGTATGCTGTAATTGTATATTACATAGATATGTCTACATAATACATTACAAAATTGTATATTATATTATGTATATTTGTAATTGTCAATTTTGAGTACCTACTAAAACTAGATAATATACCTTATTCTCTAGGCTGTTGCCTAAGGATTGCAGTAGAATCTTTTCCTGAATGTGTGAGACAGAACTTTTTAAGGTTATGCATTGATTATTTCTATTTTGTCAACATTGATAGATTTTATTACAAGAGAATGACATAAGAACCATATTTTTATGCAAATGCTGCAAGCCTTCAACATTTGTTTGCTAACCTTGCCCTCCTCCCAGAAGACATTTTCATAAGCATTACTATGCTAATTTTTGTTTACATGTTGTTGTAAAAAAATTAGCATAGCATGCTTATGAAAATGCCCTGAAGGGGGAGGATGTGGTTGGCAAACAAACAGAAAGCACACGGTATTTGTGTAGAATACAGCATTCTCACTTCATCTAAGCAATGTCAGAATTTCATTTTTTTCCCCCCAAAGCAATTGTTTGAGTTGGGTGTCATCACATTAAAATATGTACAGTGTCATCTTTTGACTGCAATCATTGAAAAACTTAAAACTTTACAATCACTGATATCTGTCACTTTAGCTTTTGCAAGCTTTTTGAAAACAATGACAATTCATGGTCCTCTCAGAAAAAGACTAGCATTTTCTCTCAGTCATCCCATCACTTGGTTTTTTTATTGTTGTTTTTAGATAAAACCAGCTGCCTTGTAATCACTGAAATGTCAGAAAAAAATCATTTCCATGAGAGAAAGAAAAAAAAATTTTGAAGGCAAAACTCCCACAGACATCTTTAAAAAAAACTAAAGAAAAGATGTTCTGCTTGACGTACATGGTTAACTTCCATCTGTGTTAATGGCGGTTACAGACCCTCTGAAAGGCAAGAAGCAAAACACCAAACTCATTATCGTCTCGTTGATTCCGAACCATAGCGACTCTATAGGACAAAGTAGAACTGCCCCATAGGGTTTCCAAGGAGCAGCTGGTGGATTTGAACCACCAAACTTTTGGGTAGCAACCTGAGCTCTTAACCACTGTGCCACCAGGGCCCTAAGGTTGCTGGCAAAATGCTCGCTATTCTCTCTCTAGTTTGTGTTTATTGGACGAAAATACAGACAATGGCTATTTGTTTTAGAAAGAAAAATAAAAGATGCAAGCAACTATTTTATCTATGCATAACCATAGACAAATAAAGGATCCTCTCCCGGCGTAAGTCCTCTGGTTTCCAACGCCTGAGGATGGAAGCGGATGATTTTTAAAAGCGTGTTTTAGCTAGAAAATTCTGTGATCTGGTCTGGTGTTAGGAAGCTATCATAAATGATTAGCAGCTTAATCGTATCAAATAGAAAAACATGAATAAATGGATGTCAAATTCTCATCATATCACCAATCAGATAAAAAAAATTTCCCTTTCGTATGAAGGGGTAGAAAGGACAGATGATTTCGCCTTCATAATTCTAAGGGAAGCAGGAATTCCTCTTCAGGGACCTGTGGGAAGTGGTGGGAGCGGGAAAATGGAATGTGTCCCTTTATTTTTTTACAGATAAATTTGAAATAATTTGAATTTTTTTGAGATAAATTTGAAAACCATTATGATTTAAAATATCTCTACTAGGTTCAGGTACTTATAACTGTATAGATATCTATGTAATTTAATCATTGTGCTACAAAACAATTCAGCACTTGGCTGATAACCTAAAGGTCTGTCGTTCAAACTCACCCAGTCGCTCCATGGGAGAAAGACCAGACGATTTGCTTCTGTAAAGATTACGGCCAAGAAAACCCTATGGTGTAATTCTACTTTCTCACATGGGGTCACTATAAGTTGAAATGGACTTGACAGTACACAATAACAATAAGAACCAATAGTGTTCTGATGGTTTTATAAAAATATACACTAGGTTATGTTTTTATGAAAAGAACTAAAAGGAATAACAAAGAATTTTAAATAAAATTTTACATCTGTAAAATAGGATTCTATAATTGAAGACCCATCTGGATATATGTATGTGTGTGTGTGTACACACATATAGTGGCTTAGTGGTTAAAAGCTATGGCTACTAATCAAAAAGTTCGAATCCACCAGCCACTCCTTGGAAACCCAATGGGGCAATTCTACTCTGTTCTGTAGGATTGCTATGAGTAGGAATCGACTCCACAGCGAGAGGTGTGGTTTTTTATATGTGTGTGTGTATACACATATATGCTATGTACGTGTATGTGTGTACGTGTGTGTATACATAACTATGTGTATATATATATATATGTATACACACACACACATATATATTTTTTTTTCACTAGTTTTCTCCAACTGGGAAAGTACTCCACCATTGACAAAGGTCAGCAAAGAAATGCAATTTTTAAAAGAGGGGAAAATATTGATCTTTCAGATAAAAAGAGGAAAAATGTAATATCCTAAGAAAATAAGAATAATGGCTCCTGGGCTGAGTTGTGTACTATGGAGCAATGGTATTACTGACACCCAGACACTCAATGAATATTATTTCTTCATCAGAAACACTTATTAAGTGTCTTATTATGCATTCTTTATGAGTTTAAGGTCAGGTTAAGATTCTTGTGTCACCTATTTTTGCAATACATATACTCTAAAGCAATCAATGGCCATATATAAGATATGATTGTTATGTAATGTTATGGATTGAATTGTATCCTCCCAGAAATTTGTGTTGTAAACCCTAACCCCCATACCTGTTGTTATAATCCCATTTGGGAATGGATTTTCTTTGTTAAGAGGCCATATTAATGCAAGGTGTGTTTTAAATCGATCATCTTTGAGATATAAAAAGAGCAGATTAGGACAGGTAAGCCGGCAGAGATGGAGGAAGATAGATGCCACATCACATGAAGATCACCAAGGAACCAAGAAACAGAAGCTGAGAAGAGACAAGGACCTTCCACCAGAGCCAACAGGGATAGTAATCCTTCCCCTAGAGCTGGAGCCCTGTATTAAGACTTCCAGCCTCCTAAACTGTGAGAAAATAAATTTCTGTTTGTTATAGCTACCCACTTGTGATATTTCTGTTATAGCAGCACTAAATAACTAAGACACATAAGAAGACAGTGTTTTTGACAAATATGCTAGAAATTATGTATCCAAGTAAGGGTGGTAATTGAGGAGCTCATCTTGGGTACCTATATGTATACCTTCCAAACATGCTGTTATTTTTTACAACACTTCTGGAACACTTTCTAATTTTTGTCTTTTGTTGTTTATAAATCATACTTTAGGGGAGGGGTAAACATCTTTATCTTCCTGTTTTACAATCTTATTTTAATTGCCAGATTTGACTCTGATTAGTTTCAAAATCAAATACAAAGGAAGGCTTTTGCCAGCACTAAGGATATTCAGAAATATATCAGATTGGCGATAAATTAGTCCCCCAAACGGTTTATCCTCACGGTTGCACACAAACTTCCTGGAGCAACTATATACTTAAACTCCATAATCCTAATTTTCTAAAATCGATTATAGCACTTCATAGTCATATTATGAATAAGTATTTTGCCCAGGAATGTTTGAAAATGACAGAACAATATTATTCCAAAGCAGCAGTATTTCAAAATGAATGCAAGAAAACTGAGGTTACTCACTTGTCATGAAGTAAAACTGACTTGTATCATTCCTAAGTGTAACAGTCAGGATCTTGGCAGAGAGCAAAAGGCAAACTCAGCTGGGGTATGGGAAGGGTCAAGGACACCAACAAAGAATGTTAAGGCACTCACGTACTAGCAAAAATGGGACGCTATTACCCACTAGGCTTGAAGAGGGAAGAGGAGGAAACTGTATAGGTGGAGCCCAGAGAGAGCTAGAGTTTTAGAAGGGCTCACTGATTGGAGCCTTAGAAGCACAACTATGACACTGAAGAGGGAAGCAGAGGGGGAAGTGTCTTAGGCTGGGTTCTCTAGAGAAGCAAAACCAGTAAAGTGTATAAATATATATATATAGAGAGAGATTTTGTCAAGGAAACAGCTCACGTGATTGTAGAGGCTAGAATGTCCCAAGTCTGTGGATCAGGGTAGAGGCCTCTCCCAAGTCACACAGCTGCAGAAGCTGGCAAGCCCAAGA
>NW_004444068.1:6220608-6246912 GCF_000243295.1 Trichechus manatus latirostris | reverse complement strand
CTCACAGGCTGTGCAGATCGACGAATCCCAGGTTCGGCAGATAAGCTGACAGTTCAAGTCCCAAGAACGGGAGATGAGACAACAGGAGGCGGCTGCAGGATCCAGAAAGAGCAAAAAGCCAGAATGTCTGCTTATATACAGATGCAGGCCACACCCTCAAGGAGACTCCCTTTCATCTGATTGGCTACTCACAGTATATTCAATCATGGGAGTGATGACATTAAAACGCGGAGAATCATGGCCCAGCCAAGCTGACACACAATCTTAACCATCACAGGAAGAAATACTCCAATCTCTCCCTCTTCCCACCCTGCAATCTGCAGGTTCCTCCCATTGGCTATAGAGAAAGCCAGACGTCAGTGCAAATAGGGACAAGAAGACTAGAGGGGCACAGAGCAGGGTACAGAAATGATGAGCATGGATCACAGATGGAGGTGGGGACAAATCAATAGCATACTAAGATTCTAATTTTTTTTTTTTTTTGCCACTATTTTAATTCTTCCTCCATTTACAAAGTTAATCTGATAGTTTTCTTGTACCAAACACTACCAGGGTTATGAAAGTGCATTAAATTCAGTCCTTCCACTCAAAGAGCTTTGAGAGATAGGCATCTATGCAAAAAATTATGACAAGAGGGTAATGGCACACAGAGCGTGGCTAGCATATCCTGGGTGAAAACTTCTTTGTCACGTTATGTTAATAACTCAAATCTTGATGCTCCAAGGTCACAGTGCTTAGTAGGAAATCTGGTCTCTTCCCCAAATTCCGCTTCTCCAAATATTACCATGAATCTCTAGTGCTACTTATATGTATTACCCCATGCCATTCAGTTCCCCTTTTGGAGTGTTCTAGATCATGTTGCTTTTTAGTTTCTTATCGGTTGAAGTGGTTGTTATTATTCTTAGTTGCCATTGAGATGGCTCCAACTCATGGTGAGCTTATGTATAACAGAATGAAAAGTAGCCCTGGCTTTTGCTTCAAGGTATTTTCTGCTTGAAATAGTAGCATGGAGGAACAGAGCTCAAGCAGAGAACAACAGTCTTTCTGGGCTGAGGAAAAGAGGTCTGTCTGAATTTGGGTCTTCAAAAATGTCTAAAACTAAACAAAACAAACAAGCATGTTGCCATCAAGTCAATAAGGAGCCCTGGTTGCACAGTGGTGAAGAACTTGGCTACTATCCGAAAGGTTGGTGGTTTGGAACCACCCAGCGACTCCATGGGAGAAAGACATCGCAATCAGCTCCTGTAAAGATTACAACCTAGAAAACCCTATGGAGCAGTTCTACTCTGTCACTTGGGGTCCCTATGAGTCAGAATCAACTCAACGGCACCTAACAACACTACTGAGTCAATTCCGACTCATGGCAATGCCATGTGTTACAGAGTAGAACTGTTCCAGAAGGTTTTCTTGGCTGTAATCTTTACTGAAGCAGATCACCAGGCCTTTTTTTCCTCAGCACCAAAGGTTGAAGACTAACCTTTAGATTAGTAGTTTAGCATAAACAGTTCACACCACCTAGGGGGCTTGTCTAAAACTAGAGGGGTAGAATCCCAGAGAGGAGCAAGCCTCAGATGATTGAACCCAAAATTCTACAATTCCCCTCAAGTTCTTGACTGTTTCCTAAGTAGCAAGGTGATCAACAACAACAAGATAAATAAAACAAGTATAAAGAAGCATGTGAAAGGCTAATATCTAAGATACGGACTTGTTATAAAGATTCAGGCTATAGTAAAGCATACAAAATAAAAAGACTCTTTCCTTCATTTCTATTTCCTTTCCAATTTGACTCCCCATGGTACTGGGAATACATAGGTTGCTGTTCAAGCCTCATCAAGGTAGGGAGGCTTGGTAAACATCCTAGACCTTCATATCCTAGGAGTAAAATATGCTTCCGGAGGAAGTGCTGGATACTAGGAGCAGAGAAAAAATTGAAATAGACTACCCCTAAGAAAGTCTAAAATCAATCCTCAACTAGGTTAATCTACCAAAATTTTATCTGCCTGGAAGAAGGGAACTTAACCCTATTTTGGAAAGATAATATCATTCACAGACTCTACAATTTTTCATCTACAATGTCAAGAAGCTAAAAAAATAAAAAATAAAAAAGGCAGTACCAGATGAACAAATACGTAGAGAAATAATAAACAAAATAAACAGACACATAGGTAACTAATTTCTTGGTGTTATCAGACAGGAATTTTAAAACAACAATAATTAATTGTTATAGCCCCTCTCCAATCTGCTTTGCATGTAAATGAGATTTCTTGAAATACTCAACTATAAAATTGCCCCAGCTTTCTGACAGCACCTAATCTAAAACAAATCTCTACTAACTTAGATCCTCCCCACAGTCGCATAACCGAAACATAAATCCTATAATCGATCCTTTCTAGCACCTTCTTAGTGCGATACACCATGGTTCCCCAAGGTATAAGATCTTCCTCAGTGCAATGACTTCTAAACCCAACTTGTTCAACCACAGTTGTATTTGTGGTGGTCTCTGCCTAAAACCAAAACCAAACCCTCTCCCATCGAGTCGATTCCGATTCATAGCGACCCTATAGAATGCATTAAAACTTGAAAATCACCAAATGTTTGGAAATTACGCAGCATGCTTTTTAATAACCCATAGGTCAAAAGAGAAATCACAATTATCAAATATTTTAACTTAATGATAATAAAAATAACAGATGATATTTTGGATTCAGTTAAAGCTGTTCCTAGAATGAAATGTATAGCTTTAAGTGTATATATTAGAAAAGAAGAAAGGTTGAAAATTACTTATCGAAGTTTCTCTCTCAATTAGCTAGAATAAGAACAGCAAAGGAAACCCAAAGAATATAGAACAAAGGAATAATCAAGATAAAAGCAGAAATCAATGAGATAGAAAATAATGTCCAATTCAGAAAATAAATAAGGCCAAAATGTAGTTCTTGGGAAAGATTACGCATGTTGATAAACTCCTAGAAAAGCTGATCAAGGTAAAATAAGTGAAAACAAAAAATCACTAATTCAAGAATGATAAATGGGCTTTCACTACAGATACCTCACGCTTGTTCATCACACTTCTTTTTGAATCCTCCAAAACTAGCCTGTAGGATATTAAGGAAGGTTATTTCAAAATGGAGGGGCAAGGTAGATCAGAAAGGATTCAGTGGAAACAGTGGCATTTGAGCTTAGAATACAGTTGCATTCTCAAACTTTATCAGAGTATGTCCAGACCTGGCAGGAAGAAAGGGGTTTGGCTGTGTGAAACCAGAGCCAATACCCAAAAGTGATGTGCAAGGCAGACAGTCAAGGACTCTCACATTTGAAACCGAAGAATTGTGAAAAGACATTAAGAGACATGTTTAGGTTGCGTCAGAGAGGGAACCAGAGAGATAGTCAGAGGCACAAAGGTATAGGAATGGGGGAGTTGGTAAAGCCTTTCTGAGTGACTGCAATATTTTCAACCAGGCTGCTTATTATTTTTCCCTTGGGCCCTGAATATGTGATCTCTTGATTAATAATTTAAAAATAATTACAACACTAAGATGTGGGCTTGTTGTAACGGATTCAGGCTATAGTAGAACATTCAAAATAAAAAGTCTTTCCTGGTTTGCTGTTTCTTCCCCAATTTGACTACTCACTGTTAACACTTTGGTGTGAATTCTTTCAGACATTTTCCTATACACAAATGTATGCATGTGTATTGTATTGTTAAAATAAAATTGGGTCACACTATACGTATTTTTCTGCAACATGCTTTTGTACACTTTTTGAGGTTAAAATTACATATATTGAAATGTACAAATCTTAAATATACAATTTGCTGAACTTTGACAAATACATACACCCTTAAAACACATTCCCTATTCAAAAAAGCTAACCTTTCCCTCAGCCTGTGAAGTTCCCTCATGCCCCTTTGCAGGGAAGCCGCCATGAAGAAATAATTTCTTTCCTGATTCTTTTTTCAACATGTTATTTTGCCTGTTCTAGAACTTCACATAAATGGAGTCATATAGTATATACACTTTTCTGTCAAGGTATTTTTTTTTTTTTTTTCCTCAGCGTAATGTCTGTGAGAGTCATCCATGTTGTTGTGTGTATCAATTATTTTATTGCCAAGCAATATTTCCTGATATGATTACACCACTGTGATGATTAATTTTATATGTCAACTTGGCTAGGCTATGGTGCCCAGTTGTTTGATCAAATACTAGTCTTGATGTTGCTATGACTCATTTACATGTGACCAGCATTTAAATCAGTTGACATAAACTAAGATTATCCTCCATAATGTGAGCGTGCCTCATTTAATCCCTTGAAGGCCTTAAGAGAAAAAAATGAAGTTCCTGAGGAAGAAGAATTCTGTTTCAAGAATGTAAATAGACAAGACTGCAAGAATTTCCAGCTCGTCATGGATTTTGAACTTGCTAGCCCCCATACCACATGGGTCAATTCCTCAAAATCTCTCCCTCCCTCTCTCTCCCTCTCTCTTTCGATATATTACTTGTTCTGTTTTTCTAGGGAATCCTAAGATAATCACAATTTGCATAACCATTCTCTTCTTGACCCGTATTTTGTTGTTCACAGTTCTTGGTTATTACGAGTAAAGCTGCTATGAATATTCTTGTCTTTTTGTGGACATGTTCTTATTTTCTTGGATAAATGTGTAGGAGTGAAATTGCTGAGATTTATACTATGTGAATGCTTAACTTTATAAGAAACTTCCAAATTCTTCTCCAATAGGATTGTACCATTTTATTCTTCAACAATAATGTGGTTACTGTACAGCCTCACCAACATTTGGGGTTGTCTGTCAGTTGTGGTAGGCTGAATAATATCCCCCCAAAGTTGTCCAGAATCTGTGAATATGTTACCTTACACAACAAAAGCAATTTGGAAGATGTTATTAAATTAAAGACTTTGAGATGGAGACATTATCCTGGATTATCTGGGTGGGTCTAATGTTATCACAAGGGTCCTTATAAGAGAGAAGTAGGAGGAACAGAGTCATAGTAGGAGATCTGACACACGAAAGCAAGCAGTTGAAGTGATGTGAAGAAGGGGGTCACTAGCCAAGGAATGCAGGCACCTTCAAGAAAGTGAAAAAGGCAAAAGAACTTATTCTCCTCAGAAGCTTTCAGAATGAATGCAGTCCTGCCAACATTTTGATTCTAGACCTCTGTCCTCCAGAGCTATAAGAGAACAAATCTGTGTTGCTTTAAGCCACTAAGCTTGTGGTAATTTGTTATAGCAGCAATGGGAAACTAATACATCAGTCTTATTATATTAACCATTCTAGTGTGTTTAGTGGTATATTATGGTGATTTTATGTTGCATTTCCCTAATGACTAATGATGTTGAACATGCTTTCAGGTGTTTACAAGCCATGTGTATATTGTTTTTTTTGAAATGTCCGTTCAAGTCTTTTATCAGCCTTTTAATTGTTTCTTTTTTGTCTTTTTGTTATTGAAGTAGAGAAACCCCATATAGATTTTGAATATAAGTCCATTATCAGATATATATTTTGCAAATATTTTGACCCAGTGGGTGGCTTGTCTTCCATTTTCATAAGATCTCTGATGACCAGGACTTTTTTTATTTTGATTAAGTTTATTTTTGAAATTTATGTGGTTATTGATTTCTGTATCCTAAGAAATCTTTGTTACTAGGAAGTCACAAATATATTTTCTTATGTTTATTATAAAAAGTTATATAATTTCAGTCTTTAAATTGAGGTTTATGATTCATCTCAAATTAATTTTAGTGTATGGTATGAGTAAGGATCAAAGTTCTTTTTTTTTTTTTTTTAGTAGCTATTCAGTTTTTCCTGCACAATTTGTTGAAAAGACCTTTATTTCCCCATTGAATTGCATTGACATATTTGCTGGAAAATAATTGACCATATGATTGTGTATTTGTTTCTAGAGTATTTTCCGTTCCATTTACCCATTTGTCTATCTTATGCCAATACAAAACAATCTTCATTATTGTAGTTTTATATTAAAACTTTAAGTCAGATAATCCATTGTTAAAAGCTAAGCCTAACAAAATTGCCTCTGCTTTTTCTTCTAAGAATTTTATTATTTTAGTTTTCACATTTAAGTCTTTAATCCATTTTAAATTTGTTTTTGTGTACAGTGTGAGGCATGGATCCTATTTCATTTTTCTGCATATAGAAATTCAGCTTTCCCAGCACCATTTATTGAAGAGACTCTTCTTCCCAATCAAATGCACTTAGCACCCTTGTCAAAAATCAGTTGACCATAGATGTGTGGGCTTATTTCTGAACTCTCAACTCTATTCTATTGATCTATGTGTCTTTTGTTATACCAGTACCAAGCTGTTTTGATTACTGTTGCTGTACAGTATGTTTTAAAATCAGGAAGTGTGATTCCTCCTACTTCGTTCTTTTCTTTCAACCTTGTTTTAGCAATTTGGGGCTTCTTGTTATCCATATAAAGTTGAAGATTAGTTTTTCTATTTCCGTAAAAAAGGCTATTGGAATCTTGATTGAGGTTATGTTGAATCTATAGATTGCTTTGGGTAGTGTTGACATCTTAACAATATTAAGTCTTCACTCCATGAACATGTAACATCTTTCCATTTATTATAGTTTTCATTGTATAAGTCCTTCACATCCCTGGTTAGATTTATTCGGAGATATTTTATTATCTTAGATGCTATTGTAAATGGAATTGTTTCTTCAATTTCCCCTTCAGTTTTCTCGCTGTTGGTGTATAGAACCTCAACTGATTTTTCTTTGTTAACTTTGTACCCTGCAATTTTGCTAAATTCCTCTATTAGCTGTAGAAGTACTCTTGTGGATTCTTTGGGATTTTCTATATATAGGATCATATCATCCATAACGAGAGATGATTTTACTTCTTCTTTTCCAGTCTGGATACCTTTTATTTCTTTTTCTTGTCTTGTTGCCCTGGCTAGAAATTCTAATAAAATATTGAATAGAAGTTGTGAGAGTGAACACACTTGTCTTGTTCTTGATTTCAAGGGGAAAGCTGTCTGTCTTTCTCCATTAAGTATAATGTTGTTTGTTGGCTGTACATATATGCCCTGAATCATATTGAGGGATTTCCCATCTATTCCAATCTTCTTTAGGGTTTTAATCAAGAAAGGGTGTTGGATTTTATCAAATGCTTTTTCTTCATCCATAGAGATGATCATGTGGTTCTTTTCATTTGTTCTATTGACGTGATGTGTTACATTGATTTATTTTCTAATGTTGAACCATAATAACAAAAGCACAAACAGCAAAAGACAAAATAAATAAATGGTACCTCATAAAAATTAAAAACTTTTCATCATCCAAAGATATTACCAAAAAAGTGAAAAAACAAGCTACTGACTGGGAGAATATCTTTGGAAACCATATATCCAACAAGAATCTAATAAACAAAATATATACAAAACTTTGACAAATTAACAACAAAAAGACTAATAACCTAATCATAAAATGGGCAAAGGACTTGAATAGACGTTTCGCCAAAGAAGACATTCAAATGACCACAAAACACATGAAAAAATGTTCAGGGTCATTAGCCATCAGAGAGATGCAAACCAAAACCACAATGAGATACCATTTCACTCCCACTAGGATGATTAAGATTGAAGAAAAAAAAAAAAAACAGAAAATAACAAATATCATCAAGGATGTGGGGAAATTGGAGCCCTTACCCATTGCTGGTGGGAATGCAAAATGGTACAGTCATTGTGGAAACAATGTGGTGATTCCTCAAAAAACTAAAAGTAGAACTACCATATGATCCAGCAAATCCACTCCTAGGTATATACCCAAAAGACTTGAAAACACAGACTTAAGCAGATACTTGAACATCAATGTTTACTGCAGCGCTATTCACAATAGCCAAAAGGTGAAAACAAACTTAATGCCCATCAACAGATGAATGGATAAACAAAGTGTGGTACATATATACAGTGAAATACTACTGAGCCAGCAAGAGAAATGAAGTCTTGATACATGCTACAATATAGATGGAGCTGGAAGACATTATGCTGAGTGAAATAAGTCAGTCATGAGAGGACAAGTATTGTATAACCTCACTTATATATAAAGACAAGGAAAAGCAAATGTATAGAGACCAAAGTTTAGTAGCGGTTACCACGGGCAGGAGTGAGGGGAAAAGAGGAGTTAACAGTGATGGAAATACCACATTGATTAAGGGTAGAGTTGCACAGCCAATTATTGTAATTGCTGTCAATAAATTGTGCATACTCTTGTAAAAAGTTGAATTGGCAGAAGTTGTGTGACAGACATATTTACAGTAACGACCTAAAAAAAAAAAAAAGAGTAGCTGCTAAGGCTGCTTACGTTTGGACGTTTAGGGTCATGGTTTCATGGGACATACCAGTTAATTGGCCTAATAACTTGTTTAGTGCTTCTGTTGTACCTCCTGGTTGATTGCATAGTGCCTGGGGTCTTAAACGCTTGCAAATGGCCAATTGATCGCTATACTTACCTGGAGCAACAGAGGAAGAAAGAGTGTCAGGAATAGGAAGATATAGAAAGTGTAGCTAATTGCCTTCATGAACAACTGTCTCCTTTGACATGTGACCAGAAGACCAGGATGGTGCCTGGCTATGATTACTGAACATGTTGATCAAAGGTTCCACAGAATAATCTTGATCAAAAGGGGGAAAATGCAGAACAGAGTTTCAAATTCTCATGGACTCCAGACTTCCTGGAGCCATGAGGGTTGGATGAACACTGAAACTATTGCCTTGAGATAATCTTTAAAAACCTTAAACCAAAAATATCCCCTGAGGCTTCTTCAAACCAAACAATAGTTTATCTTAACTAGTAAAAATACCTGCCTTGAGCATTATGCTCTTTTAAGCACTATCTCTAAAGGATCAAATTGACAACAGCAACTTGAAAGATTAGATAGAAACTTTAGGGGGCAGTGAATTTATGTTAATGGAAGAGGAATAACTCAGAAAAGTAAAGTGAGAATGGTAGCACAACTCGAAGAATGTAATCAATGTCACTAAATGGTACATGTAGAAACTATTGAATTGGTGTATGTTTTGTTGTATATATTCTCAACAACAACAACATAATAAATAAAATTTTAAAAAACAAAAAAAATGAGGTCAGAAAATGTAAATCCTCCAACTTTGTTCTTTGCCAAGATTGTTTTTGTCATTGTAGTTTCTTTGCATTTTTACATAAATTTTTAGAATAAGCTTGTCTATTAACATTGTTTTAACGCTGCCTAGAGTATGACTGGCATTGCATTGAATCTACAGAATAATTTGGAGAGAACTGACATCTTAATAATATTGAATCTTTTAATCAATGAACCCAATATCTTTCTCCATTTATTTAGGCCTTTCTTAAATTCTCTCAGAAATATTTTGAAGTTTGCAGTATAGAGGTCTTAAAAGTGATTTGATAAATTTATTCCTAAGTATTTTGTATTGTTGATACTATTGTAAATGAAATTTTATTTTATTTCCCAATTGTTTGACATTTCCAATTGATTTTCAAATATTGACTTTGAATTCTGCTACACTGTTAAATTTACTTATTAGTTCTACAGTTAAATGGTAGATTCCTTAAGACATTGATGGCAAAGTGTAGTCCATAAATCAGCAACATCAAAATCACCTTGTGTAAAAATGGTGTAGGGGCAGTGTCTGACCTCCTCTAACTTCACAAGAGGGAAGAAGAATCAAGATCAACAGACCAGGCTGATTGCTATGAGGCAGAGGTCAGACACGCCTCCTCTTCTACCATCTTTACCAATTCTGACACCAATTATCCCTCCCATAGCACTCTCTACCTGTCTGCTGGGTGCCATAATTCATTACAATGGCCACACAGAACTCACAGACAATACTGATGATTGTGGAGTTTATTTGGGAAATAACAGGTTACAGTTCAGGCTCAGGAACAGTCAGGATACAGTTCTTCCATCAGGATAGCCTCTTCCCAACCGTGCTCACAGGCACGCCTCTCCCTGGCCCTAGTCCTCTGCGCAACGACATTCAGCTTTCTCACTCTGTGGGCCGGGAAGCCTACCATGCTGTCTCCTGCTGCCAGGTGTCTGCTGCAGTGTCTCTGCTGCCGGCTCTCTGCCGCCACTTTTCCCTGCCTTCAGTGTTACAGCTCTCTCTCTGTCTCCTGGTTCTAGGAGCTTCTCAGTGCAGGTATCCTGGGTCCAAAGGATGTGCTGGCTCCTGGCTATTCTTCCTTGATAGTGGGATCCTCCTTTCCTGCCTCTGGGAGGGCTCATTTCAAGCCAACGGGATGGCAAAACTGACCAATCCATCTGGTGGGCCACAATTACCCTATTACACAGTCCTGTCCAATCACTTCGGTGGGAGTTACGAGATCATGGCTAGAAAGGCCACACAAAAGTGATCCTTCACACTGTCCCTGGGAACACGGTAGAATTTCAAATTCTACAGCCCGACTCCAGACAAACTGAATCAGAAAGTTTGGTTATGTGGTCTAGAAATCTGTGTTTTAATAAGCTCTCTACATTATTATGACTCATGCTTAAATTTGATAACTATTTCCTTAGGATACTCTATGTGGACAACCACGTCATTTGAAAATGGAAAGTTTCTTTACTGTTTTTCCAATCCTTATGCCTTTTATTTCTGTCATTTCTTGCCTTATTGAACTGCTAGGAGTTCCAGACCAATATTCAACAGAAGTGTTAACAGTGAGCCTCCTTGCCTTATTCCTGATCTTAAAGGGAAAGTACTCAATCATTATTAAGTATAATGTTAGTCATACCTTATTTGTAAATACTCTTTACAGGTTAAGGAAGTTCCATTCTATTTCTATTTTTCGGAGAGACTTTATCATGAATGAGCCGTGAATTTTGTCAAATGTTTTAATGTGTCTATTGGAACAATCAAGAGCCCTGGTGGTGCAGTGGTTTCAAACACTCAGCTGCTAACTGAAAGTTCGGTAGTTTAAACCTACCAGTCACTCCGAGGGAGAAAGATGTAGCAGTCTACTCCTGTAAAGATTATAACCTTGGAAATCCTAGGCGGGCAGTTCTACTCTGTCCTATAGGGTTGCTATGAGTCAGACTTGACTTGACGGCAAGGGGACTGGGACAATCATATGAATCATATTGATTGCTTTTTGAATGTTACAGTAGCCTTGAATTCTTGGGATAAAATTCACATTTACATATGAAAGCAGAATATTTCTATCATTTTTCTAACATGTTTATAGCTGTTTTTGGTTATGTTCATGAAGTGTATTTTATTTACTTGTAATGGTTTTGTCAGGTTTTCATATTCGGGTAATGCTGTCCTCGTAAAACAAGTTAAGAAGTACTTCTCTTTATTTTCCGAGACAGTTTGTTTAATATTGATATTGTTTCTTTCTTAAATGTTTGCTAGAATTCACCAAACTATCCTGTCCTGGTAGTTTATGTGTGAGGCACTTTTTGCTAATGAATTCAATATCTTTAATAGATATAGGGCTGTTTAGATTTTCTTGTGTGAGTTTTGGGTAGATAAGGTTTTCAAAGAATATGCCCATTTCTTCCAAGTTGTATTTGTTGGCATATCATTCTTGATATTTCCCTTAAAGTCTTTTTTTATATCTTTTAGATCCATAGTGATATCCTCTCTTTTATTCCTGATATTGTTATTTATGTTTTCTCTCTTTTTTACTTTATTGCTCTTGCTAAGAGTTCATTAAATTTATTGATCTTTTCATTGCTTTTCGTTTTGTTCGTTTTCTGTTTCCTCTGTTGTGTATCTGTCTTCCTTTTTCTCGTATTTATAAAGTTGTTTTTATTGTTTTCTTTGATTCTGCATTACATATTTCCGTTTCTTCACATACGTAGTATTTTTAGTGTATATTGATCACTGTAGGTGATATATTGTAGATACTCTGGATTCTCTTATTTTCTTCTGAACTGTTAATTATTGTTCTAGCAGGGAGTTAACTTGGCCAGACTCAAACTCCAAACTCTGTCTTCCTTGCACTGAGCAGCAGGTGAAATCTTTGGTGAGTTTCCCCAAATTTCCAGCTGCTGTCATCTGCTGACGTCTTTCATCACTCCCAAGTACGTAACAGTCCAGGCGTCAGCCAAGGGCCTATGTGAAACTTAAACGTTGACTTGAGGCTTCCCCTTCTGTGGCTCCCTCTTTTCTGAGCTTTTTCCTATCCCCCTAACAAATTTCCTGTCTTTATATCCCTGAATCCTGTTAGTTAATTTCTTAATCGTGTTACTGTAGCTTTCTCCTTGAGTTCCAGTTGCTCTCAGCTTTATTCCTAATCACCCAAAACTGGATGCAGCCAGAACGTCCTTCAATAGGTAAACGGTTAAACAAAGTGGAACATCCATATGATGGAATATTATTCAGTGATAAATAGAAATGAGCTACGAAGCTATGCAAAGATATGGAAGAACTTTAAATGCATGATCCCAAAACCAAACCCATTGCCGTCAAGTTGATTCTGACTCATAGCGACCCAAAAGACAGAGTAGAACAGCCCTATAGGATTTCCAAGGAGCACCTGATGGAGTCAAACTGCCAATCTTTTGGTTAGCAGCCAATCTCTCAACCACTGTGCCACCAGGGCTCCAAAAGCATAATGTTAAGTGAAAAAAAAAAAAAAAAAAACACAGTCTGAAACAGCTGTATAAGATTCCAATTACATGACATTCTGGAAAAGACAAAACAATAGAGACAGTGAATAGATCAGTGGTTGCCAGGCATGTCGGGGATGGGAGGAGGATGAATAGGGGAGAACAGAGCATTTTTAGAGCAGTAAATCTGTTCTGTACGATGTTGTAATGGTGGACACATGACATTATGCACTTCTCAAAACCTATAGAGTTGTACAACACTAAAAGTGAATCTTCCCATGAAAGCTGTTAGCTGCTTGTCGAGCCTCTGTGTTCAGCATCATAGCAACACTCAAACCTCCACGGACAGACAGGTGGTGGCTGCACTTAGGTACGTTAGCCAGGAATAAAAGCTGCGTTTCCCGCACGCAAGGTGCAAATTCTACCACGGAACCACCACCACCCCACGAAGAGTGAATCTTAATGTAAACTGTGGACTTTAGTTAATACTAATGTATCAATATTGGTTCATTAATTGTAATAAATCTATTGCACTGATGCAAGACATTGACAATAGGAGGAACTGTATGTGGTAGAGGTGGGTGCTATATAAGAACACTCTGTACTATCTGCTTTGGTTTTCTGTAAATTTAAAACTCTTCTGTAAATATTATTTTTAAAATTAGAAATAAAATCCTATTCTATAAATGGAGAGACTTGTATCAAAAACAACGTAAAAAATAAGATTTTGATTTAGCAAATAACAAGAAAAGTGAAAGGTGTCCCTGGAAAAATGCTAAATCGTTTTCAGTGTGGAAGGAGGAATGTAACATTTGCTATGAAAAATATTTACATAAGTAGAATTTAAACACGCTACACATTTACTTTACAAAATGGTTTATTTTCGGATCCTGTTTAACACAGAGAAATAATAGTTGCTACATTGCTGTTTATTCTATAATTTCACTACTGAGCTAAAGCGTAAATGCAATGAGAATGAACATCAATCCAGATAAAACACAGTTCTCCTGCAAAGTAAATAGTATTTGCATTTGCTCGGTATTAGCTAATAGTGCATCTCGATATAGTTATAAAAGAGCATAATGTGGTTAGTAGACTTCTCTACCTGCTCCAAAAGACAGGCTAAAGTTCCCCATGGAATTGAATTTGGGTATTAGGCAACAGGAAATCTGGCAGCTGATAACTGAATTACTTTAAACCCAAAGCCGTCACCGGGACATTTTGTCCATTAACTTTGCAGATGGCAAAGTAGATATGCCATTCACAGCTGCAGGCATGAGGATATGACATCCTTGTCTAATTAATCTCATGGATCACTTCACATGACTCATTCAACCTCTCTTTCTGTTACATGAAAGGGAAGCTAACTAGCAAGGCTTCTGATGATTTTAAAGGAGACCCACACATTGTCACTGTCTATTCTTTAAAGTTTTAGAGGAAAATAGAAATATTTGTTTCATTTTACCAAGTAATTGAGCAAACAGAGAATACCTTTTGTGGTTTGATTTCCTACATAATCACAGTAGTTCAGCCCACAAGTTAAATCTAAATGCAAATAGAAGGAAAAAAAAAAAAAGACAGAAATGTGTATTTGATACGTAGGTTCCTGATGAGAATTTTTAACCTTCACTGGCAGTACAGACAAGTTACTTAAACTTATCATGGAAAATTTCAAGAAAACACATTGACTGGAATTACTCAGAATTCCCGGGGTGGGGGGGGGACAAACAAACTATTTAAGAGCTTAACCGTTTATTTTGTTTGATCTCTATACACTTGAGCCAACAATAATCAATTGTCACAGATCTGTGTGTTGTGATGAACATCCAGGATTATAGGGGAAAGTCATTACAGGCATATTTAGAGAGGCAAGATGACCTGCAGCCCACCAGTTCCAGCCAAAATAAAAGGCACCTAACCAAAATTAATGAGATGATTATCAATGGTAAGGTTAGACATAATAACGTGATGTCTGGGAAGTATGAAATAACAAGAGTATATGACTCAAGTCTTAAACAACAGGAGAAGTGTTGTTATATTATAAACAAGAATTTGCAACAGTCAAGAGAACCTGGAGGATCCTAGTAGATCTTAGTCAACCCTGAAACAAAATTTGCAAACCCCTAGTAGCGGGAAAGCTGAGAATTGAGTTTCCACATCTGAAGAGCCGTTCAAGAAAATAATGGAGCCTTGTTGGGGCAAGTGGTTTACAATCGGCTGCTAACCTCAAGGTTGGTAGTTCAAACCCATCCAGTGGTACCTTGGAAGACAGGCCTGACGAACTGCTTGCATAAAGATTATAGCCAAGAAAACCCTATGAAGCATTCTACTCTGTAACATATGAGGTTGCCATGAGTTTGAATCAACTGGGCAGCAATGGTTTTGGTGGTTTGGTTTAAGCATGACAGAAGCACTGTATAAACTTGAGCTGAGAGAATAAGCTCTGGAGTCTAGTGGCACCTTTCCTTCTGTGCAGATAAGGTTATACTTTAAAGATATTTAAGCCTCTTTGACAAAAACCACTTTGAACCCTGGAAATACTTTTAGATGATGAGCAACTCAGTACAGCACTACAAGATTTTTTTTTAATATTACATTCATCTACCTACATAAGCTATTTCTGTTGCCACAAACTCAAAAAGCAAAAATCTTAGTTGACTTTCATCTTCAAATTTGACATATTGGAGGAGCAATCCAGGGCAAAATTTAAATTTTAAATAGGAAGAGAGCTCACACTCCAATACACAGAAGGAAAGATGTGGTGAAATAACACTTACTGGCTTGTAAATGGCAAATGTGTCTTAAGTGGGCAGAGCATGCTGCTTTCATATCCTGGGAAAGAAATAAAAATGTACCAACAAAAATAGCATTGAGAGTGCTCCAATGGTGGAGGCAGTGGTATTAATAATAGCATTCTACTGTCCATTAAACAAGTACCAATGAGATTTATGGAATTTCAGGGCTGGAAGGGGGTATAGAGATTATCTCACCAGTGACTCTCAACCTTCATGAGAATGATGACTGTGAGAGCTAGTTTCCAATAATGCACCACCACTCCCCCCACGTCCAACAAACCGTACCTTCTGGAATTCACATCGTGTGTAGTCCCCTTCCATGAACTGAATGTGGAATCTTCAGCCCCAGCTATCTGGGTTGATACCACATGTCTAGTTGAGCTCTTCCTGAGTACCGATTCACAAAATCATGAGCAAAATAGGATGGCTGTTTCAACCTAGTAAGTGCTAGGGTAGCTTATTTTGCAGCAACAGATAACCAGAACAATGACCTTCCTAAGCTTAAAATATGCCTTGTAGGTCCTGATGATCACTGTACTTTTAATAGTCATTCACTGAAAAAAATACATAATGATACAAAGCTACTATTAATTCATCAACGCTTTTAAATAATTCTAGCAATATTCATGACAATTATTATGGATAAACTTTATCTACAAAATGCTCTTCCAAGAACTTTCCTTTTAATTTGCCATTTAATAGCCACAACGAACCTTCATTTTACATATGAGGAAACTGAGGCACAGAAAGATTAAATAACTTTTCCCACTGTCACTTATCTGGTAAGAAATGATTACATAATTTATTCATTACAGTAATAAATATGTATGTTTGATACGTTGTAGTTCATAGGTATACAAACGTGCTGTCTATTTAGTCTCCACACAGTGCTCAGTACATTGATAGATTCACAGCTTGTTTATAATAACTCCAGGATCTCTAAGGAATTCATGGACTACAGTTTGAGAAACGTTGATAGAGTCCAGTTATCTTAACTCTTTTTTTTTAAAAGAAGAAATCCACGTACTTGAAAGTTATTCCCAATTCAGTGTCTTTATCCTAAGCCTAGATGGTCTTTAATTACTTTTTGGATCTTTGATTCTTCGTGTTTTTCTATCAGAAATGTACTCTGACTTCAGTTTCTGTTTAGGTAAAATTCTCAAAATCCTTTTTTAGTTTGATCTTATTGTTTCTATAAACTTCATAGTATTAGGATTATGAATTATTATGATTTCTTGTTATTCCACTTACTGTATAATTTTGAAGAAACAAAGTTACACCTTTAAATAAATACCTGACATTCACTATTAATTCAGATTGGCTTTATCACAAATCAATTTTTTACTATCCTGTACAAAATTAAATAAACAAAAAATATATTAACTGTTCTTATCTTATCAAGGACATCATACATGAAGAAAGCAAGAAATCATTAAAAAGGCAGGAAAGAAAGAAAAGACAAAAATGAATGTCAGAGGAGACTCTGAAACTTGCTGTTGAATGTAGAGTAGCTAAAGCAAAAGGAAGAAATGATGAAGTAAAAGAGCTAAACAGAAGATTCCAAACAGTGCCTCAAGAAAACAAAGTAAAGTACTATAATGAAATGTAAGTGTAAATGTAAGTGTAAAGATCTGGAGATAGAAAACCAAAAGGGAAAAACATGCTCGACATTTCTCAAACTGAAAGAACTGAAGAAAAAATTCAAGCCTTGGTAGCAATATTGAAGGATTCTACAGGGAGAATATTAAACAACGCAGGAAGCATCAAAAGACAATGGAAGGAATACACAGAGTCACTGTACCAAAATGAATTGGTTGATGTTCATTCATTTCAGGAGATAGCATATGATCAAGAACTGGTGGTACTGAAGGAAGAAGTCCAAGCTGCACTGAAGGCAATGGTGAAAAACACAGCTCCAGGAATTGACAGAATACCAATTGAGATGTTTCAACAAACGGATTCAGCGCTGGAAGCGCTCACTCATCTATGCCAAGAAATTTGGAAGACAGCTACCTGGCCAATTGACTGGAAGAGATCCATATTTGTACCTATTCCAAGGAAAAGTGATCCAATAGAATAAGGAAATTATCAAACAATATCATTAATATCAAACATAAGTAAATTTTGCTGAAGATCATTCAAAAGCAGTTGCAGCAGTACATCAACACGGCACTACCAGAAATTCAAGCTGGATTCAGAAGAGAATGTGAAACCAGGGATATCACTGCTGATGTCTGATGGATCCTGGCTGAAAGCAGAGAGTACCAGAAAATGTATACCTGTGTTTTATTGACTTTGCAAAGGCATTTGACTGTGTGGATCATAACAAATTATGGATAACATTGTGAAGAATGGGAATTCCAGAACACTTAATTGTGCTCATGTGAGACCTGTACATAGACCGAGAGGCAGTCATTCGAATAGAACAAGGGGATACTGTGTGGTTTAAAGTCAAGAAAGGTGTGCGTTTCAGGGTTGTATCCTTTCATCATACTTACTCAATCTGTATGCTGAACAAATAATCTGAGAATCTGGACTGTATAAAGAAGAACACAGCATCAGGATTGGGGAAGACTCATCAACAACCTGTAATATGCAGATGATACAACCTTGCTTGCTGAAAATGAAGAGGACTTGAAGCACTTATGATGAATATCAAAGATTGCAGCCTTCAGTATGGATTACGTCTCAACATGAAGAAAACAAAAATCCTCACAACTGGACCAATAAGCAACATCATGATAAATGGAGAAAAGATTGAAGTTGTCAAGAATTTCATTTTACTTGGATGTACAATCAATGCCTACGGAAGCAGCAGTCAAGATGTCAAACGGCGAATTGCATTGGGAAAACCTGCTGCAAAAGATCTCTTTTAAGTGTTAAAAAGTAAAGATGTCACTTTAAGGACTAAGGTGCGCCTGACCCAAGCCATGGTGTTTTCAATCGCCTCATATGCAGGTGAAAGCTGGACAATGAATAAGGAAGCCCAAAAAAGAATTGATGCCTTTGAATTACGGTGTTGGTGAAGAAAATTGAATATATGATGGACTGCCAGAAGAATGAACAAATCTGTCTTGGAAGAAGTACAGCCAGAATGCTCATTAGAAGCAAAGATGGCAAGACTTCATGTGTCACATACTTTGCACGTGTTATCAGGAGGATCAGTCCCTGGAGAAGGACATCATGCTTGATGTCCTAAAGTACAGGGTCAGCGAAAAAGAGGAAGATCCTCAAAGGGATGGATTGACACAGTGGCTGCAACAATGGGGTCAAGCATAACAATGATTGTGAAGATGGCATTGTTTCCTTCTGTTGTACATATGGTCGCTATGAGTTGGAACTGACTAGTGGGCACCTAACAACAACATTCTTATCTTGATTTCAAAATCTCTGCCTCATAATGCTTCCTGTATTTTGCTGCATCAGCTTTATTTTATTTATTGTGGGAATTATCATTATTAAACACTCTAACTCTTGTTTATTGTCCCATTACCTTAACCTTTTTCTACACTGCAAGGACAATCAATGCAAATATCTTGCCAAAGCTGGTTTCTTGTGCATAATATTGCTAAACATCATTCAATCATTGGAGTGGAAAGCTTTACAGGAGTTCATCTTAGGTGAACTTGAATATGTCCATTTTTCTTTGAGAGCTGAAAGAAGAATTCCAAACAAGTCATAAAATTGTGAAAGCAATTTCAAGAGTTCATCCTGATTGTTCCCACTGTGAAACAGAAAGAAGCATCGGGGTTTCAAAAACATTCATGTACTCAAGGATATATTAGTAACTATTTATTGAACATTCCTGCAGAAAACATCCTGTGGGCTGGGGAGAACTCTGCAGTGGTACAATGAGTTATTTACAGAGTTCTCAAGACAGGTTGCTGTTATTCATGCTGAATATAAGTTACCTAGCAGTAAATCCAATAGCACCAAAAACAAATTTATGAGAGAACTCTTCTATCAATTCACTGTTAGTATTAGAGGCATTGGGTCCATATCATCATGAAATTGTAGGTCTGAAAAGGATGTTGGGGATATACTTAAATCCCCTCATTTTACCCGCAAGCAAATATAAACCCAGAAAGTCAGTTTCTGTGACTTTTAATGATTGACAGAGTCAAGTTTAGACTCCAGGCCTCTTAAACCCCACCCTGAACTTACATGTTTATGTCTACTACACCATTACAAAGGGTAAGAGTAATTAGTTAGTAGAAATAACCAACACTGACAAACAAAATCCCAGTTCTTGGATATTTGGAAGTAAGGTTTGAACACCAGGTAATTCCCTAAGTAGTAGGTTATAACATCAGAGATTGTATCTGGTTAACTACACTAGCTCTGTCTGTTCTTTACATAAGTTGTTTAAACTGTCTGGGTCAAAATTTCTCCTTCTGTAAAACGATAATTCACTCTACTTTGCCTAGTCATCAGACTGTTTTGAGGATAAAATAAGATGAAAACTCTCCTGAATTACAATAACTAAAAAAAAAATTGTTCCTTTCTCATCACAAACTATGTTAATTGTTGCCTGAGAAGTAATTTCAAGAGGCTTTTTCTTACAGTTCTAAAGATGGTTACTCTTCTTCAGGCTCTGCTGTGTGGTGGGACCTGTGTTAGCTGTTCTCCATAAACTTTATCTAATTCTCACGTCATCTTTGTGGTTAAGCTATTATTTTTGTCATTTGGTAGATAAGGAAATTGAAGACCATCGAGGGTAGTAGCTTGCCTAATGTTAAATAGCTTGAACATGTCAGAGGCAGGATTTGAACTCAAGTCTACATGTAAAGACCAGGCTTTTTTCTTTATGCCAAGTAACCTTTACCAATCTCCAGCCTAAAGGTTAGCCTTATTGATTCTTTAACAGGTAGTTTACCCTGATATTTCTCTATTTTACATGTAGTACACATGTGATGTGTATAATACACATCTCATACATACATGAGTACACAGTATATACATGTATGCCTATATATATACTTATATACATAATAGACAGCTATATTATGTATGGCTATATCCATATATCCATTATATCTATATCTATATGGATCTATATAGATATAAGGGATATATCACCAAACCACTGAGATTTATTCCAGAAGTGGAAATTTGGTCTAGTGGTAAAAAATAAAATAAAAAAAAAAGAAATCATTGAATGTAATTCCCTTATAACAACAAAATAACTTAGAAAAATCATACATCATCTGAATAGTTACAGAAAAATAATTTGATATAGTTCAATTCCTACTCATGATAAAATTTCTTAGGAAAGAAGGAATGTAAATAAATTTACTTAATCTGATTAAAGGTATATACAAAATCCTATAATAAACATTACATTTTATGATAAAATAATGAATGTCTTCCCAGAAATCAGATGAGGCAATGATGCCTGCAGTCTTCACTTATATGCCATCTTATACTAGAGTTTGTAATTAGTTCAATTAGACAATAAGAAGAAACAAAAATTTATAAGTACTAGAAAGGAAGAAATAAAACTAATTCACAGATGACATTTACAAATGACAAAGAAAAAGCAAAAGAATCTCAAAATAAACTATTACAATTAATCAGCAAATTTAGAAAATTTGCTGTTTATAAAAATCAATACACAGAAATTAATTGTATTTCTGAATACCAGTAATAAAAATGGAAATAAAATTTCAAAATTTAGTGCAAAATAACGTTTAAAAACCAAATACCTAGGAATAAATTTAACAAACATGTGTAAAAGACTTTAAAGAAAACCTAAACAAATAGAAATATTATGTTTTGAGATTAAAACCTTTGATAGTTTTGAAATCTCCACAGACTGATAAAAAGGATTCTGTGGAATCTCAATAAAAATCTGAACAGAATTTTGGTGGAAACTGACAAGCTTATTCGAAAATTTATACGAGGATGCAAAAGATAGAATAGTCAAGACCATCTTAAAGAAGAACAATGCTGTAGAATTGAAACTTCCAGATAGCAAGACCTATAAAGAAACATTGATTAATATCAGGGTGGTAGTAGAACATACAGAACAACCAAAAAGTATAGAGAGTCCAGAAGAATGTCCGCACATATGTGAACACTGATTTACAACAAAGGTGACACTATAGAACAGTGGGATGATAATTTTTCTAAGTTTTAATCAATAAATAGCCTCGGGTCAATTGAATGTATCGCACACTGAATCCAAGAATAAATATCAGAAGGATTGTTGATTTAAATATAAAAAGTGAAAAATAAAATGTCCAGTTGATATTGTAGAAAAATGACGCATCTCATAGAAGAATGACAAATATCATAGAGGAGTGACCCCGTGGTAGAGAGATATTTATTAAATACGACAAAAAAGCACTAACTATGAAAGATGATATTTTTATAAATTGGAATATATTTAAATTAAAAACTCCTTAATTAATTAAATTATTATTAAATTGCTTATCATTAAAATAGACAAGCTACTGAGTTGGGAGAAAGAGTTGCAATGTGTATAAAGAACAAAGTCCTTGTACCCAGAATATATAAGATTCATAAAAATTAGGAAGGAAAAAATAATCAAATAAAAACGTGGACAAAGTTCGGAATATCCACTCCATGAATAAGGATCTCCAAAGGGTCAGTTAGTCTATGAAAGGTGCTTGACATCATTAGTCATCAGGGAAATACAATTAGCCGAAGAAGATATGACTACACAGCCTGGGGAAAAAAAAATTAAAATACAGAAAAATTATTAGGGAGGATGGATGTGGCATAACTGGGTTTCTCATCCATTACTGTGGAAATTGTAAATTGGTACAGACCCTTTGGAAAACTGTTTTGGCTGTATCCACTAAAGCTGAATGTACAGACACTTATCAACCCATAATGCTACTATGAGGTATATGCTCACAATAAATGTGTGCGTTTCTACACAAAACACACCAACAAAAAAATGGTCATAGCAGCACAAATCAAAACTTCCCCAAGTAGGAAGCAAATCAAATGTACACCAACAATAGACTGGATAAATATCTTATGGTCTATTAAAGAAATGGAATACTATGCAGAAATGAAAATAGATAAACTACTGTTATATGCAACCATGTAGACAAATTTCACAAACATAGTGTTGAACAAAAAAAGGTCAGACCCAAAGAGTTTACATTGTAATGATTATACATATAAACCAAACAAAGCAAAACCAAATCTGTTGCCATGGAGTCGATTTCAACTCATGGTAACCCCATGTGTTACAGAGTAGAGCTGCTCCATAGGGTTTTCTTGGCTATAGTCTTTACAGAAGCAGATTGCCAGGGCTTTCTTCTTTGGTGTTCTGGATGTGTTTGAACCACCACCCTTTAGTTAGTAGTAGATCACAAACTGTTTGCACCACCCAGGGACCCTGATTATACTTTAAAAAGGTTCTAATACAGGTAAAACGAATTGATGGTGTTAGAAAGCAGGATAATGGTTACCTTTAGGGGGGAAGACGGTATATAGCTGTTGCAGGGGCAGGGAACACTAATGGACTTCTATGATGGTGCTAGTATTGTATTTCTTGATCAGGGTGATGGTTATACATGTATGTTTACTGTGAAAAAATTCATCAAGCTGTATACTTAGGATTTGTACATATACACACATATGATGCATCAGTAAATATGTTTATTAAAATAGAAGAAACAGGCTATATCCCATGTGACTTTGGTGTTAAATTAGAACACAATTCAGTCTGCCTTATTCCTATATGAAACTAGTCCATTATGAATTGGGGCTCTCATTAACACACATATTAGAAGTCCTGTTTTATTTTAAGAATTGAAAATTGAGGTTCTACTCCTCTTGTAAATGTTCTATTTGTGTCAAAGTAGGGCAGGCTAGCCAGACTAAATTAGAATTTTAGGCTTCAGTTTATTTTAATAGTTTTCGAAATATACAGTCTTAATACACCATTGAATTGGTAAGTAAATGTAACATACATTTGGTGTCCATTAAGTTTATTTTTTTTTAGTGTATGTTAGGAACAAGTTCAATTGCACATAAATTCTGAATCTGTTAGGATTGCTTTTTTTAACTGCGTGTTAAGCAAATCCAATTATAATGGCTTAAATAAATACTCATTATTTTTCTCACATAACATGAAATGAAAACAAAGCTAGGCAGGCCAGGGCTGTGGTAGAAGCTTCATTTGAAGTTAGTAATGTGTTTCTCCTAGGTTTTCACTCCACCACCCTTAGCACGATTTTATTCTCAAGCTTGAGACTGCGGAATCCAGTTTCATATCCATGTTCTAGGCAGGGAGAATAAGAAAAGAAAGAAAATGGGACCCCTTCTGAATTAGGAAAGCAAACATTTTCTCAAAATTCACCATTTTCTCCTTGTGTTTCATGCCTCGCCCTCCAACTACAGGGCTCTGAAGGAAGATGTTATTTGGGTGGGCTCAATACTCCTCCAAAACAAAGCTAGGGTTCTCTTAGTGAGAAAGAAGGAAGGAAAGGATATAGGGTAGGCAATGAGCAGAATCTCTTAATACCTGTGTTTTATTTTTTTCCCAAACCAATAGGAATTGCTGACAACTTCTGTCAATATCTGACATCAGGGTGCAAATCTACTTTTTACTAGGTTCAAAGAGTAATTTGAATATGGAATAATTTGGTTATGCTTTCTACAGAAAGCCTGACTCAGACTCTTTTTCAGATGTAATTTTTTAGAGAGTGGTATATTTTAAATGCTAATGATAGCATTATAGCAATTCTTTTTGCACGTGACATTTCAAACGGGACATTTTTCCAAGTAAACATTGATGGATCATTTACATACACAGCAATGAAATTACTGCACAGTTCCAGTTAAACCAGATTTTTCAAACCTATCAGAAATTGTCGTTTTAAATTGAAGTTTCAGTTCAATAAAATCCAAGGGCATTCTGAATGACATTATTTTTGTGAAAATGTGCTGAGTTGATAAAACATTAGTTAATAATTCAAGAGTATATTAAGATTTTTCTAGCTCTGCTAAAATAGCTTTAGTTGGTAACCTAAAAAGTACTATTTATGTTTCTTATACTTTTAGGGAGTAAGCTGGGCTCACCACTTGTCTGTAATTTACGTACTCATATTATATGGTACCTGTTATACCCATTGCCGTTGAGTCGATTCCAACTCACAGCAAACCTATAGGACAGAGTAGAACTGTGCCATAGGGTTTCCGAGGAGCACCTGGTGGATTCGAACTGCTGGCCTTTTGGTTAGCAGCTGTAGCTCTTAACCACTACACCACCAGAGTTTCCATTACATGGTAGGAACTGTATTTAAAAGTTTTGAAGATTTAGGAAGATGATAAAATAAATCATTAATAAAGTTTGGGTTACACAGAACGAAAAAGAAACCAAAGGAGATTTGAGAGCCATAATGATCCTCTCAGAACTATGACATAGAAATATCCATGTTTTGGAAAAGGTGTCATTCCTAAGCTGCATAAATGTATTTCCAAATAAAATAATAGAAATGCACTATTTCCATTATTTATTTACAAATAAAATTGTAAGGCAGGTATTTAATAAAAAATAATTGCTTATATAAAAATTAAAAAAAAAAATAGAAGGATCAGTGAGGAGTACTTTGAGGTACTGTGACAAATACCACTATCATTAGAGTTCGAAAACTTTCCAAAAGTTGAAGATCCCCAGCCCGCATATCTGTGCTCCTGTTCAGATTCTTGAATTGTATTCCTATTTCTCAAAGACTGAAATCTTGTCCTGAAACCTCACTAGAAAGGGCTTTAACAACTACACTCGCCCTTCTGCCTCCTCTCGAGAGCCTGTATCCACTTGCTGATGTTCTGCTTAAAATCTGGCAAAATTCCTAGCAACCCTGATGTTGCTAACCACCTAAGTAGGAGCATCCTTTGTCTCTGAAGATTAGTGTTGCTTCGCAAAAGAGCTATGATTGACTGAGCTTGCAGGAGCCTACTCCACCATATACCTGATTCAGAACAATGAGGTTATTGCCAGACCCAACCTACAGGTAGGATGGCCACGCTAACATACCTTCTCTCATAACACCCTCTACTTTTCTTTCACACAATTACCAGAATTTGGATTCTCTCACACTTACATTCCTTAGTTGTGGCCGTGGCACTCCCATGTCTCTTTGGACCAGGGCCAGCTTCATGACTGTGAGACCTGAGCAGTCACACAGGGCCTTACTCAGATGGGCCTTACTCTCAGATGGCCTCACACTTGATTTACTGCTCTGTTGACACCATATTGAAATTTTTATAATTTTACCTTTGAATTTGTGTTTTGTAAGTGAAGTCTGATGGGACAATGGAGCTGCATATAAGCAGCAGAGATACACTGGGCAGCAGTGTGCTCACATGCAGGCTCAGCCTCGGGGCACGGCATGCATCACCAGCACCGAGAGCCTGGCGTGGCTGCCCAGCACTCACTCACACACTTAAAGGCACCCGAGGCACCGAGGGGCTCAGACTGACAGCAGCCACAGCAGCAGAAACAGCAGTGGCAGCAACGGAGGTGGCAACAGCAGCCCCAGCCGTGAGAGGAATGGTTCTTCACAAGGGAAGCGCCGGGATGCACGGTGGGAGGCTGACCTGCGTATCTGCTCCTGGAGCCTGTCCCTGCATCATCTGTACAAATATTAACTCTGGGATAGGAATTGCTGTTGCTTGGGCAGTAAACTTTCTCAGTAATTTATTGCAAAATAAAGTCATATACATGGGCATTTCAGTAAAGCATATGAGGGAGTTACTAGAATTTTTCAAAGAATTTAGAATCTCTGGTTTGAAAACAGTTGCACATTACAGAACAAATATCTACAGGGTTAGAAGAAGAAATTAAGTTTAAAGATTGTTGCATTCAGAGAGGTTCCGGCAAGATGGCGCTCCAGGCAGAAGCACCACGCCGTCCCTCCACAGCAAAGATC
>NW_004444068.1:6198548-6211831 GCF_000243295.1 Trichechus manatus latirostris | reverse complement strand
ATATGTTGTGGGGTTGTTAACCAATGTCATAAAACAACATGTGTACTATTTGTTCTGTAAGCCTTCACCTGAAGTACAATAAAATATTAAAAAAAAAAAAAAAAGATTGTTGCATTTAATAGAAAAGAACACTATTCGTATCTGGAGCTTCAAATGAACCAATTATTAGCAGGGAAGACTATTTTGTAATTAATTTTTCTTGGTAATTTTGAAGATACAGCAATAGAATGCATAAACAATATTTTGAATTATATACAAATTATGAAGGCACTTTTGGTTTTTCTTGTACAAGTTACAGGAAATGTCAGAGGAAACTTAAAAATCCTCTTATATACATTCACGTTTAATATTAAATTCACACTTACACAAAACTGATTTGTATGAAGAGTTAAAGTTTTTTAGAAAACTTATTCTGTGATTATCGTTCAGTACCTGTAGGCACTGAAATACACGGTTGTTGTTGTGTGCTATTAAGTTGATTCTGTCTCACGATGATCCTGTATGACAGAGTAGAACTGTCCAGTAGGGTTTCCTAGACTGAGATCTTTATGAGAGCAGATCACCGGGTATTTTGTCCCATGGAGCTGCTGGTGGGTTCAAACCGCTGACCTTTTGGTTAGCAGCCAAGCTCTTAACCACTGCACCACCATGGCTCCTTACTGAAATGCATACTACAAAATAATTTACAGAAACTTATCCCACTATTGTCACAACTTTTAAATACTCTTAGCAAACCCAGCAACAGTTGCATCAGTAGATTCTTCTCAAAATTAAAATTTATTTGTCATCTCGCATTTGCCAAGGATGACTGACATTTTTTTCAGTTATATTGATTGAAAATGAAATTGCTAAAAGTATATATTTTGATAACTCAAGCCAGAAAAATCTTAGAATTAATATATTACTTTAATACAGTATTATGATTTATTGTGTTATATGAAATTATAACTCCTCAATTTTTTTTGCTATTTGTATGTTTATGGTGTTACTCATATATCACTATTACCTCATGTTATATAAGTAATAACATATTTTTAAAGAAAAAATGGTTTGTATTTTAGTACCTTTAACATCATAACATCATAACTTTTTAAAGAAGGAGCCTCCATTTTCATTTTGCACTGAGCCCCACAAACTATATAGTCAGCCTTGCTTTAGACATTATAATTTCAATCCTACATTGTCTCCTTTCTTTCCACCCTTTCACCCTCGGAACCCTCACAGCCAGCCTTACAACAAATTTTTCCTCTCTCCCTCTTAAATCTTGCACATTCATGATTCACTCCTGCCTTCTTGCCTGCCAGCCATTTGAGCCATGACATATTAGTCAAGTTATAACTGCATATTTGCAACCATCTGGAACACTTACTCTGTGCTAAATCCTTTACATAGAGTATCTAATTAATCATCACAATCACTCTGTGGGATAGATATTTTAGCTTAATTTTATAGGTGGGAAGCAGGGGCTTACAGTGATTAAATGTTTTCTAATGCCACAGGTAAATGGAATTTGAAACCTGCTAGAAAAATGGCTGGAACATTAGATTCCAATTTCTTTGCTTCTTGTTTAATAAGGCAAGATGTTAATGACTCTGAATGGTGATCTTTTGCTTCTTCCAGGGTCTTGTTTCTCTGCTTTTCCTGAGTTCTTGTCCTATGGCTTCCATTGCCCCTGTAATGTCTCCCATACTTGCAGATTTGCTCCTGTCCCAATCACTGAGATCCTGCCAAGTCCATCTACAATGCCTATCCCACCCGTTTATTGAGTAAATGCTTTTTTATTTGCCAAGACTCAGCTTAGTTGAGAAACTCAACTATTACATATCCGAATTTAAACTTGAGTAGGTCAAGTTTCTACTCTGTCCTATAGGGTTACTATGAGTTGGAATCGACTCGATGGCAATGGGTAGGTCAAGTTTCAGCCCTTTTCTTTCTACTATACCTGCTCTAGAGAGAGGGAATACAAAACACAGGGGAAGTACCCAGGAAGAGCATAGAAGCAGTAAAGCTGCTGAGGATTCAGAAGCCTTGACTGACCTTTCTTCCTCACCAGGTAGCACTGACCACTTATTCCGTTGCCTCAGTGTACACCATACATCTTCTTTCCCAGCCTGACACGTTGGTCTCTAGCATGGATAACATTTCTACCTTAATTTATCTTCATATTCCAAGCCCTTGGCCTAGTTCAATTAATAAATAAGATGAACAATGAATGATGAACGAATGCAATAAAAAAAAAAAAAAGAACCAATAATGAACAGGGAAAATATAGCCCCTTTTACTATGGTACTGGGGAATTATTATTACTACTATTTCATTTACTACAAGGAGCCCTGGTGGTGCAATGGTTAAGCACTTGGTTGCTAACTGAAAGGTTGTAAGTTGAAATCCACTCAGTGGCTCTTTGGGAGAAAGACTTGGTGACCTGCTTCTATAAAGGAATTACAACCAAGAAAACCCTATGAGGCTGTTCTACTCTGTCACATGGGGTCACTATGAGTTGGAATCGACTCAACGGCACCCAACAACAACGACTACTATATCGATTTAGTAGATATTTTTTCCCAGTTGTATTCTGCGTGCTTTTTCTGTAACTTTCCATTTATATCTCACAACAATGTTGTGCTCCTACTATCGTTATTTCCTTTAATATAAGGGGAAACTGAGGCTTAGAAAGGTTAAGATGTCACACAGTCTGTAAAGGACAGAGCTGTAGTTTTAACTCAGTTGTTTCAAACACCAAAGCTTATGCCCTCAACAAATGTGTTTATTTCCTGTACTCTTCATTCATTTGTTAAAACACTTCTCCCAAGTAACAACAGCCCTTTTATGTCACTATTTAACGCAGCCCTTCTGTCTTGAGAAATTGGCCTAAGTTCAATGGGACTAAAAGATAAGATCTGTGTCTCCTTCTTGTGTCATATTTGAAATTATTGCTCCCATCTGACCCTTAACTAATTTACACAGATCCAGTTTAGCACATTATTTTTTTTTTCTCTGACCCAGCACATATATTGTTAGGGAAGCTTAGCACATAAGATATGGGATGGGTGGCAGACTCCCTACTCAGTAGGTCCATTCAGTTTCTCCCCAGCAGGCGTCTTACTGGCAAATGGAAGCCTGGTCACACATACTAAGACCTCTGAATCCTCAGTGGTTTCACAGCTTCTAGTCTTTCTGGGTCCTTCCCTACACTTTGTATTCCTTCTCTCTAGAGTAGGTATGTAGAAAGAAAAGTGCTGACAGTTGGCCTGCTTACGTTTAAATCTGGATATGTAACAGCCGAATTTCTCAATACAGAAAATCTGAAATCTATATTTGGTCGAGTAAGAGATAAGGTTAGAACAGGTAAGCAAAGATACGGAGCAAATCCAGATGTTCCCTCCTCTGAGAATTAGAACGTGTAATTGAAATGACCTCTTTAGCGAGTTTTTCATGAAATCATTTTCTATGACATTTGATTTGAATTCGGTAAGAAATCTCGTCTTTAAGGCTGAATTGGTTAAGTACTGTATTTAAGGAAACTTCTCAAAAGGCGAATCATCTACAGTTCTCTTAATGTGTATGAGATACTAACGGGGTAGATTTGCAATTAGGGGTTGTATTTTATATGAACTTAAATACGAGACTAATATTTATGTGCAGTGAGAGCAACTCCTCCTTTCGAATGGTAATTCTTTTTTTCACAGAGCCGCTGAGCCTCTGTAGTACCCTCCATCATTTGTCAGGTTTAACAACCGAGAGTAAATAGCTCTCTGAAAAGGAACTACAGGCCCATCTTGTTGATCCCAATTTATCAAACATTGCAACAAAGAAAGGGCTAAGCCCTTAGGAAGGGTGTGAGGAGATTTGTAGTTTATCTGCAACTCTAGACCACGCCTCAGAAGTACAGATTTATTTCTTCCAGTTGTGGATAGTGTGGTTTGTATCAATATATTCCTTATTGCCATAGCAGTAGGATCTGCTACATTATATAACACAATTAAACTTTTAGAGTCTACCTTTCTATTGTCTTTCAAATGAGGATACATGGAGAAGAATGTTTTTAAATTGTTCGTGCCTCTTTTTGGAAGAGTCAAAGGCACAGAAAGAGTAAAATGTATTAAACTAAAGTATAAACCCAATCTACAGAAGAGGTGAAACTAGCATTCAGAAATGATTGCGACCCAGTTCACTTTATACCAAATAATGGAAGCAACAATGATTGAAGACACAGTGATCATAGAAAATGTCTGTGTAATTCTGGATAATAGCTAGATAACAATTTTAAAATTCAATCAAGATTTGGATGTTTTCCTACATTCACAAATAAGAAACAACTTTTAATTAGCTAATATGACAGAAACTTATTTTCTATTTTTAGTTATAATCATTTGTTGACTTAAATTGAGGCCTTCCGTCATTTAGGAGAGTCATTGCTTCCTTAATAAGAAGAAAAAGTACTTTCCCAAGTATGTTTGAATTGTATCTGTCATTCAAAGTTTCCTAGTAGGTGATCAGGTGTCATCTGCCTGAAACCTTTTTATATTTCCCCAGCAAAGCAAAGAAAATCATTTAGAGTCAATAAATTACTTTCCACAACAGAACTGCAAACAAACTTTAACACCTGTAAGCTTCTATAGGAGCCTGGGTGGCTCAAGTAGTTGCAATCGGCTGTTAACTGAAAGGGTGGTGGTTTGAACCCACCTGGCGGCTCTGTTGAAGAAAGGCCTGGCAATCTGCTTCCATGAAGATTGCAGCCAAGAAAATGCTATAGAGGAGTAGTTCATGTAATACATGGGATCGCCGTCAGTTGGAGGCTGACTTCACAGCAAACAACAACAACAGAGCTTTTATAGACATTAAGCCAAGTTTAACTTTACTATATAGATTTGCTACTATATATATGTTGAGAGGATAGAAATTGAAAGTAGAGCAATGCTGAGTAGAGAAATCAATATTTACTATAAGCTGGACATATATTGCTTAGCAAAATGTGGAAAACTGCAGCCAAAGTAACAGGTGGTAAAATTACTAATTTGAGATCTGCTTCATATGTACACCCTGGGTAGAGTTAGCGTCTGCATTACCATCTAACTGCTTCTCAGTAGAGTCCATAAAACCCTGGGGACTCAGGGACTGTTTCCTTCACTCAATCTTTCGCACGAAAAAACAAAAGCACGATATGGAGACAGCAATATTCTAATCCAGAAGGGACTAATAATCGAGTAGAAAAGAGAGGTCTAGAAATGACGGTGATACAAGGCAAGATGAGAAAAGAGAAGAACAATGTCAGTACCCTAGATACTTAAGTGAGGGAGTAGTGACCTGCTGGAAGTGATAGCGGTGGGATTGAAAACAGGAAATGAAAACAATTCAGTTTTAAAACAACTGATGCAACAAATATGGAGAACAGTAACTGGATTAAATACTTGTTAAATAAAGATGAGAGCATATTTACAATCAGATAACTGGAATTTGTAACCCATATGTTTATGACTTTCTCAAAACAGGTTCAGAAGCACAGGAATGGAAATGGAAAAAAGCAAAAGTGAGCAGTGATTCCGAGGTGGGAATTGGCAAAGCTGGAATGGAAGTAAGTCAAGGGACAAAAATTCTTGGGTGACATCAAGCGATTGTTTAACTGAGTGGCCATGACATACAGCCTGGTTTGGAGAACAAGACCAGCAGAAAAGTGATGATCTAGAAAAAATGGAGCAGGCAAGGAATTGTGGTTACATAAAGAAGAAATACAGGTCCTGTAATAATGATTGAACTAGTGAGTGAAAGATAAAAATTTATTGTCATAAGGGCATGCTTATTCTTCACTTCTCCCAGAAATGGAAGTAACTCATTTTGCAGAAGGGAAAATTACAGAAGGGACACTTGTAATTCCTCTTTCAAAGAAAGGGTGGCAGTTAATTGATGGTAAGACCAGGAAAGAAGCTTCTGTGGCTCAGCCCCTTCCCAGCCTGTCCCTTTGAGATAGGCATCAAGAAGGAGAAATTCTTTCCTTCATGTGAGAGTCCTTCTTTTCTGGGGGGAGGGGTGGCTAGGCAATGGGGAGCACAAAATAAGGAAATGCAGTAGGAATCTCATGGTGCCTAAGCCCAAACTATGTTCTCCAATTCAGCACCAACAGTAATAAAGCTCCATCTGTCTGAGGCCTTCACATATTTCTCACCTGGTTCAGAACTTGGATGGAAGCAGGATGTAATTAATTATGACCTTCCCCAATCCCAACAACCATGGCGAAATAGGCTTTTGAGTGTTCAAAAATTTGAGCTGGAAAAATTGTGAGCAGCAATGATACTCAAGTTGTGGCGAGTGAATGGATGGCCTGTAATAGAAAGGAAAGTCGCTGAATACAAGGAGGAAAGAACGTCTGATTCAATAATTTATAGTAAAAATATTAGGTGGAGCACGGGGCATTATGAGGGCAGTGAAACTATTCTCTGTGATACTGTAATGGTAGACACATGGTTTTAGTAAACTCGAGTGTAAACTACGGGCTTCAGTTAATAATAATGTGTCAATATCAGTTCACCAAATGGTAACAAATGTCCCACAGGAATGTAAGATGTTAATAACAGGAGAAAAAGTGTGTGTGTGTGTGTGTGTGTGTGTTGGGGTTGGGGGGAGATATATGGGAACTTTCTGTACTTTCTGCATAATCTTTCTGTAATCCTAAATTGCTCTAAACATTAGAAAAGAACAAAAAATTTGGTTGACATCAAGTCAATTCTGACTCATGAAGACCCCATGTCTTACAGATTAGAACTGCTCTGTAGGGTTTGCTTGGTTGTAATCTTTATGGAAGCAGTTCACCAGACCTTTCTTCCACTGAACCACTGGATGGGTTCGAACCATCCACCTTTAGGTTAACAGTTGACCTAACTAAATGGACAGATAAACCATGAAAAAAAAATTAACATGGATGATAATGTCCCTGAGGAAGATTTCAGGGATTAGACAGGTAAAGGAATATGAGAATGTATTCACACACGGCATCACCATGTGTTGGAATCAACAGCAATGGGTTTGACTTTTTATTATTATTATTATTATTATAATTGCTATTATTCAGTAGGCTTACAGATGATGGACAGAAAAGGACATAAAATGTTGATGATGCTAAGAAGCAATTATATAAAGCATATGCTGCTGGTGGCTGTATAAATTGGTGCAATATGGTTTGGCATTATCTAGGAAAACTGAAGATGTGCATATCCTATGACCCTGCCGTTCTAATCCTAAGCATATGCTTTGAAGACACTCCTGCACACTGAGCCAAAATACGTGTTCAAGAATGTTCCTAGCAGTTTTTTTTCTTTTTTAAGCCATAGTAAAAACTTAAAAATTTCTGTCATAAATGACATTACTAAATTGTAATATAATTATACAATGGAATAAAATACAGCAATAAAAATGAAAAAAACTCAGCTACACATAACAACATAATATTGAGTAAAAGAAGCATGATTCATAAGAATATTCAGAGTATGATCTGATAAAAATAACAGGAAAAACAGGCAATATAAATCTATATTATTTATCTGTTATCTGATAAAAAGTAGAGTTTAGGCAAAACAAAGCATTACCCAAGATAAAAAGAATCACTTTGTATTGATAAAAGTTTCAATTCAACTTAGTAGTTATAAAATTCTTAAATTTTTATGTACCTGATAGCATGCCCTCAGAGTACATAAATCAAGAATTAATAAGACTATGAGAAGAAATAGACAAATGCACAAACAGCATGAGATAATTACAAAACTTCTCTCTGTAATCTATAGACAAGGAAACAAACATATTAGTTAGGAATAGGGAGGTTTTAATAACAGTTAAGAAAATTGAACAAATGGAATTCAAGAACACATAAAACATTTCTAAAAGTAAACCATAATCTGAGCGAAAAAGTTTTTCGTGACAAATTCCAGATGATTGAAATTATACAGAGTGTACCAACTAGGGCCTGGTCAGGAAAAGAGAAACCGTGCTGAGTAACTAGCAGAGAGCTATGGGTGAAGCAGGTGTTAGAGAACCGCGAAAGCAAAAAGAGGACCCTGAAATATCACTGAATTAGTAACTGTAGAAAGGAGCTACTGCCCAAGGCTGGAGAACAAGAAACTTGGAAGAACGACCCATGGAGCTCGCACTCAGACCTAGACCTCTGAAGAGGAAGTGCCGCCTGCCTGATACCATTGAAGGAGTCGTGTAAGACTGGCTCTGGGAGTACAAGAAAAGCTGGAGACTGGAGCCAACGGGGACTAATGGGGTGAAGGGCCATGGACGAGGGCACAATGGAGAAACAGCGAGCAAACAGGAAAACAGGAAAGAGCAAATACATTGCCCCCGCCCCTCCACCCCCCGCCCCAAGCCTTCCGGTCTCCCTTCAATGTCCCTTATTGGTGGAACTTAACAGTGGACCTAAGAGATTCCAAAGAAGGAAGATAGCATTATAGAGTATAAAAGGATGAGTTTGGTCTGGGAGAAAATAGCTTTGATAACTGGCATCCAGAACGTGTTCTCTGATTGTAATACAATTAAGCTTGAGCTCAGTAATTAAAAGATTACTAGAAAATTCACGTTTGAGAATAAATAAATATACTTCTAATAACTGACTAGTCAAATAATAAATGTTAAAAAGTCAGAGCATATTTTAAACTGAATGGTTATAAAAACACTATGTATTCAAATATGGAATGTTTTAGGGGAAAACATCATAACGTTGAGTAAAGCAAAAAGAAAGTTTTGTTTGGCATATATTCAAAAGGACAAAAGTGGGAAGTGGACAAGCCTGCTGCTAAAGCCATGTCTGCCCGAGTCCAAAGAATATCACAGAATAGGCGAGAATGGGAAAACAGACAAGCCTGCTGCCACAACGATGTCTGCCCAAGTCCAAGGAACCATTACAGAGTTATCAGTATATATGAACATTACAAATGGGCAAAACCATTGAAAGCTTCATCTTTTCACAGATTGGCTAGAAACAGTGATCCTACATTTTAAATCGTCTTTCTTAACAATCTTTGGTACAGGTTTCAGTAACGATAGTCAGGAGGGTCTTCATTGGTTCAACAAAGTTCCATTCACTAAATGCTAATAGAAAAAGAGTAGAAAGTCTTTTGTGTTCTGTTTGATTGGTTTATGTGAAAGGTTCCCTTAAAGATACTTTCCAAGATTACCTTAGCTATTGTCTTTATACCTCAGGGCCCAGTTGATGTGTTCTTGTGAGTCCTTGTGAGCCCAGCTTCAGCTGAATCACATTCTCTATGCTCAAGGACAGGGAATAATGACTCCAATATTATTTCCTAAATCAGGAATCTATAGTGGCAATATTTCTTAAAAGAAAATTTGTAACATTAATATGTATATTAGAAAAAAATAAAGGCTGAACATTATTAACACATATCTCAAGAAGTAAGAAAAAGAATGACAAAATAAAATCAGAGGATAGAAGGCAGAAAAATAGTAGAAAAGCAGAAATTAATGAAAAACAAACGTACAATAGAGAGGATCAGCAAAGCCAAATGTGGATTCTCTGAAGAGACTCATTATATTAACAAATATCAGAGAAGAGTGATCAAGCAAAAACGAGAAGGAAGGCACAAATAACCAATATTGGGAATGTAAAGATAGCATCACTACAGATATGGTAGATATTAAAAGTAGTGTAGATAATAAAGTATATTAGTAATAAACGCATGCCAATAAATTTGAAAATTTAGATACAAACAGATAAGAAAAATACAACTTTAAGAAGTAAAAAAAAAAAAAATCCATAATCTTATAACCATTAAAAAATTGAATCTATAATCAAAAAGAATTCCACAAAGGGAATTCTAGACTCACATGGCTTTACCGGAAAGTTCTACTCAACATTCAAGTAATAAATAATTCTAAACATAAACTCTTCTAGACATAGAAAAAGAGGGAGAAATCTACATATGCTGTCAGTGCCTCGCCTGTATTCCTATCAGAGGTCTCCAGACCACTTCCATTTGGGAGTTATATGCATGTCTGTGCTTCGGGGCTTCTTCTAGAAAGATATTTTGCCCATGTGTGTAGTAGTTCAGAAATGCCAGGGAATTAACACCCTCCACCCCACTTCACCCCCTGCCTCCAGCAACCCTTTCTACATACTGCTGGATTTGATTTGCTAATTTCGGTCAGGATTTTACCATCTATGCACACGAGTAATCAGACTGTAATTTTCTTTTTTGTGATATCTCTGTCAAGTTAGAGTTTAAAGTATTGCTAGTCTCAAAAAATGGACAGTTGTTTTTGTGTGGTTCTCCCAGAATCAGCCTCTGAGACTTAGATTCGTATGTGAATAGATTTGGGAGTTACAGGGAACACTGGCAGGAAAATAGGCAAATGATACAGGAAAAGGAAAGTAGCCAATACAGGCTGTGTCATGAATCTATCTTCCACAACTGGCAACTGAAGTTTAATTTTGTGTAGAAACTCTAACAAATAGAATCATGCCACTCCAGGTCCACTGGCATTCCTTCCAATCCTCAGAGTCTCTCTTGCCTCAGGGCCTTTGCACACGCTCTTCCTTCATGATTGATCACTCTCTGTCCCTTACACCTGTACCTACTTATTTCCCACTCCTCTTTTCCATACCAGTTCAACCATTACTTCCTCAGAGACACCTCCTCTGATCCCCCAGATTAGTTGAAATCCCCCTGTTTTATGCTCTCAGAGCACCTTAATCTTTAATTTCAGAATATTTTATCCCAGTTCATAATATTTCATTTATGGGTGTGATGATTTGATTACTATTTGTCCCTCCCACTATCAACATTGTTCAACAGAACTTTTTGTGAGGTTGAAATGTTCTATAACATTAAACACTTTAAATGTGGGTAGTGTGACTGAGGAACTGAATTTCAATTCTATTTAATTTGAATATCCACATGTGACTAGTGACTACCGGATTGGACAGCAGAGTGCTAGACTCTAAGTTCCATGAGGAAAGGAATCCTGTCTGCATTGCTCATTTCTGTATTCCCAGCTTCTATCACAGTGTCTGGAAAATAATATACTCTCAGTAAATACACGTAGAGTAATTGATCCTTCAATGCCTATACATTTTAATGCTACAAATGGGCTGGAATTCCTACTTTTTTTCCATTAGAATAACTGTCTCTTCTTGCTTTCCTATAGGAAATTAAATCAAAGCATTGGTAACACAGATAAATGTTCTTTGTGTGAAGTTCTGAAATTGTCTAAGCCTTGTAAAAGGGATATATATCCTATGTATATGTGTATGTATATATAAACCAAACCTGTTGCCGTCGAGTTGATTCCGACCCATAGGATCCTATAGGACAGAGTAGAACTGCCTCATAGGATTTCCAAGGAGTGGCTGGTGGATTTGAACTGCTGACCTTTTTGCTTAACAGCCGAGCTCTTAACCACTGCACCACCAGGGCTCCATCATCTATTGTTTTACTCCCTGAAGAATACTTTTTAGGACACCCTGGTTTTTTTTTTAAAGATAACTCTTTGAAACTAATTTTTTCCTGAATTAAAATTTTCTTCTGAGTTGTATCTCATTTCTTCACATAGAGCATTTTCTGAATTTGTACCATAATTTGACAGTTGAGAATCATTTACTCTTTATAAACAGAGAATTAAATAGAAACCAATAGAAAGAATTTTAAAGTAGAAAATAGTCATATATGGTTACAATTTATGTCAGACATCCCTTATTTTCTAAATAATACTCTATATACCTACATTTCCAAAAGTTATCCAGTAACATCCATTGATGATGAGCTTGCTCTGATTAAAATGCTCAGGTTCAATTTTTGAAATCTGACCCTGACTATGTGGATGTCAAAATCTTCAGGCATCACCTAAGAATGTCTGAAACTAGCCCCTGAGGAGCACTCAGATGTTCTAATGATATGGTTTCTGTCTGTTGGAGGAATTTACCTTAAGTATAATTGCCTATCAGGAATATACAGGAAAAAAACAAAGTCCTTTCCTTTTAATATACCCACTACTCCTTTCTTCTTTGAAGACTTTGAGGTCCAAGGGGCCATTGCTGAATCTACTTTGACCACAGACATTTGTCTTGGCAGGACTTCTAAAGAAATGCTTATTGATTTTTATGCTTATGATTGTACCTGTTTCCTGAGTTTGAGATTGAGGGCATAGGGACTCTGTCCAGGCTATTTATTAAGAGGATAGTATTGTGTCCAACTGCTTATTATTTTTCTGGGTCTATACAGGCTATCTTAAGGTTATCTTCCTTTACTTCCTATGGTAAGTCAACCAGAAAAAATAAATCTTAAATTCTCACAAAGTTCCTATTTATTTCCTTGAATTTTCTGTAAGCCTTTAAAACAGTATCCTTCTGGTGTGTTGTTTGTGTTATTCATATACTTGGCATATGTTTTTAGTATATGAGATCAGAGGAAGGCTACTCCCTTGAAGATAAAAGTACACAAAATAAGATTAACATAAGAAGTTCAATGTTAAAATCAAGATATAATAGGTCATAACAGATATTTGTAGAGTCAAATTAAAAAGACAGAGTTATTCTAAGTCCAACAAGAATGGAGTGTATTCAACTAGATGGAAATGTTCAATTTACAAATATAATGTAACTGTCAGAAGAGGATAGTTGGGTTAATCATCCATAGAAGCTGAGAAAAAAGGAGAATCAGAGAAGCAAATGGTGACAGTGCCCATTCCAGGCAGCTGAACACTGCCATTTCCTTCACTTAGACTCATTTTAATAGGGGAGAACTTGCTCACCAAGAAACATCTTGCATTGAAAATAGCTTCATATTTAACTTGCCTCAGGGAAAAATGTACAGATAACCTTGGTATGGATATCGGGCTCTCTTGACAGCTGTATTTCTTATCAATAATAAGTGACCTAGCCTACAGCTTATGCTGAAACACCAAGTTTCTAGCTATAGTGCTGAGAGTCAGCTCCAAACCAAATAAATTTTTGCAGGTGACAGGTTGCCATATTTAGCAAATAAAAAGATAGGATGCTGTCATGGATTGAATTGTGTCCCCCAAAAAATGTGTGCAGCAACTTGGCTAGGTTATGATTCCCAGTATTGTATGATTGTGTTATCTGAGGTGATTTCCTTATGTGTTGTAAACTCTACCACTATGATGAGATTGTATGTGATCTCCCCATGTGTTGTAAATTTTATCACTGTGATGAGTTTATACTTATGAGGTTGACAAGATTAGTGTCTTAATGCAATCTCTTTTGAGATATAAAACAGAGAAGCGAGCAGAGATACATGGGAACCTCATACCACCAA
>NW_004444068.1:6163078-6198448 GCF_000243295.1 Trichechus manatus latirostris | reverse complement strand
TGGAGAAAGCATTCCCCTGGAGCTGATGCCCTGAATTTGGACTTGTAGTCTACTGGACTGTGAGAGAATAAATTTCTCTTTGTAAAGCCATCCACTTGTGGTATTTCTGTTGGAGCAGCGCTAGATGACTAAGACAGACGCCCAGTTAAATTAGAATGTCAGATGAACAACGAATAATTTAGAATATACTTTCACTAAAAACTTATTGTTTCATTGAAATTAAAATTTAACTGGCATCCTGTATTTTATTTGGTGACCCAACCTAGTGAGGACCCATGTGAGTGACCAACTGGCCTAACATGAAGACACCCTTCATTCAGCTTCACACCAGCTCAAGTTAATATCTGAAGGTGTAGCAATGCCATGCCCTCCAGAGGGTTCAGGACTCATTCCCATCCATTACCTATTTTGAGCTTCATGGTGAATATTTGCCTGGCCTGGTGTTCACAACTACCATATGGTGACCCTAATGAGCAAAATACTCTACTATCTTTACCATAAGACTGCCTATCTTAGTAGATGTCCTGTTTGACATCATTACATTAGCTGTACGCATTTTATCCCTTGACTCTTAACACTGAACCACCTTTCCAGTAACACTTTCAAAAAAAGCAAGTAATTTTGAGTATATACACCTCCTAATTACTCAGGAAGCAAATGAAATGACTTGCTTTTATATATATACATTTGTATATATATATTTATAATTAAAGGGCTTTAACAAATGGAAATTGTTGTTACTAGGTGCCGTTGAGTTGATTTTTAACTCATAGTGATCACATGTGACAGAGTAGAGCTGCCCCATAGTGGTTCAGAAATAAATATGCTCCCAAGTGAACTTTTGAATTTTGTAAACTTTGTCTTTGGCACGCTTGATTATGGTTATTTTTTTAATTCAGGAGTTCTTTCTTCTCTGAGCCCTGGTGGTGCAATGATTACGAGCTATGGCTGCTAACCAAAAGGTCGGCAGTTCAAATCCACCAGCTGATCCTTGGAAACCCTATGAGGCAGTTCTGCTGGGTCCAATAGGGTCGCTGTGAGTCGGAATCAACTAGACAGCAGTAGGTTTGGGTGTTGCTTAGGTTTTTCTTCTCTATCTTTCCCCAAATACTGAAGACTTCCATGAGTACTGTTCCAATTCTTTTTTCCTTTCTCTCAAGGAAAGGTTCTTTAACTTAAGTCACCTATACTACCATCTCGTCTGTCAGTTTGTTGTATTGGGATGGATTGTGTGTTGCTCTGCTGCTGGAAGTTATGCCACTTGTATTTCAAATACCAGCAGGGTCACCCATAGTGGACAGGTTTCAGTGGAGCTTCTAGACTAAGACAGACTAGGAAGACAGGTCTGGCGATCTACTTCCAAAAAGTAGCCAGTGAAACCCCTGTGGATTACAACAGAATATTGTCCTATATAGTGCTGGAAGGTAAAGCTCCTAGGCTGTAAGGCACTCAAAATACACAGTGGCCACAACAATGGCCCTGAGCATACTAACGATTATGAAAATGGCGTAGTTCTGGGCAACATTTTGTTCTGTTGTACATGGGGTCCCTGTGAGTCGGAGCTGACTCGACAGCGTCTACCAACAATAACAACAACAGTCTAAAGTAAAAAACACCCAATAATGGGCGCTTAAGCTAAATAAAAGAATGTAGGGAGGTTGCAGTTAAGAATGATACAATACTTAGCTATTTGAGGTAGAGTCATTTCAACTCCTTTGAGGTGACCAGCTTTCAATCTTCCCGTAAGATGGAAGTCGCAAGGAAGGTTTTTAAGCTTCCTTTAAAATGTAGATAGATGGATAGTTAAATAGCAGATAAACAGAATGAGAAAGAAGCATTCAAGACAGTGAATCTTGTCTAAGCAGAGAGCATGACACAGAAGAGGTCAGTTTGATTCAACTCTTTTGCATGGATGTTCAATTACTATGCAGCTGGCAGGTCTATTAAGAAGCAGGATGGTGGCTTCAGTGTCTGGATTCTGTCCCTGATTCTAATGACTCCTTTTGTGACTCCATGCAACTTATTAACTTCTCTTTATTCTAATCTCAGCTGCGGGAAAAGAGATTTAATAATACAGAATTCACAGGAGGTTATGATCCTGAGTTATTAATGTAAGAATCTGTAGAGAGAAAATATTATTAGCTGGTAGAGAGGGGGTGATAAAAGTAATTCTGAAAGGCAACATTTGCAAATCTGGAGACAGTAACAAAATAAAATTTGTGATGTCACAATTCTGGTTAAATAAATGCTTAGAATTAGAACTTGAGTTAATGAGGTCACAGAAAATTGAGAAGACTTTTAGGGAGCAGAGACAAGTCTAAGCCACACTGTGCAGAGTGCAACTGGTTTCCAGCTGTCACTGCACCCCTTCCCGTGGCCTTCCCACTTTGTATCTTCCCACTACGTTCCATACACTCCATTCTACTGAGTGTTTTCTCTCTTTCTCCTTGCCACTCTAAGCTTAAAACTTGTTCTATGATGTGTCATTTGTGCTAAGACTGAAATAATTAAAGTAGTAAGTTGAAATGATATTATTTATTAGATAGCACTAGAATTCCTTTGGAGAAGGAAACTATTTTTGCTTTAGTGGTTGCAAGATAAAGGCGAGGTTGGGAAGAACAGATAAGAAGGAGACCACTACCCTGCTATTCAAAGAAATGAGGTTGTGAGGTGTTGTGGTTTGAACTATGTCCCCAGAAATGTGTGTCAACTCAGCTAGGCCATGATTCCCGTATGTCAACTTGGCTAGGCCATAGTTCCCAGTATTGTGTGGTCGTCCTCCATTCTGTGGTCTGATAATGCTATGTGTTGTAAATCCTAACCTCTATGATGTCAATGAGGCAGGATTAGAGGCAGTTATGTTAATGAAGCAAGACACAATCTACAGGATTAGGTTGTATTCTGAGTCAATCTCTTTTGATATATAAAAGAGAGAATCGAGCAGAGAGGAGAGAGACCTCATTACCACCAAGCAAGAAGAACCAGAAGCAGAGCATATCCTTTGGATTCAGGGTCCCTGTGCTGAGAAGCTCCTAGACCAGGGGAAGATTGATGACAAGGACCTTCCCCCAGAGCCGTTAGAGAAAGAAAGCCTTCTCCTGGAGCTGGCACCCCAAATTCAGTCTTCTAGCCTCCTAGACTGTGAAAGAATAAATTTCTCTTTGTTAAAGCTATCCACTTTTGTATTTCTGTTATAGCAGCACTAGATAACTAAGATAGAATTTGGTACTGGGAGTGGAGTACTGCTCTAACAGAAACTTAAAATGTGGAAGCAGTTTTGAAACTGAATGGGTAGAGGCTAGAAGAGTTTTAAAGTGCCTAATAGTCAAAGCCAAGATTACGTTGAAAATATTTTGGGTGGAATTATGGACATCAATGACAATTCTGGTGAGGAATCACAAAGAAGTGAGGAGAGCTGTAACACCAGAGATAGCGCAGATAGTGAGAAGCAGCAGCAGAGAAATGGCGGTAGCAGAACCAGGAGACCAGCGTGAGACAGCGCAGGAGCTGACCCATGGAGCAAGAGAGCTGATTGCCTTCGGGTAGGAGGCTTCCTGGCAGAGTGGGGTGTCTCTGGGCACTTATTGGTGGAGCTAGGCTTGCCGACCCACAGAGCAGAGAGATGAATGCCTTTGGGCTGAGGCTTACTGGCAGAGTAGGGTGTCTCTGGGAGCTTATTGGTAGAGCTGAAGAGCTTCGGAACACTTGCCTGAGCAAGGCAGAGGCCAGCCCCTCTCAAAAGGCCCAAGGTGCTGAGATGCCAATGAACCAGGAAGCAGAAGATGAAGAGACAAAGAGCGCAGGAAGCAGAACTGCCTCTGTCTCAAAGGGTAGGGCCACGACCTCTGTGGTCTCAAAGGGTGGAAGCACGGCCTGCTGGATCTCAAAGGGTGAGGCCACAGCCTCCTAAGTTTCAAAGAATCAGATCTTCACCAACTCAGTTCTGGAGTGTAGGACTTCCATTCATGAGTGTTAGGGTAACAGGGCCAGAGCCGCTGCCCAAAGCTGAGAGGGTGGGGCTGCCATGCCCAAGGCACAGAAGAACAGGGCCTGCCAGGACTGTGGGGGTAGGGTTGCCACTCAGAAGGACTAAGTGAATGGGGCCGCCCAAATCTGAGGGAGCAGAGTTGCTATCCCAGTGGGCCTGGGAGGTGGAGCTGAAGCCCAGGGCCAAGGGGCCTCCACTCAGAATCCAGAGAGTGTGGTCAACTCCTTGAGTCTGGAGGGCAGGGCGATTGCCTAAATGGTCTCAGAGAACAGAGGATTATTTTCAAGCCTTGAGAGCTAATGTAACGTGTTCTGCTGACTTTCTTGCTGCCTATTATCCCTTCTTTCCCCCCAGTTTCTCCCATGTGTAATGGAAATGTCTACCTTATGCCTGTTCCACCATTGTGCTTTGGAAGCAGAGAACGCATTCTAGATTTCACTGATGACGAAGAATTTTTCTCCAGGATGAAATTTGGACTTGCAGTTGATTTTAAGAATTTTAGGATGATATGATGGGGTGAATGTGCTTTACATGTGGCAAGGACATGAATTTTGGGGGGCCAAAATGTAGAATATTATGGATTGACTAGTGTCCTCCAAAACTGTGTGTCACTTGTCTAGGCCATGATTCCCACTATTGTGTGATTGTCCTCCATTTTGTGATCTAATAATCCTGTGTGTTGTAAATCTTAACCTCTATGATGTTAGTGAGGCAAGATTAGAGGCGGAGTACATCCTTTGGATTCGGTGTCCCTGAGCTGAGAAGCTCCTAGACCAGGAGAAGATTGATGACAAGGACCTTCCGCCAGAGCCAACAGAGAGAGAAAGCCTCCCTCTGGAGCTGGCTCCCTGAATTCAGACTTCTAGTCTCCTAGATTATGAGAGAATACATTTCTGCTTGTTAAAGCCATCCACTTGTGGTATTTCTGTTATAGTGGCACTAGATAACTAATGCAAGAGGTGAAGGAGTAATCAAAGAGGTGGGGAAGAGAGATAAACAGTAGGTTGGAGGGAAGCCAGGGTCTAAGTTGGTGGAAATGACAGAGATACTTTCTAAACTGTGATCTCTAATACTCATTTTTAAGTTATTCACATTATTATGTTATAAAACGAGCTACACCAAGGCCTTTTGCATTCTGTGTATGGAAATGAAGGAAATGGTTCTGAGATGCAGGACCAGGTCACAAAGATAAAACAGGGGCAGCTGGAGGAAGGAGGTGAGGTGAGCCATGAACTGAAATAATTCAAAGAAGCAGGCTTTTGAAATAAGACGTGACTAAGAATAGAACACAAGCTACCTTACCTCCTCCAGAGCTTCCAGAATGACAGGAAGAGCAGGGGTTTCCACACAAATAGGAAAGGGTTTGAGCCAATTTTACTTTAGTCTCTGCAAACTGGAAAGCTCTGTGACACTAAGATTTAACTCTGGCTATAAGACTCCTCCCTGGGGCTCCCCACCTCCCTTCTACAGAGACCAGATTGTCTCTCCCCTTATCTGCTTCTCCCAGGGGCCTTTCCAGATATGATTTCCTTAGATCTTTGAATTCTGCAAGATGAAATGTTTTAAAAATTGGAAAAGTCATCCATCTAGAGTCTCACTCTTTTCAGACATATTTCTATTTTAAAGCAGATGAATTAAAATGATAAGGGTTTTATGGGATAATTTCAAGAACAAGTCATCTCACGGGGGTGGAGAAAGTTGGAGAAGCACACCTCCGAGGTGGAGCTGGAAGATGGCAGGGTAGGAGAGAAACTCACAGAATAAAGCCTGAGATTTGAAATCCTCCCACATGGCTCAAGATATCCCCTGGAGGGATATTTTTTGATGATATTTTGGAAGAAAATGAGAATAGATTTTAAAAAGAAAAACTGCATAATTTGAATTTTATTGGTGACCTTTAACATTATATATCTCTGTAAAAATATCTCAAAGACTTTAAAGTCTAATAAAAAGATTCCAGTATGATTGCACTGTCCACCAAAGATACAGGGACCATGATTTACAATAAGAAATTTTTTTTTAAAGAAGAGGTATTGCATTTTGCCATGGAATGCTAAGTTGGATGTAAGGTAGAAAAGACACTCTTCTCTTCAAATAAGAAAAGATATAATTTTTCACTTAAAAATTAAGATTTTATTATTGTTCCTCTATGTCTTCAAATTGCGTTTTGAAAGGCTACTTAAAAAGTTTAACATTTTTTAAAACTTCCTTTGAGAGCTGAGTTCAGGATTCTCAGATTCCTCTTCCATCATTTGGTGATGGTAGAGAAAGTTCCCTGGCTTTTAAAAATGATTTTTATATGACAGTCTTGCAGCTCATTTTCAAATAACCTCTTCCCATTTCTGAGGAATTGCTTTGGAGTTCAAACAAAATGAATCACCCAAGGAAAAAAAAAGTCCACAAGCCATTTTTATGCATTATCCAGAGCAGAAATTTAATTTAATGGCACTGATATAGAAGAGCTCTTCCGTGCAGCAATTTTAAAAGTCAGTTACCCTACTTTTATGAGAGCAACAAGTTCTGTGATCTATGCAGATGAAATAACGGTGAATGGCGAGGGATCCTGGTACTGGCGCGTGTATGAGAAGGAGTGCTGGTGGTGAAGAAAGGGGAGAGACACAATACAGTAGGAAAAAGAATTCTGCAATGTAATTTGGAGGATTCCCTTAGACTTTCTCTTCTTTCCTGGCTGGGAGTAGGGCGGTTTCAGTTCTCTGTTAGGTTCTTCCTCATCTTCCCTTGGGAGGTGGGGGGATGGCAAATAAGGAAGTTATCAAGGTTCAGATTTTCAATGTTCAAATTGACAATCACTGTTCTTTGATTTCTGTCTCTGTTTCTGAGAAAGCATCCAAAAACCCCACTGGAAGTCTGTTCTCTTTGAGTTACAGAGTTGTTAGCTGGGCACAGAGTCCTGATCTAGGCCAACATGGCCTCCGTCTATAATGAGTGCCCTGTCCTTGACCGCTATGCCTGAGAATGTACCCAATCTGGACAGTGGGCTTACAGAAATAGCCATCTAGGTACTCACTTGCCTCAAAAGGATGATTTACATTTTGAGACTAAGTAGCAATACTACTCCATAGGCTCTCTGTTTCATTTTCAAATAGTCTCCTCTCTGGACCACTATTTTAGTCTGTTAATCAGATCCTTTTTTTTTTTTTTTTTTTTTTTTAAGCAGAAGGCATATGAAACTGTATAACTCAGAGATATTTGAATTCTACCGTTCTAGCATACTGGTTAAGTCCTGACTCTGAAGCCAGACTGATCACCCAGGGCCTATCTAGGCTCCGTTTTTTAACTGTGTGCCCTTGAGGAAGTTTCTGTGCTTCAATCTCCTCATCCGTAAAATGGGAGGTCTTAGTCATCTAGTGCTGCTATAACAGAAATACCACAAGTGGATGGCTTTAACCAACAGAAATTTATTTTCTCACTGTTTAGGAGACTAGAAGTCTGAATTTAGGGTGCTAGCTCTAGCGGAAGGATTTCTCTCTCTGTTGGCCCTGGGGGAAAGTCCTTGTCTCTTCAGCTCCTGCTCCTGGGTGATCTTCATGTGGCTTGGCATCTCTCTTCCCGCATCTCTGCTTCTTTCACTTGCTTTTATATCTCAAAAGAGGTTGATTTAAGACACACCCTATGCTAATCCTGTCTCATTAACATAACAAAGACAACTCATTCCCGAATGGGATCATAACCACAGGCATAGAGGTTAGAATTTACAACACATATTTTTGGGGGACACAATTCAATCCATTACACAGGATAATAGTTAATCAGTTGCCATTGAGTTGATTCCAACTCATGGCGACCTCATGTGTGTCAAGGTAGATCCATGCTCCATAGGGTTTTCAATGGTTGATTTTTCAGAAATAGACCACCAGGCCTTTCTTCTGAGGTATTTCTGGGTTGGCTCAAATATTCAAACTTTAGGTTAACAGCTGAGCATATTAACTGTTTGCACCACCCAGGGACTCCATGATAATAGTAGCTACCTTTAATGCTGTAATGATCAGTAAACAAGTAAATACATCTAAAATGCTGATTGACAATAAACTTTAGCTATTATTATTATTATTAATTCATATAGCTACTTACAGTTTAAAAGTTACTTTAATACATATTAGCCCATCATATATCCACAGGTACTGAGAAAGGGTACTTAGGACCTATATTTTTATTCCTATTTTATGGAAGCCTAAGTTAAATCAGTAAATAGTCAAGTTAAGATTCAGATTCAGATCAAGGTATTTTGAGGTGATTTCAATGTCTTCTCTATCAAAGATAGTTATCAGTACCAACATCTTCAAAAACAAATTTAAAATAAAATAGGAAGTCTTTATAAGATGATTCATATAAAGCAATCAAGATAAGCAGAATATCATCAAGAAAAAATAATACAAAAAAGAAAACTCTCTGTTGATGTGATGAGGGAAGCTATTTATGGTGTTCTTTGGGTTGTCTTTGCCAATAATTGTATGAAAAGAATAAAGGATTGTAGAAAAAGGAAATATTAACAAAATTATAAGAGTACCAGAACTAGAGATAAAAACACCAAAGGTGTATATACATATTAATATATAGAGAGAGTTAAATGTTCAATTTTGCCTAGATTGGAAACACATTGTAAACATGCTATGCATAATTACCACACCTCACCACTGCCCTTCTCCCCCAAGTCTGAATTAAAAATAATTTTTATCTGAGTTTTAGGTAAACCACTAAGTTATGTATTTTATATAAAATATCTAAAGATTAACCACCATAAAATCAGAACACAACCAAAAACCAAACCCATTGCTGTGGAGTCGATTCCGATTCACAGCGACCCTGTAGGACACAGTAGAACTGCCCCACTGGGTTTCCAAGGAGCAGCTGGTGGATTCGAACTGCTGACCTTTTGGTTAGCAGCCTAGCTATTCTCTTTAACAAATAACTAGTATTTTTGGATAATTTTCCAACTTCTTACATAGTCCCAGGAGGAAGGATTATTAGAAAGTTTTGAAAAGCTGCTGATAACATCTCTCTGTCGTGTAAACAATAGCAGGAACTCTCTTCTAGGGCTTTTTTGGCCCCAGCCCTCACTGCTCTCAAGTTCACATCCTCATCTGAGGATTACTAAAAACAGTACCCCACAAGAAAAAGTTTCTTTACAAGGTTCTGAAGCATCATCTGCTTTTCCTACCTTCCTAACTGATGCTCATTGCAAGGGGATCTGGCCTCAGTACTATGTCTCACCTCTCTTCATTGCTCTGTTGGACTTTCATCTGGATGTTTCTCCCTGGGACTGTTCACCTTCCGTATCAGAGAGATCAAGTGTGAAAGAAAGAACATTTCCATCTAAATACGGAGAACATGCATAATATCCCTCTGCCTGTGAGGACTCTTTCTGAGCCTATTACACCTCTCCCTGCCCTCAGATCCCCAACCCACTAACAGGTCCACCGTCTCTCCACCACGGGGGTTATGAAAGGGAATAACTGGAGAAGAGGATCCTGCAGAAATATTGGGCAGCCTGCTGTCACTCAGCTGCACTCAGAGCACTGAGACAGGTAGTATTGCCACACAACCCTCTGTCCTCAGTGGTGGGTGAGGTCAGGGTTCTGATTATCCTTTGGTTGACTCTCCAAATCCATTCTATCTGCTCTGTACTGCTCTGCACTGAGCCCTGTAGTCTACAACACTCAGCCCTCTTGCCCACTGACTTCTTTTTGGGATGGGACAATGGGAGGCACCAAGAGGAGCTCAGAAACCACTAGACTTCATCATCATGTCCTGGTCCTGGTTGAGTCCTGTCAACTACAGCTCATGTCAGTAACCGTTCCTCCTCAGTTCCAGCTCTTACTGGGTTCTAATAAATAAATATGTTTTCACCTTGGTCTCTTTAATCATAGAGGCAGCAGTGGCTTCTTTTGTTGCTTGTTTCTGGGTGCCTCACTGTCCCAAGTACATTTCCTCAACCATTTCCACGCCTCAGTAAGTAGACCCTTTATTAAGTCTCAACAGTGGAACCATATGGTGTGAATTCTGTTTCCTGAGAGGGCTTTGTCTAATATGGTCAGGAAACATAGAATAACACGTGTTTTTGAGGAAAGTATCATGCCAGGAAATCTGACCATACTACCATGAATCAAGCCGTTTAATCTATGCAAGGAGCAACGCTATTCACTCTCAGCTCCCTGTAATCTAGGCCCAGATTCTTTCACTGACCAAGTGAAAGATCACTGATAAGACTGACAAGTAAAGGGCAAATACATCTCTCCATGCAGACAGAAGGTATTCCACTAAAAATAATAATAATAAAAAAAAAACTATTGCTGTCGAGTCAATTCTGACTCAATAATGACCCTATAGGACAGAGTAGAACCACTCCATAGAATTTCCAAAGAACATCTGGTGGATTTGAACTGTCAACCTTTTGGCTAACAGCCAAACTCTTAACCACTGTGCCACCGGGGCTCCGATTCTACCAAAAGCAGAGAAAAACAGGAAAGAAGCACTGAATAGGTGGTTTAGCTGCCATAATTTTCTTTTGTTCATTGCTATCACATCCACCTTTCTTGTCTCAGTGCTACTTTAGACGGGAAGGATTATAAAACTTTTGAGCACCCACAACATCAGTCATAACAAAAAGAGCAAAAATAGAAAGTATAACAGTAGGGCTAGTATCAAATGAGTCTGTGAGATGTCAAGTCTTCTATTCTTTAAATGTATTATTTTATTTAATCTTCATAGTAACACCAGGAGAAAGGTATCGTTTTCTTATTTTACAGATGACGACACTAAAGCTTAAAAAAATAAGTAACTTACTACTCGAGTTATATATTTGTGTATAACAAACCACCTCAAACTTAGTGGTACAAAACAGTAGATTAACATTTAGGCTGCTCACAAATCTGCCAGTTGGACAGAGCTTAACTAGGATAGCTCATTTTGCTCTAGATGGTGTTAGCTGGGGTGACACAAAGGCTGGGAAGGCATGATAGCTGAGGGCTAGAATTATCTCAATGCTCACAGGCTCACATGTTTTGTTGCTGATGCTGACTTGTCAGTTGGAGCCTCAGGCTGAGCTCTTGGCTAGAACACCTACATGTGACTTCTCCATGTGGCTGCTTGGCTTTCTCAGATCATGGTGTCTGAGTTACAAGGGTGAGAAGCCCAAGAGGCAAGAGGTAGAAGGTGCCATTTTCTTAAAGCCTTGACCTGGGAAATGGCACAGTGTCACTTATACAGTGTTCTACTGGTCTCAGAGCCCAGATTCAAGAGGAGGAGACACAGACCCCACCACTTGATGGGAGAATTGTTTAAGAATTTGAAGGTCGTGTTTCAAAACTGCCACAGTCACTAACATCAAATAACTGTAAGTGGAGAAACTGGAAGTCAACCCCCCATTTTTATAATTCCAAGTTCTTGATCTAAGTCAATGTTCTAAAGTATCTTAAAAGCCAATTTTAGATTAAGGAAGGAGAATATTAATAACAGTTCTGTGGACACTTACAAAAATGATTTCTCCAAAAATTCAGCTTAAGTGGAGTTCAGGACATATAGTAGCTAGAGGAGACCTAAATACCCCCATCCCTCTCCAATCAGTTATATGATTTGGCCGCCTTAGCGTGTTGCATGAGTGGACCAGAATCCAATATAGTACTTCTCCACCATCTCTCTGGATGGTGTACCTGATGTATGTTACTTCTTTTTTTTCCAATTCGGATATAAGTAATTGTTTATCCAAAGAACTAAATTTACATAAGATTTTACCATGTCTGATGCTGGCTTGTCAGTTGGATCCTCAGACTGAGCTCTTGGCTGGAACACCTACATGTGACTTCTCCATGTGGCTGCTTAGCTTTCTCAGATCATCTCAGATCAAACTTTCTTCTCTGTGCTCTCATCTAGGGTTTCAGTCCAGGCCAACTGGGACAATGCAGGAAGAGGTAGGCAGAGATTCTTAAGGTCAATTCAGAAAAATCAAATCACTGATTGTTTAGCCATGTAATACTGAGTCAGGAGAGGAAGTAATAAATCATGAGTCAATGAATAACATGCTGTTTGGAAGCTGGTAGAGGAAAATTGGAAATGAGAAGGCTGACATATGGTGAACCAGGCAGACAGTGGTGTCATAATGTGGTAAGTTTGCTCCAGAATGAGTCTTCTGTATGTTGGAATCTGGTTGCCACACCCTTGCTCCAGTAGGTCTGACCCTCAGGAGAACTGATATCACACCACCATGAGGTAAGCAAGTTTTATTACCACTTCCCCTTTCAGAGATGTGAAAAATGAGGTCCAGCTAGGCTAAGCAATTTTCCCAGATCACTCAGAGGAACAATCTGGAATTTAAAAGCGTCAAAAGACATCCTGTGTTGTTTCCGCTGTAGCATAAAATATGAAAGGAAGGTTTCTGATGTAACATAGTCTTATTTTATTCCCCATATAAACCCTGTAAAAAAAAAAAAAAAAAAGGCAACATGCATAGGATTTATATTTTTACAGAAGAAAAAATAACATCCTGGAGCTTCCTGCCTCTTCCATGTGCTTGCAAGGCAACCTGTTTTAAGTCTTTCAAAACTGTTATCACTTTATTGTATTTGCCTTGTTATTTATCTGTTTCTACTAATGCAGAGATGATAGCAGTGATTCAATGGTAGAATTTTCACCTTCCATGCGGAAGACCTGAGTTCGATTCCTGGCTAATGTGCCACATACACAGCCACCACCTGTCTGTTAGCAGAGGTTTGTATGTTGTGTATGATGTTGAGCAGGTTGCAGCAGAGCTTTCAGACTAAGATGGACTGGGAAGAAAGGTCAGGTGATCTACTTCTGAAAATCAGCCAAAGAAAACCCTATGGATCATAAAGATCCAATCCCCAACCAATCATAGGGATGGCTCAGTACTGAGTAGCATTGTTGTGCATGGGGTTGCCATGAGTCAGGGGCTGACTTGAACGGAACTAACAACAATAACAAGTTGGATAAAAAGAAAAGAAAAACCTTTATAGTCAAGTTGATTCCAATTCATTGAGACCCCGCGTGTTACAGAGTAGAACTGTTCCATAGAGTTTTCTTGGCTGTAATCTTTACGGAAGCAGATGACCAGGTTTTTCTTCTGCAGAGTAGTCAGGTGGGTTTGAATCGCCAAAGTTTAGGTTGGTAGTTGAACGCAAACTGTTTTCACCCCCCACCCACCTTACAAAAAAAAAAAAAAACAAACAACTATTAAATGCAGAGAAAGACAGAACTGGTGGTAGCGCTGGTGAATGGGACTAAAAATGAAGCACAGAGCTCTGCCAACACCGCTCAGGTAGATGCAGAACTTGGACTTGAGTCCATTCTCGGAGTCCTTTACATCATGTTATAGTATCTCTTCAAAGAAGCAAACTTCTCACCCTATGGCCATGATTGCTTTATCCATTGGTATCGTAAGGCACAGTGCCTATGATCGCTGAACTTCTTAAGGGCCAACAAAATGTATGAGGCCCGGAAAAAATACTACTGCTACAAGATAATGAAAGAACATCACAAAACTAAAAGTTATAAGTATTATAATCAAATAACAATAAAATAAAACACATCCATTAAGTGACTGCGATGATTATTAGAGAAATAAATATACAAATTGGACTTAACTAGGGACCTGGGTGCATTTTAATTTATTTCTTGTAACGTGGGATAAACCAAACCCACTGCCACCCAGTCCATCCGACTCATAGCCACCCAACAGGGTTTCCAAAGCTGTAAATCTCTACAGAAGCAGACTGCCACATCTTTTCTCCCACAGAGCCACTGGTGGTTTTGAACTACTGACCTTTCAGTTAGCAGTCAGTCACTTTAACCACTACAGCACCAAGGCTTCTTCTTAATGTGGGATCGGGGTCTCTGGAGGTAAGAAGGCATTAGACCTATGAAGACTCTGAAAAGACCTTGACTACCACATTAAAATCAACCCTACTTATAAGGATCAAAACAACTCTCAGATTAAGCCTGGAATTAGAAACGGGAGAGTATGAAGAGTCTTTTTTTTTTTTTTTCTCCTTTCATCACAAGTAAAGCAGCATCTCCTTATTATATAACCATCTTAGTCAGGATCGGTAATACAGCATTTGGTGAGGTCGTCATGTACTATTTGTGGCTCGCTTAATCCCAGTGTTCCTCCTGGGGATAGGCCTAACAGAGAGATGTTTCATCTTGGTGTTTTTCCTGTGAAATTTTTGATCCAATTACCTTTTAATCTTTTGCTACATAGTGTGTTGGGCAAGCAACCTAGCAGCAAGAACCCTTGTCTATAAGGGCAATTAGAACCATAGACAAGAGTACTGAGAATATGTGAAACTGAAGAAGGTAATTCTTGGTTTGCAAGAATCACCTTGGAGAAAGCTTTATTATAGTCTTATCTCTGTGTTCCAGATGCCATCAAGATAGCTAAAAGAACATTGATTTTAAGGATGTTTTCAATTTTCTTAGTGAGAACTAATTTAATTCCACCTCCCCTTATACTCCCACCCATGTAACAGAAGTCTTGCCGTTCTTCCTTCACCTTGAACATTTTATTTTATAATTTATTTTCTTCGTTGTTGTTGTTAAGAATATACACAGCAGAACATACACCAATTCCACAGTGTCTATATGTACAATTAAGTGACATTGATTACAGTCTTCAAGTTGTGCAACCATTCTCTTCCTCTTTTTCTGAGTTGTCCATTCCCCATTAACATATGCTCTCTGCCCCCTAAGTTTCCTATCTAATCTTTCAAGTTGCTGTTGTCAACTTGATCCCATTTTAAGATAGATCTTAAAAGTGCTCAGTGCTTAAGGGAGACATTCTTCACTAGTTAAGCTAAACTATTGTTTGGTTTTAAGAAGACTTCAGGGGATATTTTTGGTTTAAGCTTTAAAAATTATCTAAGGGCAATAGTTTCAGAGGTTCATTCGGCCTCCATGACTCTATAAAATCTGGATTCCATGAGAATTGAAATTCTTTTATTTTTCCCCCTTTTGATCAGGATTCTTCTATAGAATCTTTGATCAAAACATTCAGTAATTGTAGCCAGGCACCATCCAGTTCTTCCGGTCTCACCTTTGACTTTGACATTTTGATAACATTCCAGGTAGAGCTCTGATATTGATGAGGAGCGCATAGTTTCCACAATCGGGAATGTAATGGGTCTTGTTAGCAATGAGAGTTTATTTTGTTTAACCACAGTAAAATTCAGGGATGTATAGCTATTCCACACTATTCTCACAATATGTCCATCCTCTACTGGCCTCCCACCCTTCTTTCTCCAGGCTAAACTCCCTAGTTCATGATTTTAACCATTCTCTTACCAATCTCCCCAACTTCCTCCAGCTTTCGTCCTTCCACCATAGAAACTCCACAAGTCCCTACTCTGCATCAGTCCCAGAATCTGTCAGGTCTGCTTCTACACAGGGTCAAACAAATGTCAATGCAGAAATCCACTCAACCCATCTGCAGCTCCATTAAATTACGACTTCCAATCTGCCTTGGGGGCCCCTCCTTCTCTTAAACCTTTTTATGTATCTTCCTCAGCTGCCATCCTTTTTCTTTCAGTGTGTACTCCAAACTTTCATTCTCTTCAAGTCCCTATTCCAGTATTCACTCCTATCTAATAGCCCAACCACCTCAGTATTATAAACACTAGGCACCAACCACCTTAAGTCTCCTTCCCATCTCCCAAATAGAAATCTACCTGTAGTCACACCTCCCTCCTTCAGTCTTTGATGAAAAGGTTTTACCCCACTTTTTCATGTTAAAGTCCCTACAAGTGCTCTTCAATGTATCACTTCATTCATTCTTTCTGTATGTCAGACACCGAGGTTACAGCTAGATAAAATATGGACCGACTGCTCAAAATGTATTGTGAGAGACAAACGAGAATAGACACATATAACAGAGTATGTGTTCCTTAATTAAAAAGCTCTTTTTGCTACCAGAGTAGGGACTCCAGAACAGTTGGACTAGAATATTTTTCCAGATGGTGATGCCTGAGCCAAACCATGAAAGATAAGAAAGTACTAGCTGGGATGAAAAGGAGAGAAAAGATCATCCCATGCAGAATGAGCAGCAATTACAAAGTCACAGAGTCATGAAAACAAGGGAGATAGATTTAAAGCTGAGTTATCCAGATGGAGTGGGAAAAAATGAAGTAGGACAAGTATATAATGATCAGACTCCAAAATAGGTCATGTAGACTGACAAGTTTGGATTTTTATCCTGACAGCACTGGGGAGCCATTGAAAGTCTCCAGTCAGGGGAAGGGCACAATTGCACTTTCACTTCAGAATGAAAATTTGCCTGCTATGTAGAAGATAGAATTCATGGGGCCATATCTAATGCTTGAACTAGGAAGGAGACCAGTTAATAAACTTACAATAATCCAGGCCAAGAAAGACAGTAAAATGAACTAGTGCATTGCTGCCTTGGAGTGGCAGAAGCAGGGGCATCGACACATTCAAGCATCAGGCATCGTTAACTTCAAAATATCTGCTAGGGGTGTAGATGCCTTTGCCTGGGCTATGTGAAGCCTCAGCAGCAGCTATCGCTGCCAAAAATCAGAGTGAAAGAAAAGGAAAATTATAAACCCGTCAGAGGAATCAACATTTCTCTGAATTTCTAGATCTATCTGAAAAATTGAGAGGGTTAGTCATGGATGCATGTGTGCATGTACGTGTGTGCATGGATGCTGATGTGTTTAGATAGGGTATAGAGATTAGTGGATGGAGTTGGAGTTTCTGCAAAGGGCTGAGGCATGGGGAGAAGAGAGTTTACAGACACTGGCCTGATACCCATTTACTTGTTTTACTGGGGGAGTTCCCTCAGAGGAAGGAAAAGAAGGTATGTCACTCAGTCTAATCTCCCTGTCAACTGAATTCCCAAGTATATAGACTAATAATATTGGCTATGAGGAAGGGACGCTAGCTTCGAAAAGCCCTTGGCGGGATGCCCCGGCTCATCTAGAATCTCTGGATTTGTGAGGCATGACTCCTTACAGAATTTCACATGAGCTCTACCACCCTGGGGTGTAAAATGGAGATTTTTCATAATTTAAATTCTCCCTGCTATGTGAGACAGTGCCATGAGTCCTACTTGGAGACCTCATTTACTATTCTGGACCACAGGTACATGTTTGATGCAAAAAGGAAGGACCCGGGGAGCTGCCCTCAATGTCCCAGGCCTTTCCACGCTTTCATCTGTGCCTCTAGAGGGCCTGTGCCCTTGAAATTATTAATAAAGCTTGATATTGGGTAAGATTTGTGGTTCTGACTTGACAATCTGATCCTGTGTGTTAGATCAGAGCAGAACTAGAGAAATACTGTTTATTAATCTTATTGTGTTACAAGTTTTACCTACAGAATGGTCTATTGAATGAAAAATAGGTTATGGTTAAATTTTCTGGTTTTAAGTCTAGCGTGTTTGACCAAAGGATTTCTATCCATTCAAATATATTTGAATGATTCATTCAATTGATGTTGAATTTTCATCCACAGCTCCTAGCAAACTAGTCCCCACTAACCTGGAGCAGTGAAGGTGGTTCCTACCCTCCCTGAGGTAATCCCTGGGTTGTCTTCAATATATTACCAAACACAGTGCAAACAAAGTGTACATTAGTGTAGATCTTCATAATCTTGTTTCCTGTGCCCCAACTGAGAGGAGTCACATGGATTAGAATAAAAATATCTGTAAGAAAAGAAGTTCTCTTCTATGCAAAGCAAGTTTAGGCACTGCTTGAAGTCCACAGGAAAAAAACAAGCAAAAGTATGCTTTCTTCTCTGCGGCAATTTAGGTTAGCAGTAAGGCAATTACTGCCTGTAACAGAAGAAAGCTGTCCCCACAAGCAGGCAGCTGGGGAGCTGTGAATTAGCTTTTCAACACCTGAAGCATAAGTTAGAGAAAGTTAATGGCTCTGCTTTGAGAATAATGAGAAAAGTCCGAGGTTAGATGAAGTCCCTTTCTTCACAGTAATTTTGCACGTTTTAATAGTTAGTAGTACATCAGTATTTATGGTATCATAATAAAGAGGCATATTTGGGGGGAAATGTTTGATCATATGCGTATTCAGTTCACAGCTGTCCATGACTAGAGAAAGCCCTATGGCAGGACAAGGACGTTTTCTTGGTTGAGGCTCTCTAAATTACATGCATATTAGCTGGGAGAATTTAGGACACTTCTGAAGTGCTAGCCTTACAACCACAGACCTAAAATGGCATGCTTATCTTAAACAACATTTGCATTTCATGGTGTAAAGCTCATGATGTCCTTATAAGTACATTCTTAAAGACTAGGGGGCACCCCTGATATTGTCTACTTCTTCTCGTTGTTAGTTACTGTTTAGTCAATTCCTACACATGACGACACCATGGGTGCAGAGTAGAACTGTGCTCCACAGAGTTTTGAGGCTGTGACCTTTTGGAAGTAAATCACCAGGCCTGCCTTCCAAGAAAGGGCCTATCTATGGAAAATAGTACCTATGGCAATTAGTTTTAAATTGCTGAATGATCTCTCACAGCTTGTGATGGCCAGTAGAAACTGCTCATTAGCATCGGTCCTCAAGCGGTGCCCAGGGCATGCCCCCTACCTGTCATAACTTAGTTACGCCTCCGCTTCCAGGGTGCTCTGGAACTTTCATCTAGTAGCTGAGCGCTTTACTGTTGGCATGAACTTAGTGATTATTAAACTCAGTGAACATCAAATTTACCTGGTGGGCTTGTTAAAACACAGATTACAGGGCCCCACCCCTAGGTACTGATCAGTAGGTTTGGACCAGGGCCTCAAAATTTGTATTTCTAGCAAATTCCCAGGGAATGCTGATGCTACTTTGTCCAGGGGCCATATTTTGAGAAACGTGGAGTTTACTTCATATAAATCAGAGTTCCAAATCCTGACTGTGCTTGAGAATCACCCGGTGAGCTTTTTAAACATACTAATGCCACCAACCTGAAAGACTCTGTCTCAGTCATCTAGTGCTGCTCTAACAGAAATCCCACAAGTGGATGGATTTAGCAAAGAGAAGTTTATTCTCTCACAGTCCAGTAAGCTACAAGTCCAAATTCAGGATGTTAGTTCCAGGGGAACACTTTCTCTGTTGGCTGTGGAGGAAGGGCCATGTCATCAATCTTCCTTTGGTCTGGGAGCTTCTCTGCACAGGAACCTAAGGTCCAAAAGACGCATTCTGCTTCCAGCACTGCTTTCTTGGTGGTATGAGGTTCCCATGTGTCTCTGCTCGCTTCTCTCTTTTATATCTCAAAAGAGATTGCATGAAGACACTGATCTTGTCAGCCTCATCAGTATAACCTCATCACAGTGACAGAATTTACAACACATGAGGAGATCACATATAATCTCATCATAGTGGTAGAGTTTACAACACATAAGGAAATCACCTCAGATAACACAATCATACAATACTAGGAATCATGACGTAGGCAAGTTGCTACACACATTTTTGGGGGGACACAATTCAATCCATGACAGACTCCCTGTGACCAAAGCTGGGACAATTTGAGCAATAAATAACCCAAGTATAAAATAAACAACCATCAATTCATACTGACAAAAATGAATGATTGAATAAGTAAATAAATGTGGGAGAAGAGACAAATATTCCTTATAAAAGAATTCCTTAGTGACTTGCTCCTAAAGAATATAGTACGGAAAGGTGGGGAAGGAAGCAACTTGTCAGTAGAGAAACCCAGTAAACACTAGCTTGGCCAGGTGATAGAGCGGGAGATGGTAGCAGGTAGACCTGACATGATGTGATGAGAGCACTTCATCTGTGGGACATTTTCCCATAACCTCAGTCTAACCCTGAGTAAAACCGAAATTGAGGAACGTTCTTCAAAATAGCTGTCAGTCAGAGGCATCACTAAGGTATGGCAGGTAGGGTGTGTGCCCTGGGGGTCACGTCAGGAGGGGCGCTAATGAGCAGTTTCCATTGGCCATTACAATTTCTTTCGCAGATATGAGAGATCATTGAGCAATTTCAAACTAATTGCCATAGGCACTATTTTCTATAAATATGGCCCTTTTGGTCAGTACTCCTTAAAACTGTCCAGGTTATGAAAGGAAAGACTGAGATAAAGGGATATGGTGACAAAATGCAATATATTCTGGACGGGATTCTGGAACAAAAAAAGGACATCTGTGGAAAAACTAATCAAATCCAAATAAAGTCTGCAGTTTAGCTAACGGGCTTCTTAGTTGGGACATTAACAATAGGAGAAACAGGTGAGATGCCTATGGGTGCTCTGTACTATTTTCCTAACTTTTCTGTAAATCGAAAAGTATCCTATAAGAAAAAAAGAGAGAGAGAGAGAAAGTTTATTTCAAAAGTACTGATGCCTATGGACCACCCCAGACAAATAAGAAATTCTGGGGTGGACTTGGTGACTGGTATTTTATAATGCTTCCAGGGACTTCCTATATGCAGCTAGAGCTGCGAATCATTGATCAAATAGAACTGAATTAATCACTTTCTTCCTACTCAGCATATTTGTTAGTACTGACATATAGTTTGCCACTATTTATATTCCTAGAGAAAACATCTCTTTCAGTTTAAGTTAATCAAATTCTGGAAAAAGCTAGTACCAGGCACTTAGAATAAAGAGGAACATGGCAGATTTAAAAAAAATTACATTTCAGCATATATCCTGAGGTCCATACCCATCTCAGAGCTGTGGTGCCACAGTGGTTAAGAACTCAGCTGCTAACCAAAAGGTTGGCAGTTTGAATCCACCACTGCTCCTCGGAAACCCTATGGGGCAGTTCCACCCTGCCCTACAGGGTCGCTATGAGTCAGAATTGGCTCAACAGCAATGGATTCGGGTTTGTTTATATACATCCCATTTCTTCTTTTATACCATCTTTAAAACTTCTGTATTAGAGAGTGGTGGGATCTGTGTAGCATTGTGTATAAACAGACTTTAGGGATTATAGATAATTACACGATAGCTCTCTGTACCTGGGAAGTAACTGAGTGGCATGTTTATGTGCTATGTTCAGAGAGGTCTCTACCCAGAAGCGTACGTTTTCTCTTCTAATTCCTGTTAGATTTTTCAAAAATTAAGGCTCGATTATAGTATGTCTCATTTCTTTCCTATCAACGTAATGTAGATAAATCGTTCCCAGTTACGGATTTGCTGAAAGCAAAGAATAGTCCTAATTACCAGTCAATCAAATAAGTGGGACATTTGTACTTTTAATTTAAAAAAAGTAAATTGTCAAATCAAGAAAACAGATGATGGAAGACTCTGGATACTCAACTGACTGAGCATGCCCCAATGCTCCCTCTTCAGTAGCAACTACATGATTTTTCAGATCCAATGACCTATGGAGAGTCATGGGGAATGGAAATTACAGGCTAGAATTCTGCTAATGAAGTGACAAAACATTTTGGTCCCCGATCTGGCAATGCCAACCAGTTCATTTGTGTGGCCCAGTCTTATGATGTCAGAAGGTCTGGAGGATGCCACTCAAAATGGCCCCTTATACCTCTTCTGCACCCTTTGGCTTGTCATTATAAATTATCTTTGTAAATTATACGCTCAGTGGCAATTTGAAGGGAAGGATGAAGTCAGCAATTGGGGAGACCACAGGTGATATCAGAAAGCCTGGTGTGATAGGTAAGGTTGTGTGTCAACTTAGCTGGGCCATGATTCTCAGTGGTTTGGCAGTTACGATGTAGCTTGGCAGCCATATAATGATGTGATCACTTCCATGATGAGATGTGATATAATGTGATCACCTCCACGATGGGATCTGCTGTGAGTAGCCAGTCAGCTGAATGTGAGTTTTCCTTGGGGATGTGGCCTACATCCAATATAGGTGGACTCTGGCAAGGCTCGAGAGCTTTCACTCGCACTGGCTCCTGCATCTGGCTCCTGTTCGTCTGACCTCTGGTTCTTGGGACTTAAGCTAGCAGCTTACCCGTGGTCTTGCCTGCCAATCTTGGGATTCATCGGTCTTTGCAGCCTGAGAGCAAGAGCCCTGCTCTCTGACCTGCCAGTCTTGGGTTCACTAGCCCCTGTGGCTATGTGAATCAGGAGAAGCCTCCAGCCCGACCCATGGACTTGGGATGTTCAGCCTCTGCAACAGCGTGAGCCCTTTCCTGGATATAAATCTCTGTATGTATGTGTTTATACACTTTATTGGTTTTGCTTCTCTAGAGAGCTCAGCCTAAGACACTTGGCATTTATTGTTACCGTTTCAACTTTCTTCAGAACCACAAGCAAACATAGGAATAGAGACAGATACCAGTGAGTAGTATCATCCAAGGAATGAAGGTCTGGGAGCACAATGTACCTTTATCACGTTTAATGCATTCTTTATCTCTTGTAAAGGATTTTTCCATAATCTTTGAGGGCAGATATAAGTGTTATGACCCCAGTTTTAAGGAACATTACTATGGCTCCTAAGCATTCAGAGAGAGAGAAAAAGTAGTCACAATGTTTGGTTACATAGCAAATTGGTTACTATCCACGCCCTGTTGAAGACTCGGTGTTAGGGATTCTGCTTGCTTAGCAGGCCATGTGAGCATATGCCACCCTGCTACCAGGCATTATGATTGGGCCAGGAAGAGAAAGTCTGATTTCTCTCCTGGACCTAGAAATTCTAGTTAGTGTCACAAGGGCTTGAAATGAGCTGCCTTCCATGTTCACTCAGAAACCGGGGGGAGGCTGTCTACAGAAAGGCAGAGAAAATAAGGCATATACTTAGAGAAACACTGGCAAGGGACCACGTGGTAGATGTGCATATGAAGGGAATGGGGTAGGAGAATCAAGACAGGGAGATTGAGAGAGATTGACAGACATTGAGAGACTGATGGAGGCTGTCTTGGTCGCTAACATCTTGCACTTGACTTCCATAAGTTATGCTTGCATGCTAGTAAAGTTTATTTATTTTTGTTGTTTTAATCTAATTTAAGTGAGTTTGTTACTCTTAGCAAAATAATTCTTAGGAAAATGTGCATATATGTCTGGAAGTAATTGAAACTTTCCTTCCAGACTACAGTGCCTGCCATATAGTAAGTGTTCAATAATATTTTTACTGAGTATATTAAATTTCTAATTTTCTATGCATGCAGCAACAAATACTCATTGTGTACTTACTACATTGTATGTGTGTCTATTATTATGTTAGGAAACCCCTTTCAAAACATTGAGCTAGTAATACCATCTCCATATAGTCTATCCCTGCTGAAGAACCAACAAACACTCCCTAGTAAGGTATCTTTTGCATCGTGGTTAAAACATGGGCTCTGGGTGCTAGATTGACTGAAACATTGTGAAGATTAAACGAATCAATCTATGTACAGAACATAAAATCATTGCCAACATATAATAAATCTTCAAAACTATTATAACTTATGATTAAAACGCATATTATTATTGTTATGCTTTTATAACACTAAGAAGCATTCAAAAGTTATTATTATTATTAGAGAGTTGGTTTAGTTCCCTGGAAAACTTAGAAGTTATTTTGCAGAACCAAAAAAACCCGTTGCCACTGAGCTGATTTCAACTGATGGTTACCCCATGTGCTACAGGGTAGAACTGAGATCCATAGGGTTTTCTTCGCTGTAATCTTTACAGAAGCAGATCACCAGGACTTTCTTCCATGATGTAGCTGGGTGGGTTCAAACATCTAACATTTTGATTAGTGGCCAAGTGCAAACTGCTTGCAGTACCCAGGGACATTCTTTAGTACCAAACCAAAGCCAAACCCATTGCCGTTGGGTCAATTCCAACTCTTAGCAACCCTATAGGAGAGAGTAGAATTGCCTCTTAGGGTTTCCAAGGAGCAGCTGGTGGATTCAAATTGTCAACCTTTTGGTTAGCAGCCAAGCTCTTAACCACTGCGCCACCAGGGCTCCTTCTTTAGCACAGGGAGATACAAACCTAAAAGAGCAAACTCATCTCTTCAAGGACCCATAAAACTATTAACACTTAGAAAAAAAATTACCTGGATAAAATGTAAAAAACTGCTGAGCTTAGAAAGAAGGATTATTCCACTTGGGAGCCAGATCAGTGGTGGAATAAGGAGTTTGGGAAGGATGGCCATAACAGAGGCAAGCAGTACATAGATATTGTTTGGCAACATGACAAGAACACATTGACCAAGACCCTATGACTCCAAACTCCTTTCACTGTTTCATACAAAGTTGTTAAGGGACTGTTGGGCATCCCTTTTGGAAGAGGATGAGAATAATGTGGGATCAAAGGTAACTAGTATAGCAAAATCTTGAGAAATATGAATGAGAGCTCAAGCCAAATGCCTTTTTTATTATTACTCAGGCTATAAGTGTGTGGCCAAAGAAACAAAGATTTTAAGAGTACATCCTTTTCATTATACTTCCATTTTAAATTTACCCTCTTAACTACTAAAGCACTTACGATAACCATGTATTATGGAATGTGCTCGTTACTGAGTTTAATAATGTCTTAGAATAAGGGTAGGTATTCCCTTGTGCGTGGGGTCACCATGAGTCAGGGGCCGAATCTATAGCAGCTAACAAGAGCAACAACAAACTTTTCTGTAAAGAGTCAGATAGTGTATACTTTAGGCTTTGCAGGTCATAGATTCTGCTCACCTTTTCATGCCAATGTAGCACAAAAGCATACACAGACAACACATAAATGAATGAGCAGCAAGTCTGTGTTCCAATGAAACTTTGTTTACAAAAACATGTGGCAGACCAGATTTGGCCCTTCGGACATAGTTTGCCAACCCCTGTCTTAGAAGATTTCAACCACTTCTTTCCTGCAACTTCTGTTCCCAGGTAGTGCTTATGAAGGAACTTGCTAGGCATTTGAAAATTGCTTATTTTCTAATGGTTAAAAGAGTGGGAATTCTCATACCTTGAGAGTGTGTATCTAAGAAAGTGAAGGCAAGAGATTGGAGTGATCAGGTTCAGACCATGTCTCAGTAGTAGATGGCAGAAGAAGGGGAAGAGTAGAGATAGAAATAGTACCATAGCCCAGGCTAATCTGTGCATGCGGCACAGTGGATCTTAAGAAAATTTAGGCTATAAAATGGGAATACAGCAGATTAAACAGAGTCATTCCTACCAAGGTGAGACTGGAGGAAGGCAACTCCATAAGAAAAATTTAGTGAATAAAGCTAATTGACCAAAACAAATAGTAGACTCAGTCTTAATATAGGGTAGGGTCACTGGACTTTGAACACTATAATGACAGAGAATATACCTCTTTATATATTTGAGGCCCCATATTAGCTTGCTAGGGCTACAGTAACAGATTACTGCAAACCAGGTGGCTTTAAACAATAGAGATGTATTCTCTCATAATTAGGCAAGCTAGAAGTTCAAAATCAAGGTGTTGGCCTAGACATGCTTCATTTGGAATCCCTAGGGGAGGATCTTTCCTTACCTCTTGCAGTTTCTGGTGACTGCAGGCATTCCTTGTGGTAGCTTAACTCTAATTTCTGACTCTGTCTTCATGTAGCTGTCTTACCTCTCTGTCTCTTCTTATAAGCACATCAGTCATATTGGATTAGTACTCACCCGAATGACCTCATCTTAAATAACATTGGATTAGTACCTACCCTAATGACTTCATCTTAACTTGATCACATCTGCAATGGCCCTATTTCCAAATAAGGTCACATTCATAGGTAGCTGGGTTAGAAGTTCAACATAGTTTTTTGGGCAACACAATTCAACCCATTACATTCCCCAAAACAGGGCCTGCACTCAGAAAATGCTCAATAAATGCTTCTTCAAAGGTATCCAATCAAGTGGCAATAAGAAATACAATCCAATTATATCAACAAGGAATCCAGGTGGTGGTCATCATTAAACAGTCTGTCTATATTTGGGAGATGCCCAGTCAAAAGATGACAAAATGAGAACAGGATCCAGCCCTAGAAAGTCAACATACAAAAGCCAAACAAAGCCTTGTGAACAGCCTGGAATGCAGAATGTGATTTCAGTTTTCAAAATGAGGCTAGCTAGAGCAGAAGATGAAATACAGAGGAAAAACACAGGCAGAATGACCGTGCATGTCAACATTAGGTGGGAAGGAGTCGTAGGAATTATCGTGTCTTGGATAAACATAGGCAACTTATGTCTACAGAAATGGATTCCAAATCTGACTGATAACAAAAGAAATTTAAAGGGGACTCAAGGAAGTCAAATAAGGAAACCATCAGATGTGACTGGAACATTGACTTCCAAGCCTAGAAAAAATTCTTAACCTGAAAACTCAACAAAATTGATGATACATTTCATAAGTCAGGCAGATATCAGGGCACAATGGAATTTGTATGTAGAGACATTCTTTGGATGTAGCCAGTAGTTGGAGAGCATAGAGATTGAGAAGTTGAGATATTAAAATATAGTGAAATCACTCACATAGACTTTAGAGTCAGATAATCCTGGATTCAAATCTTGACTGACACTTATTGGCTCTACCACATGTTGGTTTCGTTCTTAGACAAGTAATTTAACCCTTTCAAGACCCAATTATTTTCTGCTTTTAATTTTTTGTTAATACCATGTGTGTCATTAACGGAAGCATGCTGAATCATTGAGTGTTGTTGAATATTTGGCAGGTAGTATGGATTTTTTTCTTGCCCCCTCCCACAGGCCTACCCTTAGAGTCCAGAAAGACATACCTTGTCCTACTAATTCTACCCCCAGAGTCCCCCCACCCTGAGTCCACTGGGACATATGTGTCCCAAAATTTTTTTTCAAAATTTCTATTTTTCCTACCACAAATGCACACAACTCATACAACACCCTGTAGAAAGGGTAATTTGTGGCTCACGCCTGTTTTTTTCAGTTTTGAACAGTCATAAGGGCCCCTGCCTTGTGGCAATTGCACTGTCAGTGGGAAAGCAGCTTTTCAATGAACCTGAGAGGTAACCGTATATCCCAATGGTCATAACATCTGTGCTTTCAGTTGGCTTGCATATAAAATGAGGATAATAATAGCATCTACTTCATAAGATTGCTATGAAGACTTAATGAGAAAAATAACATAGTTAAGTTCCACTATATATTAATTGCTCAATAAATGATTAATTTTATTAAGTAGGAAGATTGAGTCTAGCAGAGACATGTGTTTCCCATTTCCTACATTAGTTTTTGTTAAAGCACATCAAGATTTCCGAAAACAAGTCTAGGAGCACCAAGCGCATTTATAAAATTTCTTTCCAGTTTTGGCAGGAGCCAACTCTCTTTGACTCTACAACTTCTGCTAAAGGCAATTTTCAGGATGGATTGAGAGCCTCCAGCAAATCAGAACCCAATCTATGTGTTTGGGCTGAAGCTCAGTGTCTATTCCATTGTGGGGATGACTGGCAAGTTTCCACCTTGAAAAAAAAGAAAAGATGAGCTCTAGCATGTGCAAGTAAGAAATGGTTTTTAAAAAACTTTAGTAGCATCAATAAATTATCGCCCTCAGACTACTCAAGACAAGAAATAAGCCAAGCTTGAAATAGTCCTCCTGAGAAGTAGATCTTCTAGGCCTCCTCTGGTTTGAGTCTAAATCTTTGAAAGAATCAAGAGAACTCTAGCATGTTCTGGTATTCATCAGTATTCATCAAACTGTAATTTTTATTCTTCAGGATATTCTGGGCATGGTGACCCCAAGGGACCCAAGCTGGACAGAAGATAGAGGAGAACTCAGTATGAGGAATTATTTCTCTAGCCACAGCAAAATTTTTGTTTGTTTGTTTGTTTTACTTCTGATGATATAATCTTTATTTTTTCAACCTGAGCAATTAGTCATACAGCAAATTAACTCATAAGTGGTATATTGTCTGCTATCAACTGCCTTCTGGAAAAATTAAAAACTCAAGTGCTATGAAATCTTGACACAGATGACATTTTCTTTTCCACATAGTTCTAGATATAGGATGGTTTGAGCTTCCATCTGAGCCCCATTAAACATTTCAAATGTGTCTCACACCTGTGATTATAAGGCACTTCAAACATTCCCAAACTCCCTGTGTGGTAAGATTTATTTCATGCTAAATTTAAATATCTTCTCCTTTAATTCTCCTGAATTGAGAAAAGTTCAAATGGAAAAGAAAACAAAACATTTAGTTCCCAAGTTTACTTATTTGGAATGATTGAACACAAGACTCATATAGCCTCCAGGCATTGCTCTTGTTGTTAGGTGTCAGCGAGTCAGTTCTGACTGATAGTGACTCTAAGCACAACAGAAGGAAACACTGCCAGGTCCTGCACCATCCTCACAGCCCTTACTATGTTTGACCCCATCATTGCAGCCACTGTGTCAATCCATCTTGTTGAGGGTCATCATCTTTTTCATCGACCCTCTACTTTACCAAGCATGATGTCCTTCTCCAGGGACTGGTCCCTCTTGATAACATGTCCCACGTAGGTGAAATGAAATCTCACTATCTTCACTTCTAAGGAGCATTCTGGCTGTACTTCCAAGACAGATTTGTTCATTCTTCTGGCAGTCCATGGTATATTCAATATTCTTTGCCAACACTGGAATTCAAAGGCATCAATTCTTCTTTGGTCTTCCTTATTGATTGTCCAGCTTTCCTATGCATACGAGGTGGTTGAAAATACCATGGCTTGGGTCAGGGGCACTTTTGTCCTCAAGGTGGTATCTTTGCTTTTTAATACTTTAAAGAGGTCTTTTGCCCAATGTAATAAGTCGTTTATTTCTTGACTGCTGCTTTCAGGGGCCTTGATCCTGGATCCAAGTAAGATGAAATCCTTGACAACTTCAATATATTCTCCATTTATCATGGTTCAGTTGTGAGGATTTTTATTTTCTTTAAGTTGAAGTGTAATTCATACCGAAGGCTGTAGTCTTTGATCTTCATCAGTAAGTGCTTCAAGTCCTCTTCACTTTCAGCAAGCAAGGTTGTATCATCTGCATATCACAGATTGTTAATGAGTCTTTCTCCAATCCTAATGCCAGATCCTTCTTCATATAGTCCACCTTCTTGGATTATTTCCTCTGCATTCAGATTGAATAAGTATGGCATTACAATACTTACATTATACTTTCGTCTTACAGAATCAATATGGTCATTTGTGGTTAAACAGTCACTCGGCAAATATCGACACCACAAGGATATTTCATCTGAACTTTCAGTTGGATTTCCTGCATCACAATCAATAGAAGTATTGCTAAAAATGATGACCTCTGGACCCCAACCAAAATGTATGAATTAGAATATCTGGGGTTGAGACTCAGGAATCTGCTCCTTGACAAGTATTTCATATTTTGTTCATAATGTTTGGTTTTTCACTGATTGTTTTATTATATTAAAATATTTTCTTAATAATTCCTTAACCAAATAAAACTTTCAATTCGGAACCAAATGTGTAAATTTTCAGAGTCTTTTCTTATGGTCATCATGTATTACATTTGACTTGAAATTTTAAAAAGATAATTAACTTATCTTTTACTTAATTTTAAAAGTTTCTTTGAATTTCTTCCTCTAGTCATTTTGGAGAAACTGGTACTGAACATACTATTCCACAAAAAGAAAGAAAGAAAATTGGAAAAAATATAGAAAACAGGAAACATGTAAATTTGATCACTCAGAGAAGGAAAACAAGTGAGGTGAGCATTGTAATTTCCCTGGATCTACTTCAGCAAGCACTTTCAAGAATTCATTGCTGGTAGGAGGGGCTGAAATAGAACCAAAATCAAAACAAAAACAAAAAAAACCCCACTGCCATTGAGTCAATTCCAACTCATAGCGACTCTGTAGGGCAGAGTAGAACTGCCCCAATAGGATGTCCAAGGCTGTAATCTTTACGGACTCAGATTACTACATCTTCATCCTGTGAGCCACTGGTAGGTTCCAACCACCAACCTTTGGGTTAGCAGCCAGGTGTTTTAACCACTGCACCACCAGGGCTCCTATTGAAATAGAACAAGATAGTCTTATTGAGTTGAGGAAATAGAGATTTGAGTGAGATGAGGCTGAGGCAGGTAAAATTTTCAGATCAGAGAAAGGACTCCAGAAATCTGTGTATGGGTTCACTATGAGTACACTTGGGTCTGTTGCTGAATATACATGCATAAAGTAAACTGTACATGAATAAAGTAAAACTCCACGTGGCCCAGCCAAAAAAAAAACCTATCAGGAAGTAGTAAACAAACAATTCCTGTGATCACAAAGGGTAGTACTCCTGTCTTAAGGCTTAAAAAAAAAAAAAAGAAACTTTTTACTATGTCTCATGTGTTTACTATGTCTCACATAAGCTCTTTTTTGTATTTTTTCATTGTCTTTTCTTTCCATTTCATCACAGATATTTTTTACTGGCCTATTTTCCTATTTGCTAATCCTTTCTTTTGCTGTATTCAATCTGCTATTAAAACCCAAGTATTTAGCTCTTAATTTCAATTGCTTAGTTTTGATTTTGAGAATTTTCATTTTATTATTTTTTAAAAACATAATCTAGTTCACTAATGAAATACTTTATTTAGTCAAATATTTTCTTGACTAGTTAAGTGCAGTTATTTCAAAGACCATACCTGTTCACTCCACTATATAGGTCACCTATATGTCTGTTTCTATTTTATGTATATAAAATTACAAAAACAACAAAAAAGTAATAAAATCTAATCTGCTGCAAAAGACTTCTTTAAAGTGTTAAAAAGCAGAGATGTCACTTTGGGGACTAAGGTGCACCTGATCCAAGCCATGGTGTTTTCAATTGCCCATATGCATGCAAAACCTGGCCTACGAATAAGGAAAGACCGAAGGAGAATTGACACCTTTGAACTATGTTGGAGAACAATATTGAATATACCATGAACTGCCAGAAGAACAAACAAATCTGTGTTGTAAGAAATACAACCACAACGCTCCTTAGAAGCAAGAATGATGAGACATTGTCTCATGTACTTTGGACATGTTTTAAGGGGTGACCTGTCCCTGGAGAAAGACATCATGCTTGGTATCTTAGTTATGTAGTGCTGCTGTAACAGAAATACCACAAGTGGATGTTTCTACCAAAGAGAAGTTCATTCTCTCACAGTCTAGCAGGCTAGAAGTCCAAATTCACGGCATCAGCTCCAGGGGAAGGTTTTCTCTGTTGACTCTGGAGGAAGGGCCTTGTCATCAATCTTTCCCTGGACTAGGAGCTTCTCTGCGCAGGAACCTCAGGTCCAAAGGAAGTGCTCTGCTCCTGGCACTGCTTTCTTGGTGGTATGAGGTCCCCCTGTCTCTCTGCCCACTTCTCTCTTATATCTCAAAAGAGATTGGCTCAAGACACAATCCAATCTTGTAGATTGAGTCCTGCCTCATTAACACAACTGCTACCTATCCCACCTCATTAACATCATAGAGGTAGGATTTACAACACATAGGCAAGTCATACCAGATGACAAAATGGTGGACAATCACACAATACTGGGAATCATGGCCCAGCCAAACTGATACATATATTTTTGGGGGACACAATTTAATCCATGACACCTGGTAAGGTAGAGGTCAGTGAAAAAGAGAAAGATCCTCGATGAGATAGATTGACACAGCAGTTACAACAATGGACTCAAACAAAGCCACGATTGTGAGGATGGCACAGGACTGGGCAGTGTTTCATTCTAAGTTGGAACCAACTTAATGGCACCTAATAACAACAAGAATCTACAGTGACAACAGATCAATGGTTTGCTGTGGCTAAGGGGGAGGGGTGGTGGAGGGAATTCACTATAAATAAAGAGGGATGTGAAACTTTTTGAGTTCAAGGAAATGGCCTGCATCTTGATTATGTTGGTGGCTACATATATTTGTCAAGATTTTTCTTTTGGTCCTGTACAGTTGTGTACTTTTTAGTTATTGATCTAATACCAGAAGTTTTATATGAAATATTGCAGAGGTCTTCAAGGCTATTATCTTCATCCATAGAGATTTCATCCTACCATGCACAGGATACATGGAATGAAAGTAGAGCATTTGGATCCATTCAGGAGAAGAGTTACAAATGTTGGGTTGCAGTCTTTGTAAGGATGGATCTACCTTCATTTTACCCCAACTCATAGGATGAACCCGTGTAGGGGTCTCCACTGTTGTTATATGGCACTTTTTCCTTGACAGGTTCTAACGGATTATTTGCATCTTTTTTTAACATGAAACTCTCAAAGGCACCATTAAGCCTTTTAGCTACTTTTTTTTTTTCCTCAGTTTTTTAATCCCGTGACCTGAGCAGCTTAACTGTTAGCAAACGCCACAAAGGGAAAACTGATTCAGGGTTTAGGTTCACTTCTTTGTGATTTTCTTCTCTTTGGGATCTTGGGCCCTCAAGTCCTGGCTGCCTTGGCTATTCTCATATGTCTCAAACAGATTTTTTTTTTTTTAATTTAGTTGGCATTTCTGATGGTTCTCAGCAACAGCATATGTCCGCCTCCAGCTACTTCATCACAGTCAGAAGCAGACGCCATTCAGATTGGTCTTTGACTCCTCTTTCTTTCTACCTACCAAATCCTTTTGATTCTATTTCTTTTTTATCCGGAATATGTCACACCTTACTAACTGCCACAAATCAGGTTTATACTTTTATTACCTTTGGCCTAGATCATTGTCTGGATTCTGATCAGTCCCTTCACCTTATAATCCGTTTAATTTCCCCTACAACTCTGATCACATGCAGTGTGCACCTGGTATAGACCCAAACAGATTTCAGTTTGAAAATTGGCCCAGCCACTTTTTTAGCTCTGGGATGTTTTGTCGGTGGTTTAACCTCACAGAGCCTATTTCTTTGTCTACAACATAATGTTGGTGCTACTAGATTATTATTTGTATTAAATAACAAAGTATCCAGTATGGTGCTTACCATATAGTGGACTTTCAACAAGTATTGAGCTACACTTTCTTTAAAAAATTAAACAATATTCCTTGAAAATCTCTGCATTAGTTATTGAAGTACAGATTCCTCACCTTGATATAAGAGACCCTTCATGGTATATCCTTACCTCTCATACTTCCCAATGTACACCAGAAGCTACAGGCAAACTGAGCTACTCATTCATTTCTTCTAAAAATGTTGCGAGCCCACCCATGAAACTGTTCATCCACTGGGATCCAGCAATGAATAGGACAGACAGCCTCTGCCCTTGGAGAGCTCTCGGTAGAGGGGTGGTCCTATTTCCCATAGTTCTTGGACTTTCAAGCTTGCTCAAGCTCTTCTATTTAAGTAGAATGCCACATTCCCTCTATCTGTATGCTCAAATCCTACACATTTTTTTCAAGGTCATTTAAAATGCCACTTCTTCAATGAACTTTCCTGACCTGTGTTTGAAGTAATCTTGGTCTAGTCTGAACTCTTGTGTAATTATCTCTTCCTCTAATGTTATTTGTATAATTTACCTTGCATTATAAATGAGATAGATCTTCTGAGCAGACTTCAAACTCTTTTAAGTTCAAGGCTCTTGCTTTACTAATTGCTCTATTTACTCTTGTATTTAGAAAAGTGCCTGGATCATAGAAAATACATATTTATTAAATGAGTAAATATATGGGTGTGTCATTGTAATACATATAAGATCACAGTCTGCTTTTTAATATTTTCTACCTAATAATTCGCCAGATTCTCTGCTTACTTCTATTAAGTTGGATTCCTCGTAACCCTACCATATCTAATTCTAGCTTGCAGCTTCTGTGATGCTCACAAACTGGATAATCAAGCTTATTAAGGACTGTGTATTAAATAAATGTAATTAGGCACTTAGGGAGGGTGTAATGACTTTTTATACATTAACGCATGACTTGAAAGTTTGGGCTTTAAATCCAATCGCTCAGAAGGACTATTTTGTTGCTCAGAAGGACTATTTTGTCAACATGCACATTTGGGGCTATATTTTGAAGCATAAACAATGGTTTTCAGAAGTCTGACCTCCATAAAAATAGAGTATAGCACTGATAGAAAATCATTCCTTTTATAGAATATGGCCATCTGACACTAGATATGTGTCCCCTCTCTGACAAATGAATTCTGGTGTTCAGGACTCAGAACAAGGCAGCTGTCACAGCACCACTGAGGATTCGTCTAAATCACAGCAGACGGTGCTACTTATTTGGCCATCTAATACTATTCTGAAGTATCAGTTGGCCAACTGCTGTGATGGAGGTATGAAAATAGGAGATTTATTTAGAGCCGGAAGATGCAAGCACAAATGTTTTGAGATGCAAGAGCTTCAAGTGATATGGAAAAATTGTATTCAACAAATTGCCTGGCCAGATTCATTAGAGGGAGTGGTTGTAAAACCCCATCCCTCAAATGAAAGCGGTCATGGAAAATACAACTTCTTTGGCCGGATGCACTATAATCTCTTCTATGCCTTTTTCCCCTGAGACTCCCACACACCCAAGAGCATACTCCCACAGGCACACATACAGCGCACATGTATTCCTACACATACAGTTGCTAATCAGTCTGCAATTTAAATTTAACACCTCTTAAGCACCAGCTGGGTCAACTGTGGCTGCCCTGTGGAAATCTGCACAGCATGTGTCAGTGGTCCACATCAGAGATAAGAGCCATTCTCAACTTTATCTTGAAGGTAGCAGCTGCAGTTCTATGTGGTTTTTATCAATGCACAGTTCTCTGGGATTTCTGGGTCACAGTGATGTCAAATATTCTGGCCATGTCTTTGACTATTTCCAGAGTAGCTAGGGATCATTCTTATCAGAACTAAATCTAGTTAATGAACATTCCACTTACTACTGCCCTGAATACAAATTTTAAGTACTTTTAAAACTCTGATTTATATAATTAGCTATTTACATATAAAGCCTAAAGTTGGCTTATGAAAACTATTAAATAAAATACCTAGTGCATTGCAAACCCTTTTTGTAAAGTCAGTAAATTTCTATTATATGTATAGTGAGTTATTCACTTGAGAAAACAGAACTAATTAAATTATTCAACCGAACATCAATTTAAATTGGTGTGCTACATTACTTAAAAGGAAGTAATTTAAAAATGAAAAATAGACAGAAAACTTTGAGATTATTTCCAGGCATCTGTATTGGAGGCCCAGCATATACGTGGCACATGAGCTAGAAACACCAACCCTCAACCAAAAATGACATCCATAAATAAACCTAAATAAATAATTGAATCAGCTTCGCATGGCTTGTCATTAAAAGTAAGTGAGTCCATCATGAAGAAAAAGTCCTTTAAAACACACAAAGAGCACTTAATCATGGAGAAGAGGACGATACCATAATTGTGCCAGATCAAAGGCAAACTAGAAATCAGAACAGAGATAGATAGATTGATTGATATATTGACAGATAGATACAAACGTCTACAATAAAATTGAGAATTTCCCATAATGAGCTCACAATGGGTGTATTATGATGGGTTCTCTAGAGAGGCAAAATCAGTGACGTGTGTGTGTGTGTGTGTATT
>NW_004444068.1:6153458-6162978 GCF_000243295.1 Trichechus manatus latirostris | reverse complement strand
GATACATATGTATATATATACATATATATATATACACACACATAGAGAGAGAGAGAGAGAGTGAGACTTATCTCAAGGAAATGGCTCACGTGGTTGTAGAGGCTGGCAAAGCCCAATTCTGTGGGTCCAGCATCAGGCTGGAGGTGTCTCCTGACTCACAGAGCTGCAGGGGCTGATGAACCCAAGATGGGCAGGTCAGACGGCAGGCCCCTGGTTCACAGGCTGTGGGGGCTGATTAATCCCAAAATTGGCAGGTAATACAGCAGGCCGCTGGCTCAAGTCCCAAGAACCAAAGGTCAAATGATGACGAGTCAGATGCAGGATCCAGAGCAAAAAAGTGAGCATTGCCAGAATGTCCATATACGTATTTGATGCAGGCCACACCCCCGAGGAAACTCCCCTTACAACTGATTGGCTGATCACATGAGATCACATCTTGGAGAATGACTATATTATTACATAGCTTCCAAATTACATCGTTACATAACTGCCAAACCACTGAGAATCATGGCCCAGCCAAGCTGACACACAACCTTAACCATCACAATGGGTAAAACATTTTAAAATAAAACAAAGTCAGCTCCTCAGCTATAGAACAGGTATGGAGGTTACATTCATGATCACAGCTGCAAAGTGCCTTGAGGGACTAATAAGTGGAAGAAGATAAGCATAAGGGGGTGTGAATGCTTTTCTCCTTATAGTAGAAAATTTTAGAAAGGATCTCTCTATCTAATTATGTTTAGAACACATTTCAAATCCTTGAAATGCCTTTGAGAAAATGTAGAGGCAAACGTGTCTTCTGTGCTATTGGGACAATAAAAGCCAGCAGAAACAGCAGTGCTCTTAGATGTCACCATTTATCAGCCCTGTTCCTTATCTGATAGTCACGGCCATACCTGAGCTCCTTCTCCTTCCAGCTTAACTCTTTGCCCCACTTGAGATTTATGGCTAAAATTGTTTAAATGCTATTAAGTTCTTTTCATGGAAAAATATATTGTTAATTTTGCTGTCTGGCTTGTCTGATCCCAACCCTATCTCCCATCCTTTGCTACTACCATTACTCCCACTCAACTCTCACACTATGAATTGGGTCTAATACTCAATTTTTCCATTTCAATTTCTGACTTCCACTTATACTTCCAGCTCTTAAACCCTGTCTTTCTTATATTCCGTTTTACACTATATGTAAAAAGTGTTGTAGATACCTGATCAAACAATAGCAAAATCACAGTTATATTTAGATAAAATTAACAACTTAGTCTTACAAAATCTGTATTATAATGATTGACATTTTCTGAGCACTAGGGTCAGGCTCTGGTTAAACACTTTACATACTTTACCAGCTTAGCCCTTAGAGTAACTCTTTGACGTCAGTAACGATTTCCTCACTTTACTAATGAGGAAACAGAGGAACAAAAATGTTGAGTAATACATCTGTTAAGGTCACACTGATATAAAATGACAGAGCTAGGATTTCAGTCCAGGCAGTTCAGGTCCAGAGCTCACTCTACTAACTACTATGCTGTATGATATCTTCTTGAGAATTAAAAAGCATTAAGGAAAAACTCATGATGTTATTAGGACAATGTAAATTTTCATTGCAAATCACAAATTTTCAAGAACGGCAATTGATTATTAACACAACTACTCTTCTTTTACCTGCTCATCAAGAAAATAGATTCTGGAGAGCATAAGTGTTTAGCTGCTAACCAAAAGGTTGGCAGTTCGAATCCACCAGCCACTCCCCGGAAACCCTATGGGGTAGTTCTACTCTGTCCTGTAGGGTCACTATGAGTCGAAATAGACTTGACAACAATGGGAAATGAGTAGTTACTCAGAGAAATGAGTCTGTAGGAACCCACGCAGCCACTTCGTGGGAGAAAGAACTGGCAATCTGTTTCCAGAAAGATTACAGACAAGAAAATCCTCGGGGCAGTTCTACTCTGTCACATGGGGTTGCTATGCATTGGAGTCAACTCGTCAGCACCCAGCAACAACTATAAGTTACCCATATCTAGAGTGAATAGAATGTGAGAATGTCTAATAACAGGTTGAATCTCAGAAAGCTTTCAAAGTTTTGAGTAAACTGAAGTGGTTGTCTACTTTTCACATATATTCTTTAGTGCCACTTTCGTCTAAAACTTCAAATCAAGGCAGATGTCCACAAAAGTGATATGACAATAAGATAATCAGATGTATAACTGAAATTTCTGTTTATACCAAAGGAGTGGATGGTGTTATTGTGCTACATGTGAAAAGCCATGCTTGATTGATCAGGGCAATACTAAAGAAATATTGCACTGAACTTAATTAAGAGGACAAGGTTATAGGGTAGGTTCTGATAACCTGAAATTAATCATTAATTAACATTGCAACTCATTCCATAAAGACTTTGTAGCAATTCCAATTTATTGGGGTGAGGGGCAGTCTTAGAGAAAGGGCAGGCTGATAAATGTACTTTGACGCAAAAAAGTAAATATTTTGTATTATGATTGGCAATCTATTTTTACTTATTTGTTCATGTCAAATGGTGCTTTGCAAGTCTGTCTGCACGTTTTGAAGTTATTCAGTTATTCTGGGTTGTCATCTCATGGGGGGCGAACTTTACTAGGATTGACACTAGAAAATATTGCTGAATCAGAAACATATTTGGAATTAGTGAGGGTGTTTCAAGTTGATGGTACATGGCATTGTCGTTAAAAAAATGTGTATATTTTCATGCTTTTCTTGGCCGGTGCTTTTGAGAAAAGATTACAGTAACATGGTTTAAAGGATGACTGAAGAACAATCCTAACATAGAAACCTCCATAGAAATATAGATATTTATTTCCCTGAAACCATGTGTGTGCCCTGAAGCCAAGGGTAATAAAATCTGGAGCCATTTAATTATATTATAAAGGGTTGTAAACACCTAGGTATCTTCCCCATCTTTTCCTAGAAAGGATTTGTTTCTATTAGAGAGAAAAGTTGTCTCTCCCTCTCTATGCAAGAGAGGGGGTCATCTGTGTAGCAGTTCCTATATAAGGTCTGAGAACTGTAGTTCTGAAGTTCCTTTCCTATAGTAAAAAACTGTTCTCCACATGCAAGTGGCATTTGTCCTCACAGAGTCACTCCAAGGGAGACAAGAGGGTACAAACACTAAGAGTGCTTTTAAGATTAGTTATATTATAATTTTATTAGTTAAATCATACATTATAATGTTACCATGTCTGATTAAGCAGAATGTTTGTTCTATATGAATGCTTCCTAGAACAAATGCTTCCCAGATTTATTTGTGCAAGATATTCACAAATGTTGTACAAATTTTAGAAGATTATGATTAAGTAAGCTTGAGAAATGTGCAGCACACTATATCTCTTTCTAGGACACCTAAAAATCAGATTCTACAAATTCTCATAATAGACATGTTCAACTTTGTCTTAAGATTTCTGAATGGCCTCATAGTGTTTTCTTAATTCCCTTAGACATCTCAGAAGAGCATCAAGAAGTTAGTGTCATATTCATGGATACATTTCTGCCCTAAATATCCCACAAGAGTTACTAGTTAATATTATCTTTCTTCCCATTGTCCTCAAAGCCTTGGAAGAAGTCACTATATTGACCTTCTAGAGAGCAATTTGCTCATTCACATAGGGTAGTGGTTTTCAACCCTGATAACACATTTGAATCTCCCTTGAAACCACTGTTGTGGATTCCGACTCATAGCGACCCTATAGGGAAGAATAGAACTGCCCCATAGGGTTTTCAAGGCTGTAAATCTTTACAGAAGCAGAGTGCCACATCTTTTTCCCAAGGAGCGGCTGGTGGGTTTGAACCTCCGACCTTTCGGTTGGCAGCTGAGCCCTTTAAACACTTCACCAGCAGGACTCCTTTTAGAATTTCCCAACCAGCTCTAAAAAAATACCAATGCCTGGGTCCCAAACCGGACCAATTAAAAGAAAACCTCTGATGATAAGATTGGGAATCTATAAGATTTAAAAGCTTTCCAGGTGATTCTAACGTTCAGACAGGCTTAAAGACCACTGCCACAGAGCAGTGGTTCTCAAGCTTTAATGAATGCAGACATCACTAGCATATGAATACAGATATCTACAGAGTTTTTTTTTTTTTTTTCCAGCAGGTCTGGGACAGGCTAAAAACGTTCTTTTTTAACAAATGCTCTGGATGATTCCGATGTGGTTCCTCAGTGATCACTTTGAGATACACTGATACAGAGTGAACCTACCATTCTGCCTGCTCCATGTTTGTTAATTAAGAATCCCATCTTCTGGAAATCAGAGGACAATATTCCAAACCTCCCTAATTCACTTCTATTTGCAGACACAAGGGACATGAACTGATTTCAATATTCTAACAGATGAGCAGTCTATTCTCCAGCAGTGAAACCCAACAATAGAAGGAAAGGCAGCCACTCTAAAAGTGTTCTCCCTTGACGATTTATAAATTTGGCTTCCTAGGGCTGTTAAAATCTCTTGAGAGTGATGATTTTCTGTCTGTAGAATACCTTTCTTATACCTCAATTGCAAATGAAGGAAAGTCAGACACACACAAACATGTTTCTTTCTGAAAGTATGGCCAAGGTTCCACTCTCAGTAACGCTTTTATTAGATCAAGCTGCTATAAACAATAACTATAAACTCTGGACAAAATATAGAACATAGCGACCAAAAGACATTGAAGAGAAAAGTGCAGACACTGGAGGGCAGTCAACATGTAGCAGAAAGGAATAATATGAGACAGGTTTCCCATTTTCTATGGTTGTTAGCCTAAGGACAGGCCACTGTTGGCATGCCAAGTGACTAAAACTCAGAAAGCAAGCCCAGATTGCTGGGGAATCAGAAGACAGAATTTGGGGATTTACAGCAGCTGGAAAGTGAAGAGGGAAATCCTGGACAGAAGAGAACAACAGAGAGGGAGTACCAAATTCTGCAAATAACTCTGCTCAAATCTCTGGCTCACTCCTGAACTGCACATTCAAGGGGAAGATTCCAGGCATTCCAGTGAAGGCTAAACAAACAAAAATACTAAGAATTCAGAGTTTGGAGACTGAGTTCTCTTTATAAGAATATATCAGAGTCCAAAGTCCTTACAACTTATGATTCATAATGTCCATTATACAGTTCAAAATTACATGGCATACAAAGAACCAGGAAAATATTACCCATTTTCAAGGGAAAGGAGAATCAATAAAGCCCTCGCGCAAGATGATTCAGTTGTTTGAACTTTCGGACAATAGCTTTCAACAGCTTTTTAAAATATACTCAGTGAGGTAAGGGAAAGTATGTTTGTCATGCACATAATATAGCTACATACATTTCAAAAACCTTTAAAGTGTTCATGTGTTTTGACCCAATAATTTCAATTTGAGTAATTTACCCTAAGAAAATACCTGAAATGCAGGCAAAATATTCACATGCAAAGATTCATCAAAGTTTTATTTATACAAACTGTTCCAAAACAATGTCAATGGCAGAAATAAAGGCACAATTAAGTGACTTATGGACAATTTACAAAGGAAACAATATAGCCATTGAAAATCACTTGTAACAAAGCTTTTTATGATGTACAAAAATGTTTATGGTCTGATATAGAATTTTTAAATAATTTTTTTCATTAGTATTGTCTGGATTATGTTAAAAGAGAAAAAAAAAATCTAGAAAGAAAATGTCAAAATGTCAACGCTGCTTGCCTCTACGTTATAAAGTTATTGGAGCCCAGGTGGCACAGTGGTTAAGAGCACGGCTGCTAATGGAAAGGTCAGCAGTTCGAATCCACCAGCTGCTCCTTGGAAACCCTATTGGGCACTTCTGCTCTGTCCTATAGGGTCACTATGAGTTGGAATCAGCTTGAAGGCTATGAGTTTGGTGTTTTTTTTTGTTTTTAATTATTTTGTTTGTTTCTGATTTCTTCCACTTTTGAGTAATTTCCAAATATTTCGTAATGAGCATGCATATTTCATAATTTAAAAAAGAAGAAAAATGAACAGAGTTTCTAGAAGAACCAAGAGTGTGTCCAGATGTGGACTGCAGCTCAAGTAATGAGCAGGGGTGGGAAGTTGGAATCTGACTCATAGTGACCCTATAGGACAGAGTAGAACTGCCCCACAGGGTTTCCAAGGAGCAGCTGGTGGATTCAAACTGCCAACCTTTTAGTTAGCAGCTGAGCTCTTAACTCCTACTCCACCAGGGCTCCTTCAGACACTAGACAGGGAGCTAAAAGCCCAGGCATACACTGCTAGTGGTAGAAGAATAGGACACGTGTGATTTAGGGCAATCGGAAAGCTGGCAGGCATGGTTTAGAGGTATATAAACAGAGGAAAATCAGATGGGCGGAGGAAAGAAGAGCAAAACAGGATAGGCGGTCAAATAAAGTAGAAGTCAGAAACCAAGAAAAAGTAAAGATTACATTACTGTGGGCAAGGGGACTTTGAGGATGAGTTCTCTAGCCAGGAGGCTTCATATTGCTTTGTGCTAAAATAAAAACCAATCCCAGAATTTGGCCAGCCCAGAGTCTGTGAGAGGGAAGCATATAAAACAGCAAACTGATAATAAAAGGGGGAAAGATGGGTCATGGATTTCTGCAAGCTCTTATGTAGCAGACACCTGAGAAGAATGTCCCAGAAAGAGGAAGAGAGAGAAAAGAGGGGGAAGGGCAGAGAAAGAAACAGAAAAACAGAGAAAGAGAGACAGACAGACACACACACAGAGTATATGAGCTTAAGCACCCCCTCCCCCCCCAAAAAAAAACAAAACAAAAGAACTTGCTGGATAAAGAAGCAAGCCAGTGAAGAAACCAGAGAACTGGTACTCCACTCCACAGATCATCTGCAGTATAGCCTATTCTCAAGCATATGATCAAAAACTTGATTATCGATGAAAGGAGAATTATGTTAAATCCTAGATTAGATGTGTTTAATATATGTAGCATAGTAAAAAAAATCAGTTGCTGTCAAATTGATTCTGGCTCATGGTGACCTCATATGTGTCAGAGTAGGACTGTGCTCCATAGGACTTTCAATGGCTTATTTTTCTCAGTAGATCACCAGGCCTTTCCTCTAAGGCACATCTCACGGACTGGAACTGCCAGCATTTTGGTTAGCAGCCAAGCACATTAACCATCTGCACCACGTAGGAACTGATATATGTAGTATCTACAGTCTGTATTATGTACACCATATTGCTTTCATTGAATTTTCAGAACAATGTATATTCTATTTTCATTATGGGAATGTATAGGCATTTATTTTATTTTTCAGACTACGTTTCTATAAAATACCTCCATTTATTTCTTTTCTAGTGTTCCATTTTAGAAATACTGAGTATTAAAACTTGCTGACAACATACTTTTGATCGATTACAAACGTCTTCTACGGGTTCACCGTTTGGAATGCTCATCATTACACAACTGAAAATTTGCAATCTGTTATTCACCTACAACTAATGTAAAGTGAACAGAGGGTCTGTCACTATTTTCCCATGTCTGCACAGCTTTTCACAAATACAGAGAGACGCCTTACCATCAGCACTGTGCCTGCAAAATACCCGCTTCCCTCCTGCCGGTGTTAATAACAGAATGAAGTTTCTATGACAGTTTCCTTCAATTTAGAGTTTATCTCAATCAAATGCATAATTAGTTATATTCAGTTCATTTAAAATTAACCACATCCTCTGTTCCAGTGTTGCTGGAGTTGACCTAGCTTGTCTGTGGAGATAATAAGATTAAGGTGAATGAAGTAATGAATAGTATAGCACAGCCTAATTATATACTATATCCCCATTCACCTTAATTTGACAAAGAGTAGAAACTGGATAGAATTCACAAGTTAGCAGATTGAAAATGGATAAAAAGGATTTTTTTATGCGGTGCATAATCAGCTTTCAGAATTCACTGCTGCAGGATATTTCCTGGGCTAAAATTTAGCAAAGTTTCAAGATAGGAATAAAAAGGCATCTGCGGATGCAGAGCTAGATGTGGATTTATGGAAGCTATCAATCCTCAGGCTGCTAGCCATAAAATCATCACCAGCTGGTGCTGGGATGAAAACCCTCCCCACGGTACCCCACTGCACAATTGGCCAGATGCGGGATGTGCTGTTGTTGTTGTACAAAGACAAAAAAACCCAGAAAGCCTGAGGTATTTGCCTTTGCCAAAGGAAAGATTGTGCACGTGATGGAAACTTTCAAGTAAGCCACAGGCCCATGTTCCTGTGCCTCCCAGTAACCTCCTCTATCTGTTTTTTGACCAAATGTTATTTCCTGTTTCATGGTAAAACACAATGATTCCTCCTTTCCACCAAGTTTATTCATTGCTAACATTGAATTAGTGCACACTTATTGGATAGAAATGCAACTTATCTCTGCTGTAAATAACCAGACCACCATTCATTTAAAAGGTGGCAGGTCCTAAATGCTGCCTTTGAAGGAGGTAACAATGACCACGGCAGGCATCTGGGGCTTTTGTTAATGGACAGCATGGCAGGTCTATTTGTCAGCATCCTCACTGACACCCTGAGCCCTTTAATTCAGTCTGACAGATTCAGGCCAGGCTCCAGATCTCACAAAAGAGGTGAGGGAGAGTATTGATCCTCCTGTTATTGTTGGTGATTTACTGTTCCATTCTTTAGCAAATTTAAACACATGCGCACACACAAACACCCACCATGGAGGTCACAGCTGCTAGATGGCAGAGTAATGAGTGATTATTTTCTTATCTCTCCTAAGCTCTATAAGTAACTTCACTTGTGGTTTCATGACAGTCCTGCAGATTTAAGCCAAATGAATAATATCTTTTCACCCTAAGGTCAAAGGGTTCCTAAACATGGTAATAAATATCTGCTTGAAATAGAAACTCACACATGTTTAAAGAGAACAGAGAGCTGAAAATGGCATAGCTACAAATTGATTTTTTTTGGCCATCCTACATACTAAAACAAATTTGAAATGTATCATTTTGTTATAGTCTCACAAAGTGTTGCCAAAAGAATAAATAATGTGCAAAATGTAGCTATAAAGTCATGAAGCCACTTCCTCCCCTCAGTGCCCCAGATCTTCATAATGAAGATTACTGTTTTTAGATGTTGCTAAACTGGGAGACTCTGCTGACTCTATATTGCTATTGTACAAAGTGTGTTTGCATTTCCCACTGTCCTCAAATTTCTTTTTCACTCCTTTATATACTTAGAGAATTTTTGATTTCTAGAATCGAATATAAGCCAGTTAGATCATCTTATTTATTTTATTTAATCCTTAATAATTTTTTGCCAATATAAAAAAATATCAAATTCTCTCTTAAGGTGAATGAAACTTAACATTTAGATAAATGCTAATTAGTAGCAAATTAAAAAAATATATATCACACACCATCAAGATAAATCTAAAATAAGGGGTTTCGTATTTCTCTTTAAAAAATGTAGGATTTTTCACCAGAGAAGACATTCAAATGGCCAACAGACACATGAGGAAATGCTCAAGATCACTAGCCATTAGAGAAATGCAAATTAAAACCACAATGAGATACCATC
>NW_004444068.1:6109216-6151964 GCF_000243295.1 Trichechus manatus latirostris | reverse complement strand
TAGAGGGTTAAAATGTTGTGGGGTTGTTAACCAATGTCATAAAACAGCATGTGTGTTACTGTTACATGAGAAACTATCTGTTTTGTAAGCCTTCACCTGAAGTACAATAAAATATTTAAAAAAAAAAAAAAATGTAGGATTTGCCAGGATAAATGAGCTGTCTCTTAATATGACTATTTTCTTATCTAGAGAGAATAAGTTACCAGAATTGATTATTTCAACTGGTTTGTTTAAATAAAACAACTCCATATTATACCAATGCTTCATCATTCTATAGGAAAAAAAAAAATGATGTTCCCCTTCGGCTATCACTGAGTTAGCTCCAAAAATCTTCCAACAACCCCTCTGAAAATAACAAGTAAAAACTCCAGAAAAAGTAACAAAAAATGACACCTTTAGGACTCTGAGAAGGAAACAAAGGCAGGCAAACTCTGAAAAGAAGTTGCTACTAGAAAAAAGGGAACAGTGTTGCGTGCATTTTCTGTTCTCATAGTCCTGGCTCCTTGTGAAGCAGCTACAATTCGGATATGCTGACAAAAAGTCAACCATCTTTCTGTCCTGCAGGGAATGGAACCAGCAACCAGAGATACTGGAGAGTGGGAAGGAGTCCTAGAAAAGAGAGAGCCAGAGACGTGGATCCCCAAATTGTGTGTACAAACTCTACCCTACCCTCTGGCTGACTCCTGAATCATGCATGTATGGGACTGACTACCAGCAGACAATTCAAATATGAAAAAACTGAACTGAGATTTGAGATGCCACCAACCACAGGCAAGCCAGAGCTAACTGCCTACAAAAACAAAGATGTCAACTCTCTTCTGCAGAATGCAGCAGAATCTAGAGTCTACACACCACAACATTTACAATGTTCAAGATGCAATTCAAAATGACATTACATACAGATAGCCAAAAAAAAAAGACCCCTTTTTTTAGGAAAAATACAATAAACAGTGCCCAACTCTAACATGACCAGAGTTTACATTATCAGACAATTAAAGTGGCTAATATCAATGTGTTCAATGAGGTAAAGAAAAATACACTTGTGATGAATGAAAATATCAGAAATATAAGCAGAGAAATAGAATGTATAAAAGTTAAAAAAATAACCAAATAGAAGCTTTGGAAGCAAAAACACAATTTTAAAAATTAAAAGCTCACTAAACCAAAAAACCAAACCCGTTGCCGTTGAGTTGACTCCGATTCATAGTGATCCTATAGGACAGAGTAGAACTGCCTCATTAGGTTTCCAAGGAACGCCTGGTGAATTTGAACTGCTGGCCTTTTGGTTAGCAGCCATAGCTCTTAATCACTACATCGCCAGGGCTCCAAAATCTTACTAGTTGAACTTAATAGTACAATGGAGAGAACAGTGGGAAGTATTAGTGAACTTGAAAATAAGTAAATAGAAATCATGCAATCTTAAGAAAAAAAATAATTAACATTAGAAACAAACAGAGACACAAAGACCTGAAACACTATAACAAAAGGTCTAATGCACATTTAATTGCAGTACCAGGAGGAAAGGAGAGACAAAGAGACAGAAAAAATATTTGAAAAGTTCCCAAATTTAGTGAAAGGCAGAGTCAAGAAGTTCATTAAAATCCCAAGCAGCATAAGAAAAACACCCTAAGGCATATCATAGTCAAGCTGGTGAAAAACAAAGAAAGAGAGAAAACCTTGAGAGCGGCAAATGTACAAATACACAAGGTACGATGGTTAAAATTATGATATAGTTAAAATTATGATATAATTTTCACCAGAAACCATGGAGGCCACAGACAAAAAAACAGTATCATTAACTTACCAAGAAAGAAAGAAAGAAATCAACCTAGCATTCTATATTCAGAAAAAATATCTGTCAAGAATAAAAGAGAAATAAAGACATTATATTTGACATAAGGAAAAATTAAGAAAATGTACTGCCAGTAGAACTACACTAGAAGAAATTTTAAAAGGATGTTGTTTAGGCTGAAAGAATATGAAACTGCGGAGAAACTTGGATCTTCATGAATAAATGAAGAACACCAGACATGGTAAATATCTTAATGAATGAGAAGCTATTTTTTATCTTACTTTTTTAAAATGCGTGTGACTATTTAAAGGAAAATTATAATGGGCAGTACAAATTGCAAGGTTTCTACATTTCATGTGAAGTGGTATATTAATTATGATTGGAGAAAACATTTTAGATGAAGATAGAGTTCTTATCACTGAAATATTATTCATCCATTTTCCAACATGAGATTACAATTTTAACTGTATTTAATATTTCTGTGTTTCACTCTATTTCTAAATTATGTTTTCTTCATTAGAAACCATACCAACACTGGAATAACATAAGGGTAATTTTCCTACCCTCTGGACCAGTATATCAAGTTTACAAAAGTGAATAAATAATTTAATAAGAGTGAAATGATTTGCTCTTTCAACAAATATTTACTGAATTCCATAATAGAAAAAATATGTATTTAGATTCCTTCAACACACACACACATCAATACTAGCTAGATCAAAAACATTGGAGGGGATAGAACCGTCTTACCTTTCAAATAAAACATACAGAAATCCTTTATAACCTCAGGGTAATTTATAAAACAAGATACAGAAAACACTAAAAAAGAAAGAAATTAATAATGGATACACTTTAAGTATTTCAGATGAAACACGGGTATACCAAGAGATACTATAAAATACATGAAAGACAAGTCACAAACTAGAAAAAGGAAAGCAAAAGTAGTCCTAAAAAATCAGTAAGTAAAAGTAACATAGTTCAAAGAAAAAGATGAGAATAAACACAGAGGAGAAAACCTGAATGTTATAACAAGGCCGCTCCAATTATAACAGAGTAAGATACAATTTATTAACATCCTAGCAGCAAAAATATCTGTCAATACCATGTTTTAGTGAGAATGTGGAATAAAGGTACTCATACATTTCTGTGGGAGGGAAAATGAATAAAACCACTTTGGAGAGCAATTTTGCAGTATCAGGTAAATTGAAGTTGCACATATTCTACCCCCTAGCAATTACACTTCTAGATATATACCAGAGAAAATTTTGCACAAGTGTACAAAGTTATATGCATAAAAGTAATTATAATTGAAGCGTTGTTTATAATAGAAAAATTGTTTAGGGGAATGAATAAATTATATTATCTTAATAAAAAATAATACCATACACCAGTGAAAATGAAAATAAAAAAGATAAACATTTATGAATTCAAATAGATGTATGTCACAAGCATGATATTAAGCAAAAACACAAGTTACATTCATATCAAATTTTAAAACATATGTAGCAAAACTATATATTGCATGGGTATCAACATGGCTGTAGTAGAATTATCAAGAATGCATGAAAACAATATAGTGATTTGTCTCGGAAGGAAGCTGATGCAATCAAGGAAGGATAATATACCGAAACAGACAGAATGGTCATGAGGTTGTTACACATGCCAAGCAGAAGATGGTCACTTGGATTAGAAAAGTTTGAAGCTCAGATCTGAACGCTGCTTGCTTGCTTGCTTTTTCTTTTTAATTTACCAGTTAAACCTAATCCGCTAGTTGGGGATCTTATAGTTAATGAGCAAGACTGTCTGTTTTTATTATTTAAGGGCCCTCAAACTGAGGCTGTTTTCTTGATTATCACACAAAACAAGCCTCTAATTCTCTATCTGTCCCATGGCTATAAAAAGGCACACACCTATCATTAGATTTTATATCCAAACTAACAAACTACATAGTTATTAAATAATTCTCACACAAAGCAACAATGAGAAAACATTGATGTAATATATCTGATGAAAACTTAACTTTTTGCTAAATATTTAGGTCACACAATTTTGACAACCGGTAACTTTTTCTGCATGTTCTCTTAATATGTAGCACTGAGAAATGAGGTTTCATTAGTGATATCTTTTATGAATGTGATGTTTGAGCATGCCTATCCCACAACATTTCACTTTAAGTAGCACACTTTACATTGAAAAATAGCCTCCCTTGATATGACTTCCCAACCACAATTCTCTGTACATATTTCAGCATGATGCCTGTCATCAAGGGATTTCAGACTCATCAGTCATATCAAAACACTGAACATGTATATATATTTAGTAAACTTTTTCTACAAGGTACTGAGAATTCTTACACGGTATTTCACAAGTTTGTTATGATTATTTTTTTTTATTTTAACCTGTGATTCACAGAGAAGTGCTTCAGAGTTCCCTGGAGATAAGATGGAAAAGTGGTAAAGGAAAAGGAAAAAAAAAAAAAAAAAGGTTTCATCACTTTCTTCTTCAAAAATAAATGTTTAGTTTTAGGTTTTCCATAGATGCAATTGAATACATTGGTTTGCCACTGAGGGGAAAAAAAAAAAAACAGAAGTTTGAAAGCCATTGCTCTGTACATGCAATCTGGCCCCAAACTAAGCATTTAGCATAAGAGCTTATCCAGGTAATGGTATCCTGTCAGCCAGGATTGAAGCAAACAGGAAAGTGTCCTTAAGAAAGGTACATTCACTGGGAAAAATTTTATTTGAAACTTAGCCCTTAAACAAAAATTATAGAGCACATAAGAAAGACAAGTGTTGCAAAAACGCTTCACAGCAATAATTTGAAGAACTTAAACCAAGGAACTGGACATATTGTGTTTAAAATCCCTCATAAGTAAAGAGAAGCTGGCATCCATGAACAAAAAATGAAATGATGTCGGTAAGAATAGTTGGATAAGAAAAAAAATGACCCATTTTGAAGTCCAGTGGAAAATAGTCATAAAAATAAAACCTCAATGGACTATACAGAGTAGACTGGGATAGATGAAAAACAAATTTGTACTTGAAACACATAACAGAAAATCATTCAAAATGCATCCCAGAGAGTTAAAAACGTTTTTAAAAATGAATAAAATTTAAGAGACATGCAAGATAGAAAGAGACATTTAATATCCTTCTAATAGAAGTTCTAGAAGGAATGAATAGAAAGAATGGCATTAAAGCAAAAGTATATCTATGAATTTTCTTGAGATAAATGAAAACATGTATCCTCAAAATAGAATGTCCCATGGAGTGTGAAGCAAGATTAAATAATAAAAGAAGTAAGAGTATGGGGAAAGAAAGGAAGGATATGGAGGAAGGAAGGAAGGGGCCTAGATACATTATAGTAAAACTGTTGAACATTAAGAAAAATCTACAAACTTACCAAAGAAAACAGATAAGTAGTCTAGATAAAAATTAAAATCCAGTTGTGCCACTTATCAATTTATGTCGTCTCAGCTCCAAATTCACCCTTTATTGCCTGCTATGCAAAAAAAGGAGTTGGATTCTTTAATTTTTTTTTTGCCAGCTGGCATGATGTTAAGCTTTGTCAATAAAGGGCACTGGAGAGATATTGCAGGAAGAAGAGTATTTACTTTCTGATTCCATGTGCTCTTTTCTAAGGCTTCAGCCCCTGTAACAGAGGGGGCTTCCCCAGCACCCAGCTCCTGCACTAAGGATGACTTCATTACACCCAGTTTTGGCAGTGGCCTGCAGGCTGCAGCAGCCAGCAGCTTTTCTAGACACCCCTGCCTTGGGTGGTTGTATAGCAGAGGGCTTCTGGTAACATAACTCCACATGAATAGCTTTTCTCAGCACCCTAAGAGGACATGTTTCGAGCAAGTTCCAGGTGGCAGATTTCTGCTGATGTGGCAGCACAGTAACTTCTCTGCCATTCAATGAACCATGGTGTGCTCTCTCCAACAAGATCTGGAACTCAACCTAGGGTAAGGGAAATTTTCTTCCCTGAGTGTTTATCTTAGCCCTAGGGATAGCAGCTGCTTCTTATGTATGCTATTCTTATAATTTTTTAATATTTTTCTGTACTTCTCACTCTCCAATTCCTCATTATCCAAACCCCTGTTACAGTTAACAATTCCCTATATTAAACTTCTCATGTTCAAATTCCTGTGTGGGTTCTGTCTCCTGATTAGATCCTGATGATATGTGATATACTGATTAAGTGCAGACATCACATGTATAACAAAAGTCTCCAAAAAATAATAGGAAATATATTTAAAATTCTAAATAAACTTAGCCATTGACATAAAATTCTATGCCCAGCAAAACTATATTCAAGAATGAGTATTAAATAAAGACATTTTCTGGTATTTAAGAAAAGACTATAAGATTTGATTATAAATAGACTCTCACTGAAGGAACTGCTAAAGAAGGACTTGTATCTGTAAGGAAGGAAAGAATTGGATGCAAGTTACAACAGCAAACAGAAATAATTCTATACTTTCGGAAAGTATAAATTAGATTTTTTTGTTGTGTATGTGTGTGTGTTTGTCTATGTATCTGAAAACAAGTTGGAACTTGGAACTAAAATTCTAGACAATCTGATTCCAAAATTGGTATGAGAATACAAAGGACACAAAGACAAAACAATTTTGAAAAAGAACAAGTTGGAGGACTAACAGCTCATTTCATGACTTGTTATAATGCTATGGTAATAAGATCAATGTGGTATTGGCATAAAGGTAGAAAAATAGATCAATGGAACAGATTGGAGAGTTCATAAATAGACCAAATATTTCTGGAAAACTGATTTTTGACAAAAGTGAAAAGACATTTCAATAGATAAAGGATAGTCTTCTCAGACTATGGTGCTAGAATATTTGGATATTTGTATAAACACTGCCCCTCCCAAAAAGAACCCAATTAATACCACACACCATATCCCAAAATTAAATCAAAATAGGCAATTGACTGAAATGTAAAATCTAAAACTATAAAACTTCTAAAAGAAAACAGGACAAAATCATCATGACCATGAATTAGACAGATTTCTTCTATACAACACCAAAATCATGACACATAAAAGAAGAAATTGTAAATTAAACCTTTTCAAAATTAAAAACTTCTCTTCAAAAGACAGTTAAGATAATGAAAAGATAAGCCATAGACTAAGAGAAATTATTTGCTAAGCATATATATAACAAAGGACTTATATTCAGAACATATAAATAAATACATAAATAAAAAGATGCCTAACAACCAAATTAAAAAATGGGCAAAATGTATGAACAGACACTACACCAAAGAAATTGTATAAATGGCAAACAGGCATGTGAGAAATAGGAAGTTTTACTTCCAGGAAGATGAAGTAGAAGTATTTTTCCCAAATCTCATGCTAAGATTAGACTTCATCAAAATTAAAAACTTTACTCCACTAAAGACTGTTAACAGGATGAAAAGTCAAGCTACAGAATAAGAGAAAATATTGTCACACTGCATATCCCACAGAGGACTAGTATCTAGAATATATAAAGACTACTAAAACACAACAGTGAAAGGAAAACAACAACAACATCAAACAATTCAATTAAAAATAGGACAAAAGAGACAACATTTCACCAAACAAGATATACAGATGGAAAATAATGTTATGAAAAGACGTTCAACGTCATTAGCCACAGGAAAATGTGGATTAAAACCACAATGAGACACCACTAGACAGCTATCAGAATGGCTAAAATATAAAATAACAGCACAAAATGATGTCAAGTATGCAAAGAAACTGAATTCGTTATACATCGATGGTAGGAATGTAAATGGTACAGCCACTCTGAAAATATTTTGATAGTTTCTCAAAAGAAAAAATAAATAAACATGTAATTACCGTATGACCCAGAAATTGTGCTCCTTTATTGCAGAGAAATGAAGACTTACATTCACACAAAAACATTTGCACAACTGTTTATAGCAAAATAGCCAAAAACCAGAAACAGCCCAAATTTTCCTCAAATGATAAATAGATAAACTAGCATCCATACTATGAAATACTACTCAGCAATAAAGAGGAATGATCTATTAGTACTTGCAGCAACTTGGATCAATCTCCTGAAAATTATTTATGCCCAGTGCCATAAGTGAACCCAAAGGTTACATTCTTTATGATTCCATTCATATAACATTCTTGAAATGACAAAATGATAGAAACAGAGAACAGGTTAGTGATTGCAGGGGATGGGGATGTGAAGGAGATGATTGAAAATATCATCGCTTCAGTCAGGTGCACCTTAGCCCTCAGTGTGACATCTTTGCTTTTCAACACTTTCAAGAGGTCTTTTGCAACAGATTTGTCCAATGCAAGACGTTGTCTGATTTCTTTTTTCAACACTTTAAAGAGATTTTGCAGCTGATTTGCCCCCATGCAATACATCATTTGATTTCCTGACTGCTGCTTCCATGGCATTGATTGTGGATCCAAGTAAAATGAAAGCCTTGACAACTTCAATCTTTTCTCCATTTATTATGATGCTGTTTATTGGCCCAGTTGTGATGATTTTTGTTTTCTTTATGTTGAGATGTAATCCATACTGATGGCTTCAAGTCCTCTTCACTTTCAGCAAGCAAGGTTGTGTTATCTGCATGTCGTAGGCTGTTAATGAATCTTCTTCCAATTGTGATACCACATTCTTCTTCATATAGTTCAGTTTCTTGGATGGATTACTTACTCAGCAAATAACCACAGGCAAAGAGGTTAGGGTTTAAACACATATTTTGGGGAGACACAATTCAATCCATAACATTCCTTCTTTGCCCCCCCAAAACTCATGTCCTTGCCACATGCAAAACACATTCACCCCATCACGTCATCCCAAAAGTCTTAAACCAACTCCAAGTACAAAATCTCATCTTTTGAATCACCTAAATGAAATACAGGTGAAATGTTAGGCATATTCCATGCTGGGGCAATATTCCTCTTCATCTGAGAAGCTGTAAAATAGTTTCTGGGTTATCTGCTTCCAAAGTACAATGGTGGAACAGGCGTAAGTTAGACATTCCCATCACAAGTGGGAGAAATTGGAGAGAAAGAAGGGATAACAGGCACCAAGCAAGTCCAAAACCCAGCAGAACAAATTACATTAGCTCTCAAGGCTTGAAAATAATCCTCTGTTCTCTGAGACCATCTAGGTAATGGCCCTGCCGTCCAGACTCTGGGTGTTGGTCATGCTTTCTGGAATCTGGGTGGAGGCCCCTCAGCCCTTGGCTTCAGCTCTGCCTTCCAGGCCCACTGGGTGGCAACTCTGTTCCCTTGGCTTTAGGAGGCCCCATTCTTCTCATCCATCTGAGTGGGAACCTCACCCCCGAGGTCCAGGCAGGCCCCATTCTTCTGCCCCATGGGCATAGTGGCCCTGCACACTGAGCTTTGAGCAGCAACCCCGTCCTTTTGGCCAAACTGAATAGTAGCCACACACTTAGGAACTGAGTTGGTGAAGATCTGACTCTTTGAAACCCCATCCTTTGAGACACCAGAAACCTGGCCACACTCTTTGAGACCAAGGCAGCTCTGCTTCCCACGCTCCTTCCAACAGTTCTGCTGACCTCCAAGCTGCTTGGTGGGTCTTTTCTTTTCTTGGAGGACAACAGATACAACTCCTTTGGCCTGTTTCCTGCCTACAGAATTCCAAGAAGCAGACAGCATTCTCTGTTGTCATTCTTCAGTCTAATTATGCAACGGTAAAATTAATAAATTTTATACTTCTCAAAACTAGATACGTGCATACATACATACATCTCAAAGGCATAAGATGCAATTAAAAAATTTTAAAAGCAAGTTTCAAAAGTAAACATAGGGAAAACATAAGGTGTTTAGGTAGATATTTTTAAATGCACACAGAAAAATATACTATATATGGTTATGGATAAATATATCTGGATTTTAAAATATGACAATGGATTGGAATAATACCTACTATATGTGATAACCCTTACTGATGTGAAAGGAGAAAGAAGAATGAGGTTGGGGATGATATTTAAAGGGAACATAAGTTTTATCTGTATTTATTTAAATCATATGTATGCATGTATATCTAGCCGCTTGGGTGGTGTGAACTGCCAAGGCACTTGGCTGCTAACCAAAACGTTAGAGCTTCCAGTTTACCGAGAGCTGCCTGAGAAGAAAGGTCTGACAATCGACTTCCAAAAATTCCGATTGAAAACCCTATGGAGCACAGTTTGCACCGTTCTCCTCTGACATACATGGGGTCACCATGAGTTGGGGTGGACTCAATGGAAATTGGTGATTATCAATATAAATGGAAAAATCCTAATTAATGTTACATTAATTTAAAAGCATTGATAGTTTTCTATGATTTACTGGTTTTTTTTTAATAATAATAATGCAAACTAATGCTAACAAGACATGCTATAAACTTCCCGTAAGTCCATGTAGATGTCAATATTGTACTGTGGTTTCACCCTTGTTGTCAGGCTAATCCAGGTGCAAACCATTAGTCCACTACTTGGAAGTTGCTTGACTCTAGACGAGTTACTCAGTTTCTGTCCTGAGCTTCAGTTGCCTCATCTTCTACTACCTCATAGGTTTGTTTTTAAGATTGATATGGTACTAAATAAACAAAAAATAATGTACTAATTTATGTGGAATTTAGTAAGCAGTCCATAATGTGTTATTATTTTAGTAAAGCTTAGTGTATTCATGGGTCAGTTCACTTCAAGGACTTTTCAAGTAGAAAAGAAGTAGACTTAAACATGGTTTATTAGTTTTTGAAAGATCATTTGTTTTCATTTATTCACCTGTGTATTTATTTTTTACCAATAATTTCATAGCTTGGACCCTAAGAAACAGTAGCAGTCTGTGGAAACATTACCTGGGATGCACTGAGTTAAGTGGTATTATATATATATTATATATATAATATATATTATATTATATATATAATATATATATTATATTATATATATATTATATTATATATAATACACTTCTCTACCTATATAGAAATGGTAACCATGTGAAACAAAAAGCTCTCCTCTAAAAGGACATAATAAAGAAACTGTGAGTTTCTTTTATGGGTTCATTCCTTTGATCTTGCTTTTAAGAAACATTAACTGCATGTTATTTCTTATGGTTACTTACTTCCAAAGAAACTAGCAACTGCTCTTTCAACCCCTGTTCGCGGGGAGACGGTGCTTTCACAGAAGTCTATTATCTGGAAGCCTCCTTATCGGTGTCGTGGTAAACACCTGGAATTTATTATCATTGTCTGCAGACTGAGGGAAAAAAACAGTCAATAGCCACAGTGAAAAGTGTAAAGTTTTAAAAGTCTTTTAAAGTTACAGACAACCTCATTTTGACTGTTCCTAAAACAAAACATACCAGCAACCCACACTCCTTCCATATATTCTGGCAAGAATAGCAGAAATAAAATGTCATGCACTTAACTGCTATGTGGAAGCCTATAATGTAAATATGGAAAGTATAAGAATTTTTAGAGGTTTTCAAACTATAGGAGATAAGTAACATCTTTGTAATGTGAAGAGAGCCGTTTCCATTATCACAGGGCCTTGACAAGTAGCTTCCCACACAGCTTATCAAGCTGAATGTCACTAATACCTCCTGAATACTGATTTTGTTCATGCTTTCATTATGTCTGAAGGAAGGATTTTATACATTTAGTTCAGTGAATGCACTGACAAACTGATAGGTCTCTGGAGTGGCTATTGATAAAAAAATGAATTTGATAAACCGATTCTCTGCCTTCTGCTTCTACTTTGCCTTGTGAACACTTACTTTTCATCCAGGTAGCAGTTATGGTCATCTGCATATCCTTGCTCACAATGCTACATGTCTTTTTACTCTCTCACCAAAACATCACTGCTGGTATCAGATTATCCTGCAAAGGATAACTCTTTCTACATATCTTTCTCCTGCTCAGGTTTGTCCCTCTTACCGCAAAATACTGATTTTAAAAATGAAGCACTAACAAAAATGATAGCCTATATTTGCATAATACTTGATCATTCCCAGACTTCTTTCAAATGCAGTGTCTCCTCTTATCCCCTCTACAACTGTAAATGGAGGGTTTTCTTTCCATTGAACAGATGAGAAAACTGAGGGAGTAGAGCAGTTGAGGCACTTGTTCAAGATCATATATTACCTAGTTTAGTGTTTTCTGTTTGTTTGCTTGTTTGTTTGTTTTTCTCCCTTGATTTAATAGGGACTGTCGGGTTTGCAGTGGGAACCCAGAATCTGTATAGTTACAGCTAAGTATGTTGTTATTTCACGAGTCTTCCTCAGTTATCTTGAATTTAGTATTTTCCATGTACCACCTCTGAACCTTCTAACTCCATTTCTCCCTTCATTATGGACTTGGTCCATGTAACAATTCCTGGCATAACAGAGGCAGTAGATACAAGTTTGTTGAAACTAATGAATGGATGGATGAATAATATATAATAAGCAGTTGTGTGTTTATTTGGATGTTTAAGGATCAGGTGCTCTCACTCTGATTTAGTAATTACATTTTGTACTTAAGAAGTTATTGCAAACAGTAGCTGCTGAGGCTGCTTATGTGCAACCAAACACCTCATGGAATTTGGTTCCTTGGTTTGGAGGTTCGGGTCATGGTTTCATGAAGCATTCCAGTTAATTGGCCTAATAACGTGTTTGGTGCTTCTGTTCTACTTCCTAGTTAATTGCATTGTTCCTAGGGTCTTAGAAGCTTGCAGGTGGCCATCCAAGGCACAACAGTTGGTCTGTATTCACCTGGAAAAACAGAGGAACAAGGAGAGTCAGAAATAGGAGGAGGATATGAGATGTGTTGCTAATTGCCTCCACGAACAACTGCCTCCTTTGCCAAGTGACCAGAAGAACTAGATGGTGCCAGGCTACCATTACTGAACACTTTGATCAAAGGGTCTATAGAAAAATGGTAATTGAAAGGGGGAAAATGCAGAACAGAAATTTAAATTCTCATGGACTCTAGACTTTCTGGAGCCATGAAGGGTGGAAGAACCCCTAAAAACTATTGCCCTGAGATAATCTTTAAACTTTAAACCAAAAATATCCCCTGAAGTCTTCTTAAAACCGAATAGTAGTTTAGCTTAACTAGTAAAAAAGGTCTGCCTTGAGCATTATGCTCTTTTAGTAACTGTCTATATTGGATCAAACTGACAACAGCAACTCAAAAGATTGAATAAGAACCTTAGGGGACAGTGAGTTTATGTTAATGAGGGAAGGACAACTCAGAAAATGAGGGTGAGAATGGTTACACAACTTGAAGAATGTAATCAATGTCACTAAATGGTACATGTAGAAACTGGTGAGTTGGTGTATGTTTTGTTGTGTATATTCTTAACAACAACAAAATGAATAAAATTTAAAGAAAAATAAAAAGACCTTAGTGCTTTGCAAGTGTCTATGCAATTATATAACGAATGGCTACATAATAACATAATAACTACAAATAAAACATTACTGCTCTGTAGAGTATATTTTTTATTCCACATTGTCGAAATCATAGTTCAGAGTAAAAAAGGGTTTAGAATTCATATTTATTTCACACTACAGAAGTCAAACAGACTATAAATTGTGCAAATGCACAAACACACATGCAACTCCACCTATCCTATGCACTTTTCCATTTTCCCTTCTGAAACTGTCTCTGCCAATATTTTGATTTAGGTCTCACCAAAAGAGAAGAAAGGGAAAGATTTAATCAAAAGACTGTGAAATGCCTGAATATGCCTAAGAATTAGTGGATGCTCTAGCATTTGAAGTCTGGTATGTATACTTCCTAGGAGATACATCTCTTATAGGCATTATTATAAAAAATTTTTCTAGAAAATTATTTACTTATAGGAATTCCAGATAATTTTATATTTTCAGCTATTATCAAGTCATGTGTGTGTGCGTATGTGATATATGTATTTACAGTCCTTTCTAAATGTAAGCCTGAGGCCTGTCTACATCAGAATAATATGGAGATCTATATATTTTTAAAAAATTAAACATTGAATTTAAAAAATGTGATTATAGGCATTACAGCCATGGGAATGGACTATTTAAATACTAAAAAAGTTAAAGATTCTTTAAGGATATTTGTAGGGATGATGATTTAAAGTTTGTATGAGGTACTATGTAACTTAAATATTAAATTTTGCAGAACCCTAAGGGTCAGCCACTTGCCTTATCTTCAGGAAGGTGGGTATGGTGTGTCCTGCCTTTAAATGCTTATGGTAACTTCTTCTGATTACCAATTACCAAAGTCTATTCTTGAAGCAGAGAGAGAGAGAGAAGGTGCTTGCTGAAAGTGAAGAGGACTTGAAGCACTTACTAATGAAGATCAAAAACCACAGCCTTTGGTATAGATTATACCTCACATAAAGAAAATAAAAATCCTCACAACTAGACCAATGGGCAACATCATGATAAACAGAGAAAGGATTGAAGTTGTCAAGGATTTTGTTTTGCTTGGATCCACAATCAACACCCATGGAAGCAGCAGTCTAGAAATCAAAGAACACATTGCATTGGGCAAATCTGCTGCAAAAGACCTCTTTAAAGTGTTGAAAAGCAAAGATGTCACCCTGAAGACTAAGATGTGCCTGACCCAAGCCATGATATTTTCAATCGCAATCACATCATACGCATGAGAAAGCGAAACAATGAATAAGGAAGACCAAAGAAAAATTGACACTTTTGAACAGTGGTGTTTGTGCAGAATATCGAATATACCATGGACTGCCAAAAGAACGAACGAGTCTGTCTTGGAAGAAGTACAGCCAGAATGCTCCTTAGAAGCATGGATGGCAAGACTACATCTTACATACTTTGGACGTGTTGTTAGGAGGGATCAGTCCCTGGAGAAGGACATCACGCTTAGTAAAGTGCAGGGTCAGAGAAAAAGAGGAAGACTCTCAATGAAATGGATTGACACAGTGGCTGCAACAATGGGCTCAAACATAATAACAATTGTGAGCACGGTGCAGGACTGGGCAGTGTTTTGTTCTGTGGTGCTGTGTTTGTGTACTGTGTGTTAGTTACTTTACATATATATTTTTTTAATACCCAAATTATAGGAGATAACATCTCTATTTTATGGACGAGAGAAAGCCGACTCAGATTTAAGAATCTTCTCTGAGTTCACTTGACCAGTGTCTTAGTTATCCAGTGTTGCTGTAACAGAAATACCACAGTGGAAGGCTTTAACAAACAGAAATTTATTTTCTCACAATTTTGGAGGCTAGAATTCAGGACACCAGCACTAGGGAAAGGCTTTCTTTCTCTGTTGGCTCTGGGAGAATTTCCTTGCATCTTCAGCTTCTGTTTCCTGGTTCCTGCGAAATCTCTATGTGGCTTGGCATCTATCTTCCCTCGTTTCTGCTTGCTTAATCGAGTCCTTTTATATTTTGTAAGAGATTGATTCAAAATACACCCTACACTAATCCTGCATCATTAATATAACAAAAACAACCCTTTCCCAAACAGGATCATAACCACAGGCATAGAGGCTAGGATTTATAACTCATATTTTTGGGGAAGACAGTTCCATTCATAACAACTGTAAGCAGCAGATGTGAGATCTGAATCCATGCTGTTCTGACCTGATTTGAAAACCAGTTTCTCCCTGTGTCATACTTCCCCTTACCAAAGGAAGTGACAGTACTACCAAACATATTTTTGTGACAAAATTATATAAATACTAGTTTTAAATTGTGTAAAACAGGTAAGTTTGAATCAACTAGACGGGTAAAATTCTTTTAAAGTAAATATATAAAGATGCATCTAATTGCCATAATTCCACATTAAGAGATGATTTGCATGTACATATTTTCTAGTTTAAGCAATATACTGTAATAATTACTTGAATGACAAACTTCATTAAATACGTTTTAAATAACTAGATGACATTTGGCTAGCACACTATGTAATAAACGTCTTATTGAATTTAAATTAAATTCCTATTTGAGAAACTGAATTTAAATTACAATCCAGCTAATGAAATAAGAAAACTTGTAATGGGCTAGCATAGAGAATTACTTGACAATGGCAACTCCATGGAAAGTTCAGGAATATAGGGACCGTATTGGATTTCATTAGTTTATGAATAAATATTTATCTGTGATGATTATGCTTAGTTAGAATTTTGGACCTAAAAAGGGAATTAGATGTAATAGTCCAACCCTATTCTTTCCAGAAAAAAAAAAAAAACTAGCGGTTAAATGATTTTTACCAAAGTCACACAGGTAGGAAGAGAGAATATTAGATCTAAAACCCATCTCCTGTATTCTCAATAAAAATTATTTCTATTGAACTATATAGTCTCTTATATTCCTTATACATCAAGCTTATATATCAAGCAAAACATTCCATGGTGCATACCAATATTATTGCCCCTTGAAGATCATTGGAGCCCTGGTGGCGCAGTGGTTAAGAGCTTGGCTGCTAACCAAAAAGTTGGTGGTTCAAATCCACCATCCACTCCTTGGAAACCTTATGAGGCAGTTCTACTCTGTCCTATAGGGTCGTTATGTGTTGAAATCGACTCAATGGCAACGGGTTGGATTTGGTTTGGTTTGAAGATTACTGGAGATAGCATGATAGAATTTTGCGAGATCAATGACTTATTCATTGCAAATAACTTTTTTTCAACAACACAAACAGCAACTATACACTTGGACCTTACGGGATGGAAAAGCTCAATATAATCTTTCAGAAGAAGGTGAGGGGCTGATTGCGGAACAGACCATCAATTGCTCATATGCAAGTTCAAGTTGAAGCTGAAGAAAATTAAAACAAGTCCACGAGAGCCAAAGAATGACCTTGAATATATCCCATCTGAATTTGGAGACCCTCTCAAGAATAGATTTGAGGCAATGAACACTAACGGCTGAAGACCAGACGAGTTGTGAGATAACATCAAGGACATCATACATGAATAAAGCAAAAGGTCATTAAAGAGACAGGAAAGAAAGAAAAAACAAAAATGGATGTCAGAAGAGAATCTGAAACTTGCTTTTGAACGTAGAGTAGCTAAAACTAATGGAAGAAATGATGAAGTAAAAGAGATGAACAGAAGATTTCGAAGGTCAGCTTGAGAAGACAAAGTATTATAATGAAATGTGTAAAGACCTGGAGATAGAAAACCAAAAGGGAAGACACATTCAGCATTTATCAAGCCACCTTGTCAGTTTCTTGACAAGAAAGACCAGGCTTTATTCATCGTTTCCTTCCTGGCAACTCACAAGATTCCTGGCACATGGTAGGTACCCCCAAATGTCTGAGTATCTTTGTGTTCAACACAACACCCAATTCTGTGCCCTGTATGTAATAGATGTTTCACTAAAATTTATTGAATGAAACTTGAAAGAAAGGGAAAAAGAAAATTTAGTATTAACTAAGAAACTACTTACCCACAATTAAGCACAATTCTTCCCTGTGTTATTGAAGTTCATTGTTGCTACATAAATAATAGAACTTTAGTTTTGCTCTTACATCTCTACACCAAGGAGAACATGGGACAATCTCCTCATACTATAGTTACCATGGTGATAGGACTGACTTGAAAAAGGTTTTTCTCAATCTGCCAGAACATGAGCTCAGATGCATTTGCATCTATTAACTTTAGGTTAAGTTCTTTGTGCATTACTAGACAGGTAGCAACTGCATTTGTGCTACTCTGAATATGAACATGAATGGTTTCTAGAATTTAAATCTCAATTGATGTTTTAGTCATTCCTAGGTGACAGGCAGTTAACAGGAAGAGGAGTTCACTTGCCAAAGGTTGATGGATTCAATGAAGCTATGAAGCATCTTTAAGAAGACATGGCCATTTTCCATGTCATTAGATAAGTCCCTACTGCCAACTAGCATCATTTCCATCTCGCTTAGAATGGGTTACCAACCATTTTCTTTCATCAAGATGATGCTCTCAAGCAGACATAGCAGTGTGAATCTACATATAAGGGAGAGATATTGAGTTAAATACAGATGAAGTTGCAATGAGCAATGCCCCAAATATTTTCTCTTTGTTCTCTTAAATAGAATAAAATTTTTAGAGCTGGTTTTCAGAGCTAGTATTAAAAGAAAATCAGTTGATTACCTAAGCCATGTGAATTCTGCAAGGGAAGACACATTGTGTTTCCACAGTCTTTTGTATCATCTTCAGAGTCCACACTCAGTTCCCCTTTAAAAAGTGAATGGCTCTGAAAGAGGACATGGATTAAGCCTTATGAGTATTTTACACTTTTTTTAAGGAATTAGAAGATCACATCCTTTTATGAGAGCTAGTCTTGGTGATAAAAGGATTAAGATCAAATTCCCAGCACAATGAGAAGAGATGAGCAAACTCTAAAGAGGGAAGGACAGGTGGAGGTGGGGATGGAGGATTTTGACAAACTTCTATTTTGCAACCCAACAGTGGCCAATCTTGTTGTAAACAAACAATAACAGTAACGTATTACTATTCACTTTGAAATGCATTTCTTTGAAAAATGTTGCTTTTTCTATAAATTAAGTCTCATGGAATGTTCAAGAGTGAGATCCGAAAATAAATCCCATCTATAAAAGCTGAGTAATAATAAATAGCTTTTATTGAGCACTTACTTCCCATGAATTACTTTATGAATGAAAAGTCACTCACTCTCTACTTATCGACATGGTTAGGTTCCAAAGAACAGGTCATTATATGAAAATCGACGTTATGTGAAAATAGAGGATGACCATATCAGATCCCAAAATGGAGGATAACTACATCATTACATAACTTCCAATTTACATCATTACATAACTGCCAAATTAATCATTACACATCTGCCAAATTACATCATTACATAACTGTCAAACTGCTGAGAATCATAGCCCAGCCAAGATAACACATAACCTTAACCATCAAAGCTAGCATTACTCTAGCCTCATACCTCAGCATTCGTTACTGCCAGATGTGCATCGTTAATGTACAAAATAGTCAGATAGAAGATTTTTTACTATTGTCGTAAATGCAAAATGTCAGATAATGAGATAGGCAATAAGTGAGGAGTAGATGCATTCATTTAGTTCACCCATTCTAGGTACCTGACATACATCAGTGAACAAAAGTCTGTTGTGGATCTTAGGCAATGAATAACAAACTTATACATGTATATTATATACTGATGAGATGAGAAAGCTATGGAAAAGAGACATCGTAGAACAGGATAAGAAAGATCAGGAGTAAGAAGGTGAGACATGACCAGAGACTTAAAGGAGGTGAGGGAAGAAGTCAAGAGGATATTTGGAGGAAGACTATGCCAAACAGAGGGAAGACCTAGAGAAAATGCCTGTCTTAGGCTGAATTCTCTAGAGAAGTAAAACCAGTAAAGCATATAAACATATATAGAGAGAGATTTCTATCTAGGAAATAGTTCACGTGATTGTAGAGGCTGGAACATCCCAAGTGTATGGGTCAGGATAGAGGCCTCTCCTGATTCACATAGTCACAGGGGATGGCAAATCCAAGACAGGCAGGTCAGACAGGAGGGCTCTTGCTCACAGACTGTGAAGATCAATGAATCCCAAGATCAGCAGGCAAGATGGAAGATAAGCTGCTAGGTCAAGCCCCAAGAACCAGAGGTCAGATGAACAGGAGCCAGTTGCAGGATCCAGAGTGAGCAAAAGTCCACAAGCCTTGCCAGAAAGTCCACTTATCCAGGCCACAATCCCAAGGAAACTTCTTTTCAACTGATTGACTACTCACAGCAGATCCCGTTGTGAAGGTGATCACATTATATCAAATCTCATCATAGAAGTGATCACGCCATCATATGACTGCCAAACTACATCATAACTGTCAAACCATGAGAATCATAGCCCAGCCAAGTTGACACACAACCTTAACGACCACAAGGCCTTAAGAAGGAGCATGCCTGGTTGTTCGAAGATAGCTGAGAGGTTACTGTGGCTGAAGCAAGGTGAACCATGAGCAACGGGAACAGTGGGACAGGAGGCCAGAGCTAACCAAGGGGTGGGAGGATAAACCAAACCAAACCAGTTGCCATCAAGTTGATTCCAACTCCTGGCGACCCTGTGTGTGACAGAATAGAACTGTGCTCCATAGGGTTTTTAATGGCTGGTTTTTTGGAAGTAGATCACCAGGTCTTCCTTATGACGTATCTCTGGATGGATTCAAACCACCAATCTTTCTATTAGTAGCTGAGCATGTTAACTGTTTGTACCACCCAGGAACTCATGTCACATTTATTAGGCATTAAATGAAGATTTTGATCCAAGGTACAACAGTTGTTCTCTATTCACTTGGAGCAACAGAGGAAGAAGTGTCATAATAGGAGGAGGAAATGGAATGCGTGGTTGATTGCCACCGTGACAAACTGCCTCCTTTGTCATGAGACCAGAAAAACTGCTTAGTGCCCAGCTACCATTACTGAACATTTTGATCAAAGATACTGAAGAAGAATACTAATCAAAAGGGGTAAAAATCAGAACAGAACATCAATTCTCATGGAATCCATACTTTCTGGAGCCATAGAGACTGTGTGAATCTTCAAAACTATTGTTCTAAAATAATCTTTAATCCTGCAGCCATAAACCAAAAATTATCCTGAAGCCTTCTTTAAATCAAACAACAGTCTAGTTTAACTAGCAAAGGATGTCTGCCATGAACATTGTGCTCTTTTAAAGAACTTACTATGGGATGAAATTGATAACAGCAACTTGAAAGGTTAGGTAGGAAGCTTAGGGGCAAGTGAGTTTATGTCAACAGGGGAGGAACAAATTGGAAAAGGAGGATGAGAATGGCTGCATAATTTGAAGTATGTAATCAATGTCACTGTACTGTATATGGAGAAATTGATGAATTGGTGTATGTTTCCCTGTGTATATTTTCAATAACAATTTTAAAAAATGAAGACTGTCTTGAAATTGAAGTGGGAGGAAAATTGAGAGAGTGTTTAATTTATCCTGATAGAGGGTTCTCATCTTCATGTGGTACGGGAAGCCTTGTATCATAGTGGTTAAGGGCATGAGCTCCAGTGAGTCCCTCCTAGTAATGGCTCCAGTATCAGATTTCTAAACTCTGTCCCTGAGTAATAGCAGCATCCCCTCCCATAAGCATTAGCTATAAGCACTCAGTCCATGTGCACCATAAGGTTTCTCTTTCCTGTGCATGCTTTACGATTTAAATGAAACGAACACAACAGTGCCTATGCTTATGGAAATTCAATATGAACCAGAAGATGATCCAGGATGAAGCCCTTATAAAAGCAGAAATCAGGAAAGATTGAAAGAAGTAGTTGGAGCTTAAAAGATTTCAAGTGCATATGCATATTAAATAGTGACTACATTCAGAAATTACCATATATACACCTTTGCACAGTCTTAGAAACCTGTTTCTTAGCAGTCTGTACGTTAGTTATCTGTGAACTCAGGTAGGCGTTTGAAGAGCGTCCTCACATCCATTCCTAGCTCTACAGACCACAATGGAAATTATGCAACTGTGAGGTAACATACTAGGACTGGAGAGAAATTCATTTAATAGGTTATGCACTAAAACAAAGCATTAATGTTTATCTCATCCCTTTAAAATTCCTATCTCAATTACACTTAAAAATATCACTTTATCACAAATATCTCTTCTACATAAGGATTAAGGGGCCACTGACTTGACCATCATCCGGGTTTTTCTGCACGAAGATAGTCCTTGAAAATCTGCTTCCCCCTTCCAGCACCCACCCCCGCCCCCGCCCCTTGATAAAAAGTATTTTCCCTCCAGGGCAAGGCTTTGGAATGAGGGTCAATGGATCAATCCCAGACACATGCAATTTTCATTTATCCTTGCCAGTAACCCTAGGTTCAAGGCTATTCAAAGACTGCCAGACTGACTTGGTGCATCTCTGTCAGGGGAGAGATTATATGATCTTTACAGCTCAGCTGGAAAAGGATCCAAGTTTATTACCTATCTGTCCAGTTAGGTAGCAAACTGTCTATAATACACATCTTTCTCTCTCTTTTTTAATCCTTCCATGCTGTTTTGAGTGAGACTGGTAGCAAATGTCTGCCATATGACAGTTCCTTGAGGTCCCCCAGGGTAATTAAATCTGCCTTTAAGAACACCACTCACCGTATTTAAGTCTTGGAAAATCACAAAGCATGGCAGTGTCTTCTGAACTTCAGCCTTGCTTCTGCTGTAATAGAAGGAGGAAATTAACAGTAATTGCATTCTAAGTTAGTTGCATAATGCAACGTGCATCTCAGTACATTATGTTCTGAACAGGCAAAGAGAACAGAGTCACATAGAAAATAGGATCGTTTTCAGGTAAGGTGTGCTAAGCCCGACTCATGTGACCTGGGGGAGGCGACTGGAGAAAGAGACTCACGAGTAAAAAATGTTTATCGAAAATTAGCTCGGTGGATTGTTTTCCAGTTGGTCTGCTGCTCATCTTCAGGCTCTATGTACAATCAAAACAAAATGTTCTTTCCAGTAAATTGAAAAAGTGCATAAGAGACATCTGAGTTTTATACAGATCTAAGAGGGGGAGGATAGTAGGACTATTTAGTCCAAACCTCATTTTTTACAGAATACTGAGGCCCATACATTGGATGCATTTGGCTATTGATTCCTGGAAATATTCTATTTTAGTGTCACTCAGGGAATACCAGAGTCTTGACAAATCCACTGCTTCTTAGAAAAGCAACCAGGAAAGTTATCCCTATTATTCTAGTCCACAAATTCTTGGGATTATTTTGAATTCTTGGACCTCAAAGGAGTTTTTGCTTTAGTCTACAGCTCAGACACCCAGACTTCCAGACATATACCTGCAAGATCATAATCCTCTCCTCCCTTTGCCAGAGAGAAGGTGACATATAGTGAGGCAGATGTGTGAATCCTGCCCCTTCTACACTAGCCATCTGACCTAAGATTAAAAAAAAAACTGCACTTATGTTACTCTCAGACTCCTTAGTAGCAACATCGAGACCATAGTACGTTCCTGTAGAGTTGTTGTAAGGATTAAATGAGGTTATATATGTAAAAGTACTTGGCACATGTTGTTTAGGTGCCATCAAGTCAGTTTTGCCTCATAGTAACCCTATGTATAACAGAACGAAATGTTGCCCAGTCCTGTACTATCCTCACAATAGCAGCTATGTTTGAGCACATTGTTGCAGCCACTGTGTCAGTCCATCTTGCTGAGGGTCTTCCTCTTTTTCACTCACCTTCTACTTTACCAAACATGATATCCTTCTCCAGGGACTGGACGCTCCTGATAAAGTGACATGGCACATAGAGAGTATTAAATAAACGGGTTAGAGACAGCACATTGTGCTCATGGACACAGGTGTTTTGGGACAAAACAGACTTGTGTTCAATTCCCACTCCTGGCGAATACTAGCAGTGTGGCCTTGGGCTAATTACTTTAACAGTCTGTGTTCCCACTACCTAATGCATTGAATGGAAATGATGACATCTTCTTTGTAAAGCTACATTAAACTGTCCTCCATAGGGTTTTCACTGGCTGATTTCTCGGAAGTAGATCTCTAGGCCCTCTGAATGGACTCAAATTACTTTCCAACATTTTAAGTAGCAGCCAAGAGCCGCGTTAACCATTTGCACCACACAGGAACTCCAAAATGCTGCATTGAGTAAGGATAATTAATGTATGTAAAGCACCTAGAAGGAGGCCTGGTAGCACAGGGGTTAAAGTGCTAGGCTGCTAACCAAAAGATAGGCAGTTCAAACCCACCAACCACTCCGCGGTCAAAGGTGTAGCAGTCTGCTTCCGTAAAGATTACAGCCTTGGAAACGCTCTGGAACAGTTCTACTCTGTCCTATAGGATCTCCAGGAGTCAGAATCTACTTGATGACAGAGGGTTTGATTTTGGAAGACACCTAGCATGGTATGTGGCACAAAGAAGGCACTCAAGACATGTGAGCCAATATACATGTTTAGGAACCTAAAATTTAAGTATTCTTAGTTCTGAACCCTCTATTCTATGCTCTATATCTATTCTGTTAGCTTTGAAAACTTTCTGTGTGCCAATGACTTGAAAATTGCTATCTCCAGCCCAGGTCTCGTCTTTGAGCTCCCATCCCAGTACTTACTTGGCATTGCTGCTTAGAAGTCTCACAGACATCTCAAACTTAAGCCACAAACTGAACTCTTTTTACCCTGCTCAAGTCAGTTACTATCCCAGTAGATCTTATTTTGGTAAATTATGCCTCCATTTACTCAGCTGATCAAACCAAAGATTTTTTAGAATAATCCTCATTTCCCTCTCATATTCAATCCAACAACAAATATATGCATCATCCCCCACATTATGACTTAAATTTATATCCTGTCACCATCCTGCAAAGGAGCCATGTTGGTGCAGTGGTTAAGCGCTCCGCTGGTAACCGAAAGGTCAGCAGTTAGAGCCTACCAGCTGTTTCAGGGGAGGAAGATGTGGCAGTCTGCTTCTGTAAAGATTACAGCCTTGGAAACCCTATGGGATTTTCTACTCTGTCCTATAGGGTCGCTATGAGTTGGAATCGACTTAATGGTGGTAGGTTGTTTTGAACCATCCTGCAGCCTCTGATCATTTTCTACCTGGTTCTCCTTACACCAATTTTATATGTCTGCTCATCCTTCAAGTCTTAGTTTAGGCATCAACTTCTTAGACTTCCCTTGTCAATCCAAACTAAACTAGGTCTGCTTTGTTTTTCTGCCTCTTAACACTCTATGCCAGGGCCAGATTAAGGCATAAGAGGGCCCTAAACACTGATAGTCTGTGGTGCCTCTCCTCTGCTTACTCATGCATTCCAAAGTGGGTTACTTGAGTTATATATATATGTATATGTGTGTGTGTGTCTTAGCTATCCACGATATAACTTTTTTTTAAATGTAACTATATAATATTAGCAAGTTTCAGAGTCTATTCTGACATCCATTTTGATCTTTTCTTTCTTCAGTCATTAGTGTTCAATGCTTCAAATGTATTCTTGAGATAGTCTCTAAATTTGGGTAGGATATACTCAAGGTCGTATTTTGGCTCTCGTGGACTTGTTCTAACTTTCTTCAGCTTCAGCTTGAGTTTGCATATGAGCAACTGAGAGTTTCTTCTGCAGTCGGCCCCTGGCCTTGTTGCGACTGATGATGCTGAACTTTTCCATCCTCTCCACAGATGTAGTCAATTTGATTCCTGTGTATTACCTACAGCGAGGTCCACATGGATGGTCGCTGTTTATGTTGTTGAGAAAAGTTATTTGCGACAAATATTGTATGAGACCTCTATTGTAAAAACCCATGAAAAAGTTCCCACACAAATGTAACAATCTTTGTTGGTTACCAGGGATGGGAAGGGTGGGGGGGAAATACTAAATAGGCAATAGATAAGTGGTATCTTGGGTGAAGGGTGAGACAGTACACAATACAGGGGAAACTAGCACAACTTGTACAAGGAAAGGTCATGGAAGCCCCACAGACACATCCAAACTCCCTGAGGGACTGAATTGCTGGGCGGAGGGCTGTGAAGACCATGATCTCGGGGAACATCTAGCTCAATTGGCATGACACCGCTTATAAAGACAATGCTCTACCTTCTACCTTGGTGAGTAGTGTCTGGGGTCTTAAAAACCTGTGAGCGGCCATCTAAGATATTCCACTGGTCTCATCCCTTCAGGAGCAAGGGAGAATGAAGAGAACAGGATACAAGGAAAAAATTAGTCCGAATTGTTCACAGCTACCAAGGCCTCCACTGGACTGAGTCCTGTACTGCTTGATGGTGCCCGGCTACCACCACTGACTGCTCTGACCAGGATCACAACAGAGGGTTCTGGACAGAGCTGGAGAAGGATGTAGAGCATATTCTAACTCGAAAAAAAAAAAAAAAACAGATTTACTGGCCTAAAGGAGACTGAAGAAACCTCATGAGTATGGCCCCCAGACACCCTTTTAGCTCAGTGGTGAAGTTACCTCCGAGGTTCACTGTTCAGCCTGGGAGTGGACAGCCCTGTAAAACCAAATGAGACTGACGAGGTACAGAAGTCCAGTGACAAGGGCCAGAAGGCAGAAGGGCAGAAGGCAGAAGGGGACAAGGAAGCTGGTGATAGGGAACCCAAGGTTGAGTAAGGATATTGTTGATGTGTTGTGAGATTGTTAACCATTGTCATAGGGCAACATTTGTAGTAACTGTTAAATGAGAAACTATTTTGTTCTGTAAGCCTTCATCTTAAATGAGAATAACAGCACAATTGGAAGAGCGTACTCAATGTCACTGAACTGTGCATGTAGAAATTTTTGAAATGGTGTATCTTTGGCTATGTGTATTTTTACCAAAAAAAAAAAGGTTGAGAAGTTAGAGGGTTGATAATGTTGTGGGTTGTTAACCAATGTCATAAAACAATATGTGTCCAACTGTTTCACGAGAAACTATTTGTTCTGTAAGCCTTCACCTGAAGTACCATTAAAAAAACAAAATAAAATAAAAATAAATCTAAAAAAAAAGTTATTTGCAATGAGGAACTTGTTGATCTTTCAAAATTCTATCATGAGACCTCCAATATCATTTCTATCACGAAGGCAGTATTTTCCAACTACTGTTCCTTCGTGTTTGTTTCCAACTTTAGCATTCCAATCACCAATAATTTTCAATGTATCCTGATTGCATGTTCGATCAGTTTCAGACTGCAGAAGTTGATAAAAAAATCTCCAGTTTCTTCATCTTCGTCCTGAGTAGTTGTTGTGCGAATTTGAATAATAGTCGTATTAACTGGTCTTCTTTTTAGGCGTGTGGATATTGTCCTATCCCTGACAGCGTTGCACTTTAGGATAGGTCTTGAAATGTTCTTTTTGACAATAAATACAATGCCATTCCTCTTTAATTTGTCATTCCTGGCATAGTAGACCGTATGATTGTCTGATTCAAAATGGCCAATACCAGTCCATTTCAGCTCACTAATGCCTAGGATATCAATGTCTATGTGTTCCATTTCATCTCTGATGATTTCCAATTTTCCTAGATTCATACTTCATACATTTTACATTCTGATTATTAATGGACAATGAATAAGGAAGACCAAAGAAGAATTGACACCTTTGAATTGTGGTGTTGGAGAAGAATATTGACTATACCATGGACTGCCGAAAGAATGAACAAATCTGTCTTGGAAGAAGTACAGCCAGAAAGCTCCTTAGAAGCAAGGATGGTGAGACTTCATATCACATACTTTGGACATGTTATCAGGAGAGATCAGTCCCTGGAGAAGGATATCATGCTTGATAAAGTACAGGATAAGTGAAAAAGAGAAAGACCCTCAACGAAATGGATTGACACAGTGGCTGCAACAATGGGCTGCAGCATAACAATTGTGAAGATGGCGCAGGACCTGGCAGTGCTTTGTTGTTGTACATGGGGCCACTATGAGTGGGAACCAACTTGATGGCACCTAACAACAACAACAATAATATTAGTGATTGAAGACGAAAGTGGCTTATGCCATTTTAGTGGAATGAGATGAACTGGATTATAAAATTTTTAGTGGATATGGAGTACTAAGATTTTTATTATAAACTACATTTTCTACAAAAAGAATGTTACTCATATTCTACTACAAAGAAAATGATCAGTGAACACAGCTCTTTCAACAATCAGTGTAAAATTCTGTTGATCTCCCACAAAGAATAATTGACTTTCACCAGTTTTGCCTTAAACGGCTGGTATTTCAATTCTAATGCTTGTTTCATAATGCTATACTTATAAATGAACAAATGAAAAGATGTCATAAAAGAAAATTTAATGATCAGAACACAAATATTACAACAAATTACTATATTTGTTTTTAGGTAGATCTTTCGTCTCTAACATGTTGCAATCAAAAACATTTCTTTCTATTCTTTGCTCTTATAAAGTCTTCAATGATTGTGTCACAATTAAGCTGCCAAACAATATCAACTTCCATACATGGTAAGGATAATGAATCGAGTCTTTCTTGAATCACTGTTGTATGCTGAAGGTTTTTGAGTCTCTTCAGGGACGAAAATGAGTGTTCTGTTGAGCAGTTTGTTATCATTAAAGTTAGGAATATGTGTAAAGCAATTTCAACATGGGGAAATATGCATCATATTTTATCTTCTGTTATGGAATCATACATGACAACATGAGTAAAATTTGTCTTTCCTGAATCTGCAAACTTAATTCTCATGTAAGAATGAAATTGTCACACTTTTTCATAAAGGTTTGTATTTAGGTCATTGGGATAAGCCTGCACTAACTTCTTGGATGCTTTCATGAATTCTTCATCAGGTACAACCACATTTTTTAAGAAGGAAAATCTGTTTGAAAGAACTTCATACAATTTTGCCCTTCTTTTCATGCAAGATTCAAGTGTGTTGCTGAGGGTGTAGTATGTGGTTACATAAAATTGACCTCTGGTACGCAATACTTCTGGAGCACTTTTGTCTTTTACTTCTTTATTTCTAATGCTTCTGCAATGGTGAACTGCTTGAAAATAAATATTTGGTGGTATTTATTTTGTTGTGTTTTCAAAAATTTCAAAATCTTCTCTTAAAGTATGTAAATTTCCTGTTAATGTTGGGTAGAGATCTATGCATGTCTTTAAATTAACTTCTGAATCTTGGAGAGCTTGACTTGTCCGATGAAAATGCTTCAATTTATTATACCGCATAACGAACATAAATATATACTCTAGTGTTTGCATTTTGTTGACTATGTTTTCAGCTTCTCTTTTGGTGTCTCCTTTTTGTGTCTGATGTTTAGCAATATTTTCTAAGGCATCTAGAATCTGACTGTACTATTCCAGGATTACACTGGTTGCTACAGCATGCACTTCCCAATGTTATTAGAAACACATTTTAATACTTGGTCATTGCTTAGATATGTTTTAAGAACTGCCCATTGGTGAGTACAGGCAGCAAAAAATATGTGGAATAACTGGATAGTAGAAAAAAATCAACTGTTTCCTGACAACAATCTACTGTGCTACGTCCTACAAGATTAAGTGAATGCTCAGCAGATGGTAGGAAAACGGCATGTTCATTATTTTCTAAAATATTCCATTGGATGCCTTTATAACACCATGACATATTGGCAGTATTGTCATAGGACTGGCCTCTGCACTTAGAAAAATCAATTTTGCAAACTTCACATAAATAGTGAAACATTTGATTTGCAATTTCTTCACTGGTATGACTTTTTAAGCTAGTAATTGTGATAAATCACTTGACAGGTTTTCCATCTGTTGAAGATACGTATCTTAAAATAATACTTAGCTGATCTGTATGAGAAAGATCAGGAGTGGAATCTACAGACAAATTGAAATATCAAGCTATACATTTTTCACTGAAGATAGTTGGTTAAACTGTATCACTTAGTGAGTTTATTAGTACTTCACATGTTGTTTTAAAAATATACTATGGGTTGCCCTTTCATGTGTTACCATATTTTAAGATGTGACCTGCTAAAAGTGGGTCAAACTGAGAAACAAGCTCAAGTAAGCCCCAAATATTCCCATTTTGTGGGAATCCAAACACTTCTTCCTCAAAAGATGGTCCACATTCAGTGATTGTTGTGATAGAAGCAACGCATATGCAAAATACTTTCCAGTACTGACGTTCTTCATTAATTTGTGTTTCCAGTTCATGAGTTAAGCTAAAATCATGTATTTGGTTTTAATATGACAACATACTATCTCCGTGAATTGAAATGTTTTCAAGTTTATCAATGATATTTGAGTTGTGCCAATCTCTAAATCCATCTGTAGAAAAGCGATGGAGAATTCAATGATTTAGGACTGAATAATTGGCAAACAAAACAATATACAGGGCCGACTGATGGAGAGTACAGTAGCCACTGGCTCTTATAATTTTCACCATTAGCTTTGCACCCTAAAAATATATTTTGGCTACAGAACCTTGTTTGTTTACCATCCAGAAATATTCAACATGAGTTTACAAATAGTCCACTGTAAGGTTGACCATTATCTGGCCCTCTTTTGATCCAATAATTTACGTCATTAGATAAAAAATTACTGTGCAAAGCAGGGTCTGTATTTCTGTTATTTATGGGGTCTGCAGATGTTACACTTTTGGCTCCTAAAATAGTTTCACTTTCTACACCCTTATTAATTTTTTTTTACTACAACAAGGAATAGATGTAGAATTTGGAACAAATTCTGTTATATTCATATTGCTATTAGTAATTTCAGTGCTAGTGGTACTGATACAATGATTTACATCCATTAAACTCAAGCATTTAATGAAGAAGTCTCTTCTGCTTCAGTACACTTTAAAAAGGAAGTTAATTTTAGAATTATCTTTAGGAATTAACAAATTCTTTCCTTTTCACCTTCTGAGAGCTTTCGTTTTTGTGCTTCACTTAGTTGTTGCTGTTTCATTTTACCTGAATATAAAATTATGTCACTTTTTAAATTTGATTTTACCATAGTTAATAAATTTAAATCATTGAAAATAAATAAAATTTATAAAACAAGGAAAATTTATCAAATAAAATTTGCATTCAAATTTGGGCATTAATGCTAAAAATTATATTTTAAAATTAGTAAGTAAACAAAATTGTTTAGAACATGTAATTGTGTTCTTCAGGTTTGAGATAATCAAAAGAAATAGTACTTGCAAGACAGTCAGAAATAATCTCATTCGTTTGTCATATGATAGTTATTGGCAGGCCCTTTGCAGATCTCCATGACTGTATTCATCTTGAAGTAATACTTAAAATCTTGGGCACTCAGTTTCAGTCCTTTGATGCTGCATCTTCATTGTTCTTTGGACTACTGCTGATATACAACAGGGGTGAGAGCAATTACAAAGAGCATGACTCAAATACAAGAAGATGCTTAATCTACATGACCAGATATGTCACGAGTCATGTGATTAAACTGCCACTGGCGCGTTCTTACATGGTCCATAAAAGAGAACTGAACGTGAGGTTCCACCTGATCCATCTGAAATGGAAAGGAAAATATAATTGTTATCATATATAAAATTTACAAAATGTGTGTTTTATTTCTTCGTGGACTTGTTCAGCTCTCATATTTGGAGATATGTACATAATTGATGTCACGGCAGCACCATTTCTCCACGAGCAAGATTGTTTTGCGAGCCATAACAATATCAATCAATTTCTTAAAAGAAAGTCAGTCTGAAGGGAAATGGAAAATAAAATACATGTATATAATTTTTATTATCTAAATACTCATTTATTTTCTTGAGGAGTTGTTCATTTCCTTACACAGAGATAAGTAACCATTCTGATAAAGTATAAATGTAACGTTCTGATAAACACCCTTTGTTGCTTTCTTGGAAGAAGACTTTAGAAACATACTTATTTTTGCAAAACAGAAACATGTCTTACATGATAAATATTGAATCTTTTGTCCTCTTAATATGCCTAATACCTCATTTATTAGCACATATACAGTAATATCAAGATTTGTGTCCCATGCAACAGACAATTAAAAAAAGGAACTCGATACATAAATTAAAACTTTTCTTTTTAGATAAATATTAATATTTCTGGTATTTTTGGAAGTTTGCTATGTTAGTATTATATTAAATTGTTACCCACATTATTATTATATTAAACGTATGCTAGATTGTGTCTGAGTGTATGCCAACCATATTTTAAAGTTATAAATATTATTGTTTACAAAACTTAGGACATAACTCTGTACGTAAATGCAATTCCAGTTTAAGAGTAACTTGTTTGAATTCATTCCAACAGTCAACTTGTTCGAGTTCCCTCACTTTCTTGTGTTATCTGGGACTGGAGTTCCCATTGGTTGTTCACTCAGACGTTTGCAAGGGTATACCCTTGTGTTTGTATCATGGCAAAGAGCATTGCTAGCTCTCCTGGCTGGAGTTGCTGAATCACCAAACGTAGATGTACAAAAAGGTTCTCTCAAAATGGATCAGAGACCTGTTAACCTGTTAATATAATCCAGCCTTGCACAGTAACAGCTCTTGTTGGATCCAGTTGCATATTGGGTAAATGTAGCAAGAATTAGATTCAACAGCCCATTCGCACCTCTTGCTTATTAGAAAGAAATAGTATACTCCCAAGAGATCTGCCTGGGGGGGGGGGCTCAATTACCCAGGGGACTGTAGGAGACAGATGTCAACGAAGGTGTTGAAGTGGTAGGGGCCTCATAGCTTTAAAAACTTTGCACGTGGGCACCCTCATGACCCAGTGTGACATTTGTTTCCGGACAGCACAGGTTTATGCACTGGAGCTGGTATCAGTCTCATTTAGCGCCCTGCCGGTTCCCTTCCACCGCACTGCTTGCTTTTCCTTGAGTCCTGTTTGCTTGGCATCTGTCTGTTTTTGCTCTGGACAACTGGTGCTCCTGTTTTGTAGATACCCTAAGCACATGCTTAAGGCTTCGGATGGACCAAATAATTCAGCCCAAAAGTTTCAGAAAGAAGGATAACAGCTTAGGTGACGTAGGAACTGGTCCATGGGAAAAGCTGACCTTTTGGAGAATGGCCTTGAATTGACGGAATATAGACATCCTCGGCTAATGGCTCCCAGAAAACTGTGACTCAATATGTCCAATTTCTACCTTAAAATAATAAATTAAAGGCAAGCAGATTTACTTATTCCTTAGTAAATTTAGATAATAAGAAGACCGTCGTGTATTTCACGTTTTCTTTTCTCTTGCAGGCATTCTTTCTTCAGACAATCTAAAATCTTCATATTTGATATCTCCTCCTGATGTGTTCACTGTTACCACTTTTACAGGTAAGGACCCATCACTCCTGAACCTTCTTTCCTCTAAAAATTTATCTTTTTTGGTGAATGTTTATTGAATGAATATATACCACTGTTCCCGGTAGCATTTTATGAGTCAATTACAGTGTCCTGCTCAGCTGTCAGGCACTTTGTTAGACCAGAGTAAAAATATTTTAATGTAGATGGAATATCCAACATTCCCCTGATTCATTTAATGGAAAGTTCAGTTCAAATATTAGGGTAAGAAGAAAACCTGATTAAAAGCTTCAAAAAATTCTTAGAAAACCAAGGGATACAAAGCATTAATGACTTGTGGGCACTAAATCAGAGATGCTTTGTTTTTTGGCCTTGGCAATTCATCTAACTCTATGTCCCAAGAGACAAGCCTTAAAGGAAATAAGCCTTTTACGTGACACCACTTAAAATATTTTGCTCAACCTTGAAGTGATTTTTATGTTGTGCAACCATGCCCATATTCATCCAAGAACTGTGAGAAGCCATTTAACAGGCAGAGATTGAGGAAGCAAATACTAAGTCTTGGCTTAAGGGGGAAAAAAAAAAAGAATGTCAGCCTAGGTAAACATATTTGGTGGTGGAGAAAAACAAGGCATTAAAGTTTGGAGGTGATTAGTGTTTCTGTTTTGAACTTGGTGTTGTAAGACTCTCTCCAAGACTCCATGTGGGTGGAAAAAGCTGAGGTTCAGGCTGAAACAGGAACTGCAGTTCTCTACAATCCCTCACAAGAACATCTTGTTTTTCATTTGAGAATTTGGTAAACAAGTTTGCTCCTGCATTGAGCAGACACTGGTGACAGCACCTAGCAGGAATTCTGCTGCAGATGTTTGAAAACATAGACCTTAAAAGGCGTAAGTAAATTACAGTCCCTCAGAAACCAATATTCCTGTATTACTTAGAATCATTCCTTGCTTCTTATTTCAGTCTTGCTGGTCTATTGCAAGTGACGGGTGACTTTGCATAGTCACCTCAGAGAGAAATAGAAGAAAGGTGAAGAGGACACTGAGCTGAATTTTTAGGCCTTGAAATTGCCTCCTAGAAATTGCTCTCTAGAAACCTACTAAGTAGCTAGATTAAAGTTGTTTTGTATGTTGCCCACAATAATCAGTTGAAAATTAAAGTGTCAGTCAACATAGAGTTGTTTGCTTTTTATTTTTCCAGATAGCGTGTTTAATCAAAAGTGGTGAGAAACAAAATTAGCTACTGTATATTGAATGACATAACTTGACAAGCAATGCCCTTGGCATCTTGCATACATTATTTAATTTAATCCTTATAATAAACTTTATGAGGTAGCTAGCTGAGGCAGCAGGGATCTAATGCTATTTCATAAAAAAAAAATGCTGAATTCTTAAGAAGGCACTTGAAACTTATACTTGCAATAAATATTTTATAAATTAGAGAGGCGTCTATGAAACTAAAAACAATGAGAACATTGCCTTATCAATAAAGAATACTATAATAGTCGGGAAGAAGAAATTATACTTGGGTGCCTTGCTTTATCTCAAGAAAATTTTTGAAACACGGGATGTTACAGAGGTTAAATAATTATCTCATGATATTGATTCACCTTGGACAATTTCCCCCAAAACTGCCCTCTTTTTCTCTGATGTTTATCTTCAGTTATATATCAATTGCTTTTTATCAACATATGGAAATGAGGTAATAGCTCATCTAATTCATCTCATTCAATGGTGGAAAATAAATAATAACTCATATAACCGAAAAAAAGAAAAAAACCCAAACCCATTGCCATCGGGTTGGTTCCAACTCACAGAGACCCTATAGAACAAAGCAGAACTGACCCATAGGATTTCCAAGGCTGTAATCTTTATGGAAGCAGACTGCCACATATTTCTCCCATGGAGCGGTTGGTGGGTTTAAACTGCTGACCTTTTGGATAGAAGCCAAGCGCTTTAACCGCTTTGCCACCAGGGCTCTATAATAACTCATATAAGACTTAGAAACAAAATAATTACTCTGGGGTCACAGAGCTACCAAATAGCAGAGCCAGTCTGAAATCCAGTTCTTCTCTGAGTCCTAATCCATTCTCTAAGTAAATGTTACTCAAAGTGTGTCCATGGACTGGCAACATCAGCAGCACCAGGAAGATTGTTAGAGATTCTGTGTCTTGAGCCCAACTTCAGATGTGATGAATTAGAATCCATATATTAAAAAGAGCCTGAGGTGACTCACTTGCCCATTTAAGTTTTAGAAACATTATTCAAAACTACTATACGATACAACTGAGATTCAAGGCCATAAATTTCCAGTTAATGAAAGAATATTATAATAAAAACATTATGTTTTATACCCTGATCTGGTTGTGATTACTGAGGTGTGTATGCATGTAAAAAATCATCAAACTGTATTTTTAAGATTGGTCACTTTAAACTTCATGCATTTGATTAGATGTATATCATACTTCAATTAAAAAAAAAAAGATTGTCAGCACAATTATTCATTCAGCAAATATTTCCAGAACATGTACTTTGGTAAAGTTAAAGTCTTGTGCTAGACAGTAAAGATTCAACAGAGCACTTGGGAGAGAGAGAAATGACAAATGGGAAACTAGAATGTGATTATAGTTAAGATTACAAGATAGTTAGATATTATATGTAGCCACGCCCAAGGGGCATTGCGTCGGCAGCCTTGGAGATGGAAAGAGAAGAGACAAAAATACTCTGGAAGGAAGTGGGGGAAGAGAATAGAAAAGAGCACTATGCCATTCCAGGATTTAACACAGATTTACTTATTTCTGAAATGTGTTTGAAGCACTTTCTGGCTATAGGCTTCTAAATAACAGGAACTATAGTTGTGATATGAGGAGAAATTGATCTGGTCTTTAATCAAGAGTTATTCTATGAAATGAAAAAAAATACTATTAATTTTGCATGGGCCTCTTTAAGATCTGTTGACAACGTGATTTATGATCTTGTTGCTAGATAGTATAGATGTGCCTGGTTTTAGTACAAAAAGGTAATGGAGAGATCAAAGTGCTTGTAGGCACCTGAATATTTCAGGAGGAAACTGAGAGGTAGTTTCCAGGCCCCTCATTGTCCTACCAAAATAAATAAATAAATAAGATTGACTTCAATTAAATGGAAAATCATGCTGAAAAGGTTGAATTTTACCTGAACCCTGTGATTCTGGAAAAGAAGCATGATTAAAGAACTCCCCTCACCCCCTTATCATTTGTATTTCTAGAAAATGGGTTACTGCAAAGAACCATCCTTCCCCATATGACTTACATAAGACTCAAGGAGTCTTTTTTTTTTTTTTTAACCTATGACAAGGCTAGACACAGACCCTCCAAATTCCTATTCTTTGCCTCATGAATGATTAACTGAAGTGTTTTCCTCATGAATCAATCAGAAACAAAATGCTTGTTAGCCAAACTTTGATTAAGCTTCTCCACTTCTCTCAAGTCCCTGAGCTTTGCACACCCTCAGCCTGAGCCAACATGTACAACCAAGCCAGTAGCCGTTGAGTCTACTCCAACTCATAGTGACCCTTTAGGACAGAGTAGAACTGCCCCATAGGGTTTCCAAGGTAGGAGACCGGGTGGCGCTGTAGCTAAATGCTTGGCTGCTAACCAAAAGGTAGGCAGTAAAGATTACAGCCTTGGAAACCCTATGGGGCAGTTCTACTCTGACATACGGGGTCTCTATGAGTCGGCATCGACTGGACAGCAGTGAGTAATTTTTACAGAAGCAGACTGCCATATCTTCCTCTCACAGAGCAGCTAGTGTGTTCAAACCACCTACCTTTCCATTATCTGCTGAATGCTTAACCACTGCACCACCAGGGTTCCTTGGGCCACCATATAACCCCTCCTTAAGGGATTCTCACAGAGAATCATTCTCTCGTCTATTATCTGATTACACCACCCTTTCATCCCACTTCCCCACACCTGGTTCTGTCTAGTCCTGTCTACTCCTCTATCACTGTAAAAGAAAACCCTAACTCTATAGATGCTTGCGGACCTTGTGGCTAGAATGTTGTCTCGTTGTAAGAGGCCCCTCCGCTATTGTAAGAGTCACTTTTCCTCCTTGCAATAGTCTTTCTTTCTGAATAAAGCCTTTCCCTATTTAAACCCGGATTTGTTTTTTATTTGACAACGCCAAACAGAACAAAGCCTTCCCCAGTCATTCCAGATAATGACTTAGCTGTCATTTTTTTCTCTCAAAAATTATGTACAACATTCTTAATTAAGGGGATAATATCAGTATACAGGTTACAAACTAATCAAAAGCAAAGTTTTTGGGTACTGACCTAAATTATGCATAAGAAATGAAAATCTACATAAAAAAATCTAGCCGTATATGAGTTGGAAGAACATCCTGGCATGACAGTTCTTTTCTGTTACTCTGTAGCTTTATATATATATATATATATATATAAATATATATAAAAGAATGCAGTGGTTGCCATGGCAAACTTCTGGCCACGCTGAATGCTGAAATCTGGTATATAAGCCTAGGATTTGATATAACTCTGTAATTCTGAAATGAACAGGCACATTTTACATAATCATTCACCAAATGCTCGTTTAGATTCCAGAATGTACAGTTGTACCATCTAACACAAAAGAGCAGATATTTGAGTTCAAGAAGCACCAAATATACTTGAAATCACAGACTTAATTTTTAATATAAGGAATTTAGAAATCTAATATCTTTAAGGCATGTAAGTTATGGAGCAATAAATTTAAAATATCATCTACGTCTTTTTGCTCAGGAGCTGATTTTGTTAAAAAAAAAAAATCTGCCATTATATTAATAAAAATATAGTGCTTTCTCTGTATTTACATCATAGATTGTAAGATGTAATTTTAAATCTCTCTCCATAGCATAAGACGCCCTGCATATATATTCATAGCTGTCTAGCTGGGGTAATTTTGGAAAGTTTTTGGTCATTGGAATTCATTTGTATTCATCTCAATATTCAGGAGTATAATAAATGCATGGTATTCATGTTGATGACATATACTCCATAGAAGTTTGTCATTCGCATTAATTAAGCTTGAATTAATGAACACTTTCAAAGTTTTGCAATAGTTGAATCACCAGTTCCCATCAAGCATGACTGCAGCAGAATTAGCTCATTCTGAATGTTAAAGCCATCCACACACACACATAAAAGGAAGAAGAGAGATACACCGAACCTCAGTCAATTATAATACTGAGTAAGCTGAGTGCATTGACAGAAATGCTAAATTTCAGGTAGAATTTAAGTCTAAAAATCAATATCCATTGCTTTTAATTCTGTTGTAAGTAGACTAAGATTTTTCTGTCTTTCAAGGCTGTCATCATTATTTAAAGAGTTTTGGAAACTGAAAGATGAAATCTGCCTGCGCTATATACCATGTTGGGATAGGTCTCCAAATTCAGGGCTGAATTTTGGTCTGGTTTGGAGGTGACTGGGTGGATGGGGAATAGAGTGGAAAATACTGTTAAAACCACCCATTCCTCATTTAATTCCAGCACCAATCCTGAAAAGGAAACATAGTCCCCCATTGCAAAGACATAGAAGTTGAGATTTAAAGTAGTACAGTGACATGTCCAAGCTGTCAAATATATATAAGCCAGAACCAGGATGCAGATTCAAGATTTCTGACTCTAAATGTAATCCTGTCTCCCCAATGGATAACTAATGCTGCCTTTGAATGAAATAGAAACCGAGGATGGAAACCACCTCCATAGCTTACTGTCTACATTAACACTACTACTCCACTGTCTTCATTAATACAACTTCACTATTCCAACGCACTCTCACCCAGGAAGATGAGAGTTGCAAATAACTTTATTGTTCATTCCAGGAACTTCCTGAAAGACTCATTAAGTCTTTAGTAGAAAGCATCAAACAAAAGAAATGTGTGAACCACTTGCATCAAAATCTTCCCCTTGCTGTGTCCACCAATTCTAAACTATTAATCACAATCTTTACCCAGTCCTAAAAAAGGTGCTTCTGTCACCCCCAACCCCACGTTGAAAGACCTGTCTTGAGCCAGACTTCACAGTAGCAATAAGTATCCTAGCATAGCAGTTCCCCCTCTGAGACTCATACTAAGACTTTGAGGTAGTGTTCTGTCTTATCAGCAGGTTATTTTAGTGAAATTTTGGAGACCCAGATTTTGACAGCTATAAATTGGCTTGGATTGAATTAAAAAAGAACATGAGTTTATTTCAGAACCTGAATTTGAGTTCAGGTGGAAGCTGCAGATAGAAATGGCTATTTGTCTTTCAACATTAGCTCAAGAATCAACCTTTCTAGCAAGTCTTCAAACCGGTTCATATCGGTTTGAAACTCTGCTGAAAATTTGCATTTCCACCCCAGACATACTGAATCACAATCTACATTTTAACAAGATCCACAGATGATTCTTATGTATAACTTCCTGGGAACGTGTTAGAAATGCAAATTCTCAGCAGGGGTTTGAACCTCTACTCTCCTATTCCAAATCTGAATTTGTTATCTGTGGAAGCAGAGAACCCTGGGCAAACCTCTTCATATGACACCGCAGAGAATCTATGTACCTCAAGTTGCAGTTATGGCACATAAAAATAAAATACAACCTCATCACTCTTATCCAACGACTGATTTGGAATATCACCACTGCTTTGAAGCTACCTGCAGGCTCCTGTCCCGTCTCATCCTTCTGCCTCCCCCACCTCCTAGAGATAATACTGCTTTGGTGACTAAGAGCTATTTTCCTTACAAAAATTTCTATCACACACACACACACACACACATATATGTCTATATATTATTGTTTTAAATTAATTTTTTACTTTAAAAAATGATACTACATAGTTTTCTGTAACCTCTCTTTTACACTGAATATGCTGTTTTCAAGATTTGTCTATGTGTGGGTAGCTATGGTGCTTTCATTTTTTTTACTGTTGTTTTCATAGTAATTTTCATGTGCTTATGAGGGGCAGAAAAAAATATAATTAAATTACAGATGATTGCTCTAGAGTGACAGGAATTCTTAGGGAAAAAATAAAATCTCTCTTTTTTTTTTTCCTCCGGGATGGCACCTCAACTGACCTTTATTGACTGTGAAAAGAGAGAGCCTTCTGTGCAAGGAAGATTGAGACAAAGGAGCTATATTGATTTGCTCCGTCATACTGTGTGTGTGTGTGTCTGTGTGTGTAGGAGGGTGGGCTGTGGGCTGGGAGACAAGGATGCCCAGCACTACGCTACCAGCTTCAGCCTGCAACCCATGGAGAAAGGCACCAAGGGGAAAATGCCTGCACAACACCAGTGTTTCGTTGTTTACTCTTCTGGTTTTCTGTACTTCCCCACCATTATACCCAATTTTTCCATAAAAGTCTATTACTGGCAAAACCCTGCATTTGTAGGGTTTGGGGGTATGAACTAGGAGAGGCAATAACTACGTAGGACAGCAGCCACAGCCGGGAAAATGGCGTTAGGGTAGAGAATTTAATACTAGGCAGGGATTTGAAACAAGAGCTATTGGAGTATATGAATGAACCCTTGAGACTTCTCAGAAATGGCGGTGGGAGTGATCACTAAATATCCAAAAGTATGTGGAATGAGGACCAGAGACATTTTGTCTAGAGACTATAGGAAAGTGTGACCACAAATGGCTAGGGAAATTAGGGACTGAAAGTCTTACACTGAATTGTAACTACTGGGTTTTCTATTTTCCTCACTGTAACTCTAAGAACACGTTTATGTTTTCTCGCCCCTTATAGTTCTGTATTGATATTTCGTAAATGAATGAATGAATGAGAGAATTGAATAAATAAGCTTTGGAGAAGAAATAAAGACTCCAGGAAGATCAAGGCTGAAGATACAGATATGGAGGTCATCTATGAAGAATTTAAAGTAGAGTCACAGATAAAAGAGAAAAGGTCACATAGGGAAAAGAGAAACAAGATCTTCAAGTTGGGGAACACCGCTAATAGGCTGAGGAACTAAAAGAGCCCTTGCTTTGCAGTCCTTGTGCTGAATCCACCAGTTTGCCACCATTCAGTCTAACATTTTCCTTAATCTCTGACTTAGAGAAACTGATACACCACTGGACAGATTTTCTTGGTTGCCACTGTAAGATAGGGAGGAAACATCTGAAACCTGGTGGAGCCACTAACCATCCATTATAATCATGCCTCTATAGGATCTTCCATGGCATCTGCAGGTTACCAGTTGCAAATATGATTTGCGTTTCCTTGAAGGGTTTTGATTTCATTTTTGTTTTTAAGCATTGTTGTCTCTTGATCTTCCTCCCCTATTTACTAACTTTGATTCCTAAAAGAGGATTTATGATACAATCTCCTTGATAATTTTCCCTGGCCAGTGACCAGTTCCAAATGGAATAATCAGAATTGAAAATACATTAGAGGAATAATTATGCATTACAGAGAATAAAATATCTGTTTTCTTATTCTCTAAAGAAACAAATATTCATCTCCCAAAGGACAAAGCAATCAGAAGGTTCTCTAGCATATAATAAGCTTAAAACTTGTATTCCAGCTTGGTACAGAGCAATTAAAGGGTCTTGCTTCTTAAAGTGGGGTCCAAGGGCCAGTACCACTGGCATCACCTGAGAGCTTGTTAGAAACACAGACTCCCAGACCCTACTCCAAGCCTAATGAATAAGAATTTTTATACACATAAAATTTAAGAAGCACTATTCCAGGGTACTGAAGAGAAACTTCAGGGACTACCTTGGGGACAGTGAGGACCTCTGGAAGGCCCATGGCAGGGGTGGATCTTCTGAGCCTCTCCCACACCCTCATTGCAGAGAAGTTTAGCTTTCTTTCTCTCTCTCTCTCTCTTTCTTTTTCCTTCCTTCCTTCCTTTCTTTTTCTTCCTTCCTTTCTCTCTCTTTTTGTTTCTTTTTTAGTGTATCAAGGTCCCATGGTAAACTTTTATGATATAAACTATTTCTTAGAGAAAGTTTGAAAACCATAACTCAATGTAGCAAACAGAACTATAATGAATCCAAAATTATCCCTAGAGTGTTTCCCAACCTGTAAGCTGAGGGTGCTGGTGGAAAGATGTCTATCTCTATCTTTATCTCTATCTCTATCTCTACCCTTGCCCCTACCCCTACCTCTACCCTTATCCCTATCCCTACCCCTACCTGTTTCTACCTCTACCAACTCTATCTGTTACGGATTGACTTGTGTCCCCAAAAAATGTTTATCAATTTGGCTAGGCCATAATTCCCAGTATTGTGTGATTGTCTACCATTTAGTCATCTGATGTGATTTTCCTATGTGTTATAAATCCTATCACTATGATGTTGATGAGGTGAGATTAGTGGCAGTTATGTTAATGAGGCAAGACTCAATCTACAAGACTGGATTGTGTCTTGAGCCAATCTCTTTGGGATATAAAAGAGAGAAGCAAGAAAAGAGACATGGGGACCTCATACCACCAAGAAATAAGATCCAGGAGAACAGCGCATTCTTTGGACCCAGGGTCCCTATGCTGAGAAGCTCCTAACCCAGGGGAAGATTGATGACAAGGACCTTCCTCCAGAGCTGACAGAGAGAGAAAGTCTTTCCCTAAAGCTGACGCCCATAATTTAGACTTGTGTCCTAGACTATGAGAAAATAAATTTGTTTATGTTAAAGTCATCCACTTGTGGTATTTCTATTATAGCAGCACTGGATAACTAAGACACTATCTCTATCTTTACCTCTGCTTCTATCTCTATCCACCAACTTTGTCTGGTGTCTTAACTGATATACTATTTTTAAAATAGTCCTTGAGTGTGCAAACTGTTAATGAGTTTGGCTGCTAACCAAAAGGTTGGAGGTTTCAGTCCACCCAGAGGTGCCTCAGAAAAGTCTGGTGATCTCCCACCAAACTCACTGCTGTTGATTCCGACTCAGAGTATAGTATACAGAGTAGAACTGCTCCATAGGGTTTCCAAAGCTGTAAATCTTTACTGAAGCAGACGGCCTCATCTTTCTTCCACGCCTGGTGATCTACTTCTGAAAAATCAACTGCTGATAATCTTATCGAGCATGGTTCTACTCTGACACTCATGGGCTCTCCATGAGTCAGAACTGACTTAATAGCAACTGGTTATTTTTCAAATAAATGTAGATGCCATTAAAATTAATGAGACCCAGACTCCGGCAAGATGGCGGTCTAGGCAGAAGCACCACGCCGTCCCTCCACAACAAAGATCCGAAAAACTAAGCCAAACACAGAATCAACAATCCTGAA
>NW_004444068.1:6106048-6107575 GCF_000243295.1 Trichechus manatus latirostris | reverse complement strand
AAAAAAAAAAAAAATTAATGAGACCCAAACTCATTTAAAAGTGAAAATTTTTAAAAAAAGAAGAAAAGTTGAGGTAATAAAAGCTTGAGAATGGTCAACAAATGGAGGAACAGAGAAAGAAGAACGCAAATTCAAGTATAAATCATAGCACTGGAGGGACAGAGGCTTTTCACTTGGGGCTGATCCTTAGCAGCAAATGTTCAGAGGAGAGGAGCAGGAAAAATGTGTTCTAGGGGATGGTGCAACGTGACTTCCGTGCACCTCTTTAGTTGTTAATTTATTTGTCTGTCCCAGGAAGCAGGGTGTCGTGGGTTATGTCATTTCATAACCATAATAACGTTCTGAGCCAAACCAGCTGCCTCAGCCTGCTGCTGTGACCTCAAATGCAACAGATGAGGACTGAGGAAGGAACATTGGATTTGGCAATTATGTGGTCATTGGTAACTGTGGAAAAAAGCAGCTTTAATTGAATACTAAAGATGAACTCCAAACTGCAAGGGGGTGAGAAATAAAGCTAGCAAGATGGCGAATTTAGCTACACTTTCACTTTGAAGAAATGTTTGCTAGAAGAAAAAAAAAAAGTAGCTTGAAGAGATACCAGGTTTAAGGATGAATTTTTTTTAAGGTGGAAGAAAGTGAAACATATCTGTAAATTGAGGGGAGGAAGAAAGATGACAGAAAAATTAAAGAGGGAAAAACTTAAGGGACTATGTTTGCACATGAGCTTCAATAACATAGGTGAAAAGGATGAGATTATTTCTGCTCTTCTATTAGTGCTATTTTATTATGAACATATTTAAATATATATCGAAGTTGAAAGAATTTTTCAGTGAATACCTATATAACCACAACTAGATTCTACCATTAGCACTTTGTTTTATCATATGTCTATCCATCTATCCCTCAATCCTTCCATTAATCCATGCTATTTTTAATGCATTTCAATGTAAATTTCTTTCCCCACTAAAAACTTTATCATGCATTTCACTAACTAGAATTCAATATTTTACTTTTGAGATAAGATTTATATACAATAAACTACAAACTCTCATGTGCATATTTGATACTATCAGGGTACTGAAACTTTCCATCACTCCAAGAAATTACTTCATGCCCATCCCCAGTCAATTCCCACCCACACACCCCCAGAGTCAATCACTGTTCTGATGTGTTCCCATATAGATATTTGCCTGTGCTAGAACTTCATATAAATGGAATAGTCCAGAATGGACTCATCTATATAAGGCTTCTTTCACATAGTTTAATGTTTTTGAAGTTCATCCATGTTGCTCTGTGTATCAATAAGATATTCCTTTTTATTGCTGTGTAGTATTCCACTGTTTCGCTATTCTACCAGTGATGGATACTTAGCATGACTAAATCTGCTATGAATATTCTTGTACAAGTCTTTTTGAGGACATATGTTTTCAAGTATCATGGATAATATGTAGGAGCAGATACAGGAGTCCAGTGACAAGGCCCAGAAGGCAGAAGGGGAGTAGGAAGCTGATGATAGGGAACACAAAA
>NW_004444068.1:6091593-6105542 GCF_000243295.1 Trichechus manatus latirostris | reverse complement strand
ACACAGCAGCTGCAACTATGGGCTCAAACATAGCAACGATTGTGAGGCCGACAAAGGACCTGACAGTGTTTCATTCCATTGTGCATAAGGTCGCCATGAGTCAGAAGCAACACGTTAAAAGAAACTGAGACCTTTTCTCCAAAGTAGCTGTATTATTTTATACTCACACCAATAATGTATGAAAGTTCTTCTTTCTTCAAATGCTCTCCAACACCTGTTAATTTTGGTCTCGCCATTCTGCTTGGTATGCAGTAGTATCTCAATGTGCCAATAGTTTTGTTTTGTTTTATTTATTTCATTTTGATATCAGAAAAGGTAGTCTTCCGTAGCACTAATATTAAACTTAATATTGTAGCTCCATTAACAGATGATTGCAATTGCTAGTTTATATGCTTGTCTTCTTGCCTAGAATAAACTCTTTATAGACAAGGGCCACATTGTATTATTCTTTATTTTTGTACTATTATTTAGCCTGATGACTCTGTTCAATAAATGCTTGTTTAATTTAATTGAATCAAACATATTCCTGCTGGCAATTCTATCAGTGGAGAAGTCAGCATGAAAACTTCCCATCTCTCTTCACTTCTTTTTTTTAAGAGGATCACTTTGCCAGTGTCAGTATGAATACAGAAAACAATGACAGCCCACAGTAGGGAAAAACAGCATGGTATGGTCCAACTGAAGACAGATATGGGCTGGCAGACTACTCTGCCTAATATTTAGACATGTATTTCAGAGCAAAAACTTTGCGTATGAGATGAAAGTTTCAAGTGGTTTTTATCAAGTATAGTTCAGCCATCTGGACCTTTGCTAATAGATGTTATAGACAGTCACAATGTGGACAATAATCAGAAAGTAAAACAACTTTCCAGGGAATAACAATTCCCTTGAAAAAGGCATGAAGCTGAAGGCTAAATCAGTTTCATTTGCACACAGTAATCCTGAAGAAATGTACTGAAATTCTTGAACCATAAAACAACAGCAACATAACAAACAAACAAATACAGCTTTGACTCAGAAGCATCCGAAAATCTATATGCCATGCCTCTGAATTTCTTTACATTGCACAGAAACATTCTTTGTCAATTTATTTCCAAGAGCACATAGATTAATAGCAAACTTTACACAAAGGTATTAAGATGATAAATGCAGAATCATGCCTGAAATTATGATAAATCAAATTCTTTTGTTGTAACAATAAAATGCACGCTGTGTCAAAAACATTTTCAAGGAAAAAGGCTATTATTTAACATTATCCCTCAATAGTTCTAGACTATTTTGTCTTACACAGTGTCTTTTAAACACTTATGAGATACTAGTACATACCCATGTACCAAGATCTAGTACATGCCGTTCAGAATATGGTATCTGAGACAGAAGCAATTCTGCTTATCAGAGTACATTTGACATTTCTTCTCATTCTTTTGCTAAAATCTGAAAAATGGGACTAATTAGGAGGGGGAAAAAGTTGGTAATGAAAAAAAAACATTGAATGCTTACTCTGCCAGAATCTTCTAGCTACCCATAAAAAGATTTTTCTTTTTGGAATGGTGTGATGGTCAAGGTTGTGTGTCAACTTGGTTAGGCCATGATTCTCAGTGGATTGGCAGTTATCATTTCGTCTGGCAGTCATATGATAATGTGATCACTTCCATGATGAGATTTGACATAATGTGATCACCACCATGATGGGATCTGCTGTGATTAGCCCTTCAGTTGAAAGGGAATTTCCTTGGGGGTGTGGCCTGCATCGAATGTAAGTGGACTTTCTTGCAAGAGTCATGGGCTTTTTCTCACTCTGTCTCCTGCAGCTGGTTCCCGTTCATCTGATCTCTGGTTCTTGGGACTTGAGCTAGCAGTTTACCTGCCATCCTGCCAGTTGATCTTGGGATTCATTGATCTTCACAGCCTGTGAGAAAGAGCCCTGCTCTCTGACCTGCTGATCTTGGGCTTGCCAGCCCTTATGGCTGTGTGAATCAAGAGAAGCCTCTATCTGACCCATAGACTTGGGACGTTTCAGCCTCTACAATCATGTGAGTCATTTCCTTGATATAAATCTCTCTCTCTCTGTATAGATAGATAGATAGATAGATAGATAGATAGATAGATAGATAGATAGGTAGATACGCTTTACTGGTTTTGCTTCTCTAGAGAACCCAGCCTAAGACAAATGGTTCCTAGGGGACTGTTGATGAGACAGAGACTATATTACATAGCTTTCCCCAGCCCTCATTTCCAAGAATAACCATAGATCATTCTCAACAGTGAAATGAAGACAAAAGTGATGTACGCTACCTTTGGACTAAGACTTTTAAGAAGAAAATAAAGCTTCTCTATTCTCTTTCCCTCCCTAGGTCTGAGTGTAGGGAATCCCAAGGCCCTGAAGTGGTAGAGTCACAAGGTGGAAGAAGCATAGTCCCTGAATTGCACATGGGTTAACTGGCCTCCTTACTAAACGTACCTGCATTGGATTATGGAAAGAGTGAAATAATATTTTTATTTAATTAAGCTACTGAAGTTTTACTAATGTTAAACTTGAGGCCCAATGCACTTAGTTACTCCAATAGCTTGACCAAGTCCACACAGCTAGTCAAAAGCAGGCTGGGATTTTAACCCAAGTCTGCCTTGCTCCCATCACCTGTCAGTTTGTCTTATCGTTGTGGCCGGAGCCCGATTACTCAATAAGCAAGGTACGCACGAGCCCAAAGGGCCTTCTCACCAATCTGTAGTGCCCAATTTCACCTGTCCCCCACCACATCTTTGATGTGGTGAAGCCCATGTAAAATTTCTTACCACAAATTAGCAAGTAAATACAATTGAGCCTGTTCGTACCTTGCTCAATGCAAACTGGTACAAACCATGTTTACTGGTTAATCTGCCCCCGGTGGTGGTTTGCAAGTTGCTATGATACTGGAAGCTATGCCTGCCACTGGTATTTCAAATACTAGCAGGGTCACTCATGGTTGACAGGTTTTAGAAGAGCTTCCAGACTAAGATGGACTAGGAAGAAAAGCTTGGTGATCTAATGGCAAAATATTGTTTGAGACTTCAACTTACTTACTTACTTTGGATGCGTCATCCAACCAAAACTCGCTGCTGTCGAGCCGATTCCAACTCACAGCAACCCTATAGGACAGAGTAGAACTATCTCCATAGGATTTCCAAGGAGCAGCTGATAGATTTGAACTGCCAACCTTTTGGTTAGCAGCTGTGCTTTTAACCACTGAGCCCCAGGGCTCCCAGATGCATCATCAGGAGGGACCAATTGCAGGAGAAGGACTTCATGTTTGGTAAAGTGGAGAATCAATGAAGGCAAGGGAACACCCTCAAAGTGATGGATTGACACAGTGGCTGCAACAACGAACTCAAACATACGACCGCTTGTGAAGATGGCATAGGATAGGGCAACGTGTCATTCTGTTACACATGAGGACACCATGAGTCAGAGCTGACCCGACAGCAACTAACTACAACTGCCTGGCTCCAAAATCCAGTCTCTACAATACACCCCATACATCCATGTAAGTCACAGCATAAATTTCTGAGAATTGAAAGAAAACTTAGACGCACTTAGGTCCAAATTTCCTAATTTTATACAGAAAAAAACTGTGACTAAGTGATTTAGTGGGGTCACATATGTCTTTAAGCAACAAATTTGGGAAAGTAAATAGAATATTCTTTTCAATAGACTGTAATACAGACTTTAGTAATATTAAGGAAAGAATGTTTAAGTTATAACATATATTAATTAACGCAAGGAAACTATCTTCATTATATCAACGTATACAAAAAGATTTGCCATTGTTTGCTTTTCCAGGACAGAAGGAATTCTGCAAGGCACTTCCTCTGCTTGTTCATCTTATGTGCCTTCTGTTGTATATATCTACAAGCCCTCTATCATTTGAATCAGATACTTTTTTGCCATTATGTTTTCGAAACATCATGCATAAAATACTGTTGAGTAAAAACAAAGTTCTTCAACATAGAATCATAAATTGTAGACCCCAAGGAAATGTTTTTTAGAGTTTTTATACAGCCAGAACTTCTGTAAAGCAGAAACCTGTCAGTGAAGGAAAATTCAAATATTTTGCATTAAAATGAGAAATAGAAAAGTGGTAAATCTGCACCCTGTCAAAACCAGAAAACTTACTAGACCCGGAAAAACAAGGCAATCTTGTCGAGTTGCAACTTGTACAGTTTTCACTGTATTATAACTTATTTTACAGATATGTACACTGAGGTTTAGGGAATTGAAATGATTTTTCCCAAAGTTACAAAACTAATTATTAACAAAGCTGAAACTAGACCACAGACAGTACCTGCCTTTTTTAATCCACCATGCAGTCTCAAGTGAGAAATAAAATACTAATTTTAGAAACTATTTTGTAGCATGCATTCGCTAAAGTCAAAATCAAGAAATCGTACAAATTCAGAAAAATAATAGCATAGTGCTCATTGGTTTGGGTATTCTTCACGGTGAGGAGGCTTTCATGGTAATCAAAGAAAGTCTGAGAAAATAATCATGCAAAAATTGGCACTGATATTCACTAGTAAATGTTTAGTATAAAACTAGCTCCATCAGTAAAATCCCAAACAGCAACTATCTCTATTACCGTCAAGATTTTGTCTTGGTTATGGTGTTCTCAGAACTTCTAAAAGGCGGCTTTATTCGAGGTATAAGAAATACGAGACTCATTATTTTTCTTTTCCCTAACACGATTCCCATGAAGTGTCATAAAAAGACACTGTGTCAGAAAGAACAAAATTTCCCACAAGACTCTTGCTCATTGTGCCATTACCAACAAAGTGATAGAATCTCTGAATGACATTTGTTCCCTATTCTGATGTAAGGAACAAAGACGTGAAATCATAAACCATTAGTCTCTGTAACCATTTTGCAGGATGAGCACCAGCGTGACAAATCCTCGGGTGCTCCATTAGCCCAAAGCTTCCGCTGCTCAGGATTCACATCAGTTACCCAATGGTGGGGGTTTGGAGGGGAAAGTCTTTACAGGGGCTTCTGAAAACTCCATTGCTAAACTGCCAACAATAAATAAAGCATGCACTGGTCTTCCAGACTGAAAATGAGCCGTTGTTTTCACACTGTTACTGAAAGCCTGACAAATACAATGGAACAGAGGCAACCATGAGGGTTGTCTGCTTGGGGATGGAAGATTGGAAAAGGAGAGATGAGAAAAATCATAAGACACAAAGAAGAGTAAATTACAAGATTGTCTATAACAATTAGGCTTACTTTTTTATAAGCTCACTGAATTTGGTGGACCTGCGACTATTTGTTGAAAGACACTGAAGTTTGTTTTGTTTAAGAAAATCGAGTATATAAGTACAAAAAGGCATAATAGTGGATATAATTAAGACTATGAAGAGTCCAGTTGAACTGAAAAAGACAATCCACAATTAAATGAAGCTTTAACTTTACAAAGCTAAAATTCGTTAATTTAATTTGGGATGTATCCAAAATGGCAGCATCAAATGATCTGTTTGTAATCTCAGCTGCAAAATGTGAGTCTCAGTTTCTATGATTATGTTTCTTTGTACTGTGTTTATGGAGAAGAAAGTTATTTTTTTTAAGTCATTGCTGAAGCTAGAAACTTGCAGCTTGGATCTCAGAGAGCATTTAGCTTCACCACCTTCCCCAGCGGATAAAGAGTTTGCATAGGATGGAGTAACCTGCAGAATGCACAATAGTTACTGGTTCTGGAAGAGACAATCCATTGCCTTTCCCTATTCTCTCATTTTAAGTCACTCAAATTCGGTTACTTTCATAGGCAGCCCCTTCAGGTTATCACCTCTACTGTACAATTATCTTAACACAGCTGTTTATTCCATGTAACTATATAGTCTGATGGCCCCAATCTCTCTCCTTTCACAGACATCTCCCCTCTAATATTCAAGTCACGAGTTACTCTGGTCTAATTATATATAACAGCTGTTTATTGGGGGTGGGATGTTGAAGGTGTATGGAGGAGACATCTGAGGCCTCAAGATCACTACAGCATTTAGAAATTTGAATGTACTGCCAGTAACTATAAAAGGAATAGGCATGAGGGTTTCCAAAGCTTTAGAAAAAAATTCTGGCCTATTAACTCGGCAGTGAAAAGTGGTCTACCCAGATGTCGAACACCCAATGGTCATTTCAACACTTGAATTAAGTCAGTGTTGGCTATCTATATAACCACAGAATGCATCTGACTACTGTAATTTTACACAAATAACATGTGCCTTCTGTGTTTGTTTGCTGGCTGCAACCTCCCTCCGTGAGGCACCCTCACAAGTGCCACCATGCCAATCCTCTTCCACATGTTGCTATAAAGAAAAACAAAAAAAAATTGGCATAGCTGGCTTATTAAAATACCTCGGGGTTGCGGGGAGGACATGGCTGGCAAACAAATGTAGAAAGCACCTTATCTGGGTAAAAATAAGGCAGTCACCCAGATTCTGATGCTGAGTAGGCAAAAGGGTAGCACATAAAATTATCCCCAAACTTCTTGCTTGCATTAGTTAGGCATCCAAACTCATTGCCGTAGAGTCAATTCCGATTCACAGAAAGCCTATAGGACAGAGTAGAACTGCCCTGTAGGGTTTCCAAGGGGCGACTGGTGGATTTGAACTGCTGACCTTTTGGTTAGCAGCCAAGCTCTTAACCACTGTGCCACCAAGGCTCCACTTAGGTATCTAGTCATTTTTAATAAAACCTTTTTAACCACTTCCCACCCACTAGGGTGGCTATTATCAGAAAAACAGAAAATAACAGGTGTTGGCCAGAATGTGAAGAAATTGGAACCCTCATCTGTTACTGGTGGGAATATAAAATGGTGCAGTCACTGTGAAAAACAATTTGGCAGTTCTTCAAAAATTAAACACAGAATAACCATATGACCCAGCAATTTCACTCCTAGGTATATACCCAAAGGATTAAAGCAGGAACTCAAACAGACACTTATCCAATGTTCTTGGTAGCATTACACACAATAGCCAAAAGGTGGAAACAACACAATCCATCAACAGACGAATAGATAAACAAACTGTGGTATACGCGCATTTTGCAGCAGAATATACAATGGAATATTACTCAGTCATAAAGATAAATGAAGTCCTGATACATACTACAACGTGGCTGAACCTTGAAAGCATGCTGAGTGAAATGGCAAACACAAACGACAAATATTGCACGATCCCACGTAAATGAAATAGCTAGACTAGGGAAATGCTCAGAGACCAAAATTTATTAGTGGTTACTAGGGACTAGGGGGTGGGGATGTGGGTGGTGGGAGTTGTTGCTTAAAGGGTACTGAGTTTCTGTCTAGGGTGGTGAAAACACGTTTGGAATTAGATGGGGTGATGGTTGCACAGCATGGTGAATATAGTCAATGTCACACTGAATTTTACACTTAAAAATGGTTATAGTGGCAAATTTTTTGTTATATATATTTTGCCACAATAAAATGAAATTTTTAAAAATCTGTGGGTCTCTTCAGCTGTGACACACACAACACTCGTTGGAAGAAAAAAAAATAAAAAATAAATGATAGAAAATATATCCAATATATCAAGGTGTTTGTGAAATAATGCAGCCGGGAGCTGGATACTTCACAAGTATAATTGTCCTTATGGGATGTTATTCTATGGCTGAGAGAATAGAAAGTGACTGCCATTAGCTTGTTAAATGCTTCAGTTAATACAACAGGATGCTTCCTTCCATCTGAGCATCACGAATTGTTTTGATGCAACATGACGCTGGAACACAGATGTCAGGCAAATTATGCCTACTAAGTCTGGCCCATGCCTTTCTAAATTCCATGGAAATGTGGGCTGATTTTCCATTCCAAATTGGCTAGAGCAAAGCAGAGAGGATTCTGGGGCAGGCGTCTTTGCAAGAAGAGTGTCTCTCACGATTTAATTTCCATAGCAATTTAAGGAAATGATGTGGGGGCGGGGACAGGCAGCGAGTTGGTAGAATAATTGCTCAGATCTGACAGGGTGTGAGAAGGCTCAACAGTTTCGTGTGCATAATATTAACCTCCACACATTTCCCAAACGGCCTTTTTATTCAACAAAAAATACTCTCTCAACGTGTATGAATAGTTATTTTGGAACTGAGTGGCGTCATGACAGGTCAGAAAATTGCCACGGGGCATAACAATATACATTTTTCAAACCCAATCTGAAGTTTCTTGTAACATCAAGGAAGGTGGATTTAAAATACACACTGACATCTCTCAAAGATTGTAAATGTGTGGTTCCTTCTGCCTTCTGTTTCATTAGAAATCTGAGGTGACAATAGTCAAAAGAAAATTAGACTATGACGATACACACTTGAGATGTATATTTTACACTAAAACATGGAATTCAAACTTTTTTTGAAAAGGTAAGAATTTGGTTGTTAGAATTATCTGTGTTTATGAAAATAGCTTTATGCATTACACAGAAAATACAAGGTAAAAAATATTTCAAATAATTACCGTTAGGCTGGAGGAAGAAGTGACTAAAGCATTATCTTTGAAATCATAGAGATACATAGGGGTGTTGATCCCAGTTCTGCCTCTCATCAACAGTGAGAATTGAGCAAAATCACTTAACCTTCTGGAATTTCCATTGCTTCAGCTGTATCAGTGCTAATAATTAATAACACCACTCCATAGCTTTACTATGAAAATCAGTATCAACCTAAGTAAGGCTTCTCTCACAGAACCAGACTGTAGAATGTACTGGATAAATGCTTTCTATTATTTATTGACATCCAAGAAGAACTACATGCTTTCCTTGATTCTGCCTGCCTTGGATAATTTGATCTACAGCATTCCAATGTACTAAGCGGATCACATTGTGATTCCTATTTCCTCAATCATTAAAAAAAGTCAAGTCAGCTTTAGGTGGGACAATGTTGACTGAATTACAATTCTTAGTTATAACTTGATAATGCATTTGCTGATTCACTGGCTGTTTGTGGCTATAAACACAATCTGAATCCTTGTGAGAACAATAGCTTTAAACTGAAATTCAAAAGTAGACAGGAACAAAAAAAAAAGATTTTACACATTTTTTTATGTGTATTTTTTTTGTGTGCCCCAGGGGTTTTAAAAAAAAAAAAAAGCAGATTCTAGGGAAATCTTAAATGACATGACTTTTTATTTTTTAGGAAAAATCAAGCTCAACTTGGATTACTTCATTCCCTTGCATATCTTAAAAGTAGGTATAAAATAATTAGCCTTGGAAACCAAAGATAAAAGATAAGCGAAAGTTTACCTGTTTAGCCAACAATTTGGGTGTGAAAATAGTTCTTAAAGAGAGTATTTCTAGGACTTAATAATTGCTATAAAAGTTAAACTTTCTAAAAATACAATTGGTTGTGCCAGTTTAAAATGTTCAATTGTCCCCATTCCTTGCAGGAGAAATTCTAAATGGCCCTTTATAATCTGACCTCAACCTGCCTCCCCCTTTGACATTTGCGCCCTCTCCATGGAATCCAGCAACCTCTAGCCTACTTCAAATATGGCGCAATCTTACATTATGCTGTAACATGACACAGCCTGGGATGCCTCTTTTCTGTCTGCTGAATTCTTCTATGCCCATCTCAAATGCCACCTTCTCTGTAAACCCTTCTCCATTCCCTCTTCTCTGCTAGTATGCATCTACATTTGGAAAGCTCTCCTAACTGACTGTGATTATCTGTTTATTTCTTGGTTTGTCAAGTAGAATTAGTCCCTTAAAGACAACAACAGCTCATTCATCTTTATGTTTCTCAGTGACAAAAACAGAACTTGAAAAATAATAATAATGATAATAATAAAAAAAAACATTGCTGTCGAGTTGCTTCCAACTCATGGCAACTTCACGTGTGTCAGAGTAGAACTGTGCTCACAGAATTTTCAATGGACTGATTTTTTGGAAGTAGATGACCAGATCTTCCTTTTGAGGTGCTTCTGGGTGAACTTGAACCTCCAACCTTCCGATTAGCAGCCAAGAGCATTAACTGCACCACCCAGGGACTCCAGTGTTAATACTAGCTAATATTTATTAGGCACTTACTACGTGCCAGGCATTATTCTAACAATATTGCATATATTTAACTCATTTAATTCTCACCCCCACTTGTAGAATAGATATTATTACCCCTGTTCTAAAGATGAAGGAACTGAAGCAAAATAAACATATTGTTTTGCTGAAGTTTCATGGCTAAGAAATTGTGGAAAAATAATAATAGGCATTAACTGATATTTGCTGAAAAAGTGAATGAGTTTTTATTGCCAGTCTGGCCTCCTGCACTGTGTGCACTTGTCCTTCCCCAGGCAGGATCCCCTTCTCCCTTCGTATGCCTACATCATTCAGCCTTTCCCCCCAGCTGTCCTTTCAAAACCTGCTCAAAGAGTATTTATTTGTACTGATAACTTCTTACAGGGACCCTTTCTAGGGTATTTGTATTCTCAGGACAAAATTAAAGTACTTGGATATATCATTTTAGTTTTAAGTATTACCAGATAGGGTAAGGAAGAACATCTATGATTGTTCATAGGAGAGATATTTGAGGGCTTCGGAAATCACATGCACAATCTGGCGTTCAGTCGAGTTAGTACCCCAGCCATCACTGTGTAACACTCCACGTTGTTGTTGTTAGGTGCCTTTGAGTCTGTTTCAACTCATAACAACCCTATGGACAACAGAAAGAAGCACTGGCTGGTCCTGTGCCATCCTCACAATTGTTGCTATGTTTGAGCCCATTGTTGCAGCCACTGTGTCAGTTCATATCGTCAAGTGTCTTCCTCTTTTTCTCTCTCTCTCCACTTTACCAAGCATGATGTCGTTCTTCAACAACCGGTCCCTCCTGGTAACATGTCCAAAGTAGGCGAGATGGAGTCTCACCATCCTCACTACTAAGGAGCATACTGGCTGTACTTCTTCCAAGACAGATTTGCTCATTCTTCTGGCAGTCCATGGTATATTCGATATTCTTTGCCAGAACCATAATCCAAAGGCACCAATTCTTCTTTGGTCTTCCTTATTCATTGTCCAGATTTTGCATGCATATGAGGCAATGGAAAATACCATGGCTTGGGTCAGGCACACCTTAGTCCTCAAAGTGACACCTTTGCTTTTCAACACTATAAAGAGGTGTTTTGTAGCAGATTTACCCATTGCAGTATGTTGTTTGATTTCTTGACTGCTGCTTCCATGAGCGTTGATTGTGGATCCAAGTAAAATGAAATCCTTGACAACTTCCATCTTTTCTCCATTTATCATTATGTTGTTTATTGGTCCAGTTGTGAGGATTTTTTTTTCTTTATGTTGAAGTGTAATCCATAATCAAAGGCTATAGCAAAGGTTATATTATCTGCATATCACAGGTTGTTAATGAGTCTTCCTCCAATCCTGATGCCATGTTCTTCTTCATATTTTCCAGCTTCTGGGATTATTTGCTCAGCACTCCACATTAGAGGAAAGATATTTAAATCAAAGACTCGATCTATTATTAAGAGATGATTATGGTAATAATTGGTTGCAAAACTCACCCGTTGGTTTATTGGCAGAAGCCTCTGTCTAGCCTATAGCTGTATAGAAGAGGGTAGGGCACTGGGGTATATGCAAACATGGCTCTTGACCCAGCACTCATATAATACCAAGATCTCCCACTGGTAGGGTAAAAACTCAGTGCAGACAGACACCATGCCTGGCATTTTCTTCAAAACAACCCTAAATAGTAGCTGTTTTCATTTGCCATTTTACATATAGAGAACCTGAAGCAAGGATATGTTTACTTAATTTACCTAAGAACACACAGCTAGTTTGAAGAGGCATTTAAATGCAAGTCTATCTAACTCTAATATCTAGGGGAACCTTGATGTCTTCTCCAAAGTCTCCTACCGCAGACATATCAAGATACAATCATCCTGGTGAATTAGAATAGCATAATTAGTATAACCCAGACATATTTTATAAGTTACATAATCTTATGCAACTGTATTTGGGCCTGAAAAAATCACATAATGTTTCCTATGCTGGAACTAAATACTTCGTTTCACTTCGGTAGTGCTTTCAAAGTCCTCTTGAAATTTGGGACGCTCACTTGAAACTGATCTGATTACGTGATATACAGTTAATTGGTTTTTGCATTTGAATTAATTGCATAAATGTTCAAAGAATTTCTAACAAGGATTGTGCTTAGTTAAAATTGATACCATGGGAGATATTGCAGTCTTCAGTATTAACTGCATTACTGTATTTCTAAGGAGGTTTTCCTTCCTTCTGAACCATTGTATCTCCAAGCCTACTACAAACTCTGCTTCTTAGCATGGCTCTCAGTGAGGTAAGGAGCAGCACATGTTCTGTGGCAAATGTGTCTTTGTAGATTCACTGATTGCAATCATCAGTAGTTTGCTGAAAACTGGAATGAAATAGCTATGAAATAACAGATGCTTGTTTTATTTTTCCTCAAGCAGATAACATTGTAGCTACAACTCTCTTTGAAATAACTATGGCATCATGCTTTAATCACAGTTTATGCAAACACCATACAGTTGTAGAGTGCTCCTCCAGAAATTTTCATACACATTTTTTCATTTGATTCTCAAGAACAACATATGTGACTTAAACCTGGGAGGAATTATAATTTCCATTTTGCAGATGAAGAAACTGAGGCTTTGGTTGAATAACTTGCTCATGCTCATGAAACTAATAAGCATTGAAACTAATATAATTATTGTGTAATAGGTTGTGAATGTTGGCATGTAACAATTGCAGTTTTAACTATTCATGGATCCTTAAGAAGGAGCATGACTTGCACAATTAAAAAAAAAAAAAATGGTTAAATCTTAGAAAATACTGTGTGCTAAGACCAAAGCTCAAGTGTAAATCAGTTACCTAGTCTACCACCCAGAAACCACTTCACAACTTAATGTTTTTATTCTCTATGACATATTGAGGAGCTAAACAAATCAAATACATACTTTGGCTATTCACTCATTCATCCAAAATGTAGCTAAGCCACTCTCTGATGGGTACTGGGCTAGATGTGAGAGATACAGGGGAGAAGAATGTTAACTTGAGGTCTGAATTCAATGCATGAGCTATGAGTTGGAATTGACTCGATGGCGACAGGCTTGGCAATCATGGAACACTCATTAAGCAAAGAATTAGTGACAAAATATGACAGAAATTATAATAGATAATTTTCACAGAGCCATGAGGTCTAACCTAGCTAACCTAATGACCAGGAAATTTATCTCTGGGCAAGTGGAGACCTGAAGAATAAATAGGAGTTGGGGAATTAAAGGGAAGAGGACAAAATAACACTAATTTTACTTTTGGTTATACTTTATCGCATTTTGTGAAAGAAAATATATTGCATAGTAATAAACCAAAAACCAAACCCATGGCCATTGAGTCAATTCCGACTCATAGTGACCCTATAGGACGGAGTAGAAGTGCCCCATAGGGTTTCTAAGGAGAGGCTTGTGGATTCAAACTGCCGACTTTTAACCACTGTGTCACTAGGGCTCCTTGCACAATAATAGTGTTTATAAATTTGGGGATTTGTGAAGGTCTCAGGAGGTACCAATGTGGATTCCTGTGGTATACTCCATCTTGAGCTCTTCTCTAACTACTTGACTACATCGGTTAGAACATCATGTACTTCCTAAGTAATGAACCTGGAACACTTAAGAATATGCATTCTTAAATGATAAGTTTTTTGTTTTTTTCTTTCTTATCCCAAGCATACGATCTGTGGTCATAACTCTGTCCTAAGAAAGATTACCTAAGAGAATGTGGATGGACTGGTGAAATATCATTGCTAGGGCTAGAAAAACATAAAGAAAAAAAAAAAAGTACAGAATGCTACTGACATCATACACTTTTCTGTTTACATTAAAGACATCAACTTATTATACAGTTTCTATACATACTATAAAAACATAGTCAGAATCTTATATTTC
>NW_004444068.1:6089867-6091114 GCF_000243295.1 Trichechus manatus latirostris | reverse complement strand
AGAATAGAGCTTTGCTCCGTAAGGTTTTCAATGGCTGACTTTTCAGAAGTAGATTGCCTGGTCCTTCTTCAGAGGTACCTCTGGGTGAACTCAAACTTCCAAACTTTTGGTTAGCAGCCAAGCTTGTTAACCATTTGTACCACCTAGGGAATCCTTTAAACTTGTGAAAAATCACAAAATATCAAAATTAGATAGAACATTTTAGGGCTAACGCTTTCATTTTATAAATGAAATAACTGAGGTTCAGTCAGGAAATGACTTAACTAAGGTCACAATGCTAATAGCAATATGTAGGTGACTCAAATATCTTGACTCAAAGTATAGTTCTCCTGATATCTCCATAGTTTCAACTTTGTATTTCATAGAAGTTTCAAAATATTTTCAAGCAGAATTTCAAATTATTCTTCCATCACTTTGAATGCATGTCAGTGTTCTTATGGTATGTACATAAAAGTGGAAAAGATAACTCACAACCAACTCATGTTGGTCATTGTTCTTGACCTTTGTTGGTGCTAAGATGATTACTAAATAGTTTAAGAAGTATTGCAAATATATCTTACAACTCATCATTGAAGAATAGGAAATGGATGGAACTGATGGGAAGTCAGAGACATCAGTGCCCTTGATTATCTACCATCCATCTATCTCTGTGTATCTGTCTATGTATCTATCTATGGATCTATCTCTCTTAGAATTATCTATGTATCATCTGTTTATCCATTCATCTATTTAAATTTTATCCATCTTTCTATATATTTATATATGTATGTATATCTGTATGTATGTACGTATTTATCTGCTACGATGAGCAGTTTGCAAGAAAGTTGAAATTATTATATTGCCGTGAATGGAGAGATAGTAAGTGTAATTTTTAAACTGAGTAAGTAGTTAAGTAATCTCTATTAAACCAGAGGGAGTTATAACTGTTTTTTGCCATATCACATTTTGGCAGGCTATATACCCCATCTTTACTACTGGATAAAGTAAGTGTAAGCTCTTTATTAAACCTCTCCAATTCAAGAAGAAGACATTGGATCTGACCAAAATATTGACTGGTTTATGCTGTTAGGCAAAGTTTAGTCTGAAAGTTGCCATGCGAAAGTGAACAACAAAGAACCCAATATAACATAGCAGGCTGCCTTGCATGTAAATGGAAAGCCTCAATGGAGCCTCTAGGCTGACAACACTGTTCTTAGAACCATTCCAGGTAGGAGAGCAGAGCATTGCATGTGATAAGCATGCAGGAG
>NW_004444068.1:6087201-6088832 GCF_000243295.1 Trichechus manatus latirostris | reverse complement strand
AAGTAATTCTTAGAACAAGTTGGTCACACAAAGTAATAATACACCATTTTTCCAAAGAATTCAAAGCAATTTTTCACTGAACTTAACTAAACCCTTTTGAGAGATGTAGGCAATGAATGTAAGTATTCCCATTGCATGAAAAAAAGTTGACACACATAAGGTATTTATATAGTAAGAATTCCAAATCTAGAAAAACACATGAGTCTAAACCAACCCAAACTGTAACACTCATATTGCATTTTAAACATTTTATAAGCGTGGATGATTTATAAACCACTGGATCACACTGCCTATTGGGGACAAGACACTCAATTTCTTTTCAAGCCATAGCTCAGACTCAGTGTGAAGTGTAAAAAGAGATTATGCATTTGGAATCTAAGAAATGTATAAATTTAGATTTAAAAAATTCCATTTTTCCTGTCAAAGTATTGAGCTTCTTAACAATTATAATGTTAATAAGAACATGAGAAATATACACAAACAAATTAAACTTCTTTGAAGACCAAGATTTTTAACAAGTCCATCATGTTTGATCTAGTAATTTTACCTCAGGATGTAGCCTTAAGAAATAATTATACATGTGGACATTAATCTATAAGCAAAGATAGTCACTATAGTGTTGTTCAGTATCTAACACTAGAGGTTATTTTAAATAACTGTGATATATCAATCTGATGGAATATTATTAAAGAATGAAAAGTTTTTGAAGACTAATATCATGATATAATAATAATAATAAAAACAAGATACAAAACAGCACATGCATGAGTTATGGTTCTTTGGTTGCAAGCAACAGGAAAAAAAATGTTGGCTACTTAAACCAAAGGGTATGGCATATCTCAAAATGATAAGAATAAAAAGAATAAAAACAGAAGGAGAAAGAGGAAGAAAAAGAAGAGGAGGAGGAAGAGGAGGAGGAGGAAGAGGAGGAGGAGAAGAACCACAACAACCACAACAGAACCAGAATTAGAAAGCGCAGTTTTTGGGATCCAGGGATCAGGAGCTAACTGTCAGCCTCATCTACTTACCACTAGGATAACATTACTCAAATTATTATGATAATTTTCTATCTTCGAATCACCCTATTCAAACTCAGTGTCAGGAGAGAATCTGATCAGTCTAGTTTGGGTCAAGAGTCTACCACTTGACTAGGAACACTTGATTGGTATGGTAGTTCTATCCATCTAGCACAAGAAAGAAAAAAAAAAGCCACGTCATGGATTGAATTATGTCCCCCAAAAATGTCTGTCAGCTTGGCTGGGCCATGATTCCCAGTATTCTGTGATTGTACGCCATTTTGTCATCTGATGTGATTTTCCTTCTGTTGTAAATCTTATCTCTATGGTACTGATGAGGTGGAATTAGCAGCAGTTATGTTAATGAGACAGGACTCAATCTACAAGATTAGGTTGTGTTTTAAACCAATCTCTTTTGAGATGTAAGAGAGAAACAAGCAGAGAGACAGGGGTAACTCACACCACCAAGAAACAAGAGCCAGGAAAATAGCCCGTCCTTTGGACCTGGCGTCCCTGCACTGAGAAGCTCCTGGACCAGAGAAGATTGATGACAAGGACCTTCCCCCAGAGTCGACAGAGACAGAAAGCTTTCCCCTGGAGCTGGCACCCTGAATT
>NW_004444068.1:6079835-6086754 GCF_000243295.1 Trichechus manatus latirostris | reverse complement strand
ATGGAAAATACAATGTTTTATTTTGAAACAGCGGGTTAACCTTTCATTTAAAAGTTTCATTAAGTTGAGATACGTAAAGGACAACTTTTTTCACCTTTCAAATGTACCTTTTGCTAAACACCAATTGATTACTAGAATATTTTTATAGAAATTAACAACTTTAAATTTGGCACGGGCATGGGCAGCCTTTGAAACCAGAAGATTTTTTTTTCTATTTTAACTTCTGAGTTGATTGTTTATGATACAATTGCTTTTTACTTTAAATGTGTAACAGAGCAGTCAACTCAAAAGCTAATTCCAAAGGAATTTGACGGGATTTGAAAACTGTTTTTGAAGTTTATTGGAAAGAAATCTCTTAATCCAGGATCACAGTGACTGTGTGAAAGACGACTATATCCTCAGAATGTCTAGCCAGGGAGGTAATAAAAGAATTGTTTTCCTGTCTTTTAAAGGAACAGGCTGGAAGAAGGAAAAATATTTACTAGAGGTAGATAATTAGAATCGATTTACATGGAGCATTTTAATAACCTATTTTTATCTCTTCGGTCTATTGAATTTGCTCAAAAATGTGAAAAATGAGCTTTAATACTAGTAACAACTATTCCTTAAGATATTTACATTTTTTTCTTTTTAAATCATTATACAGTTTTAATAATTATAATAAGAGCCTGGTTGCACAATGGTTAAGCATTGCAAATTTTCATAGAAGTGAGAAATGGTAATACTGCTCGCATCATTATTTCATGATAAGTATAAAGTCAGAGATTCAAATTTCCAAATTATGTTTGGTTTCTGAACTCTCGAATTTATAATTGCAGACACCAGCGCTTCAAAATGCGAGAAATAGAACCATCAATAATTAACGCTCCCAATATCGATAAAGGAAGATATTATGTAAATCTTCCAAGTTTTCATTTCTATACTTTTTTTTTTAAGTTGATTGAAAAGCTCATTTTCACAATGTATGCCATTTGCAGCAGCTTCCTATGAATTCTTCATGATTTTAGTGCTCGTGAAAGGTGACAGACAGGACCAGCGACTGTTTATTTAGGAAAAGCATTCAGCAATTAAAACTTCTAAAGGCCTTGGCGAAGAGATGCCTCACAACAAGAAAGTATGGTGGTTTGGTCTCCACGGGCGGTTTAATTCTGCAGGGACTTCTAGAAAGGGCCTCATTTGCACTAGTGGTTTTCATGTCACAATCCATTAAGAACTGAAATGGAGTCTGCCAATTTGCTTTATAGGCTGTGGAACAAGGCTGTAGAGCAATAGCGAGAGCAGAAATGAATCCTTGAGTGGAAAGGCTTCTCTAAAGTCCAGCTGAATGGGCAGTGGGGAGGCGCTAAAGGATAAATCATGTGATCTTCTCCATGAAGGCACGTCTTATAGACCAGGGGTTGGCAAAATTTCTCTGTAAAGGGCCCGATAGTAAATATTTTAGGCTTTATAGGAAGACATACAGTCTCTGTCTCATATTCTTTGTGTGTATGTGTGTGTTTATAACCCTTTGGAAAAATAAAAACATTTTTAGCTGGAGGACCTTACAAAAACAGGCCTTGGGTTAGATTTGACTGGCTGGCCTAGTTTTCAACCCCTGTTATAAACAAATGAAGACATTTGCCCATGCTAGGGTGCGATTTAGTGACTCCCAAAATATGCTCCACCTCCCTCTAGCCTCCTCAAGTCTCCTCATACTTCTGCTCACTGATCTATATAATTTAATAATTACAGCTTTATACTTCCAGCTTAAGGTTACCCTTCCTCTCCTAAAATAAAAATTGTAAATCAGTGAAAACAATTAACATCTCAACCTTTACCAGGGATTTATCCATTCCATTCTTCTAAATTAAGCCCACCCACTCCTGCACTGTACTCCATTTAGAACATAAAAGCAAAGTTCTTTACATTCAACTGTGAGTATTCCAGGTAATCACCTGGAACCCTTCTCTGTTCTCCTCTGAAGCATGCCTCCTTTCCACAGGTCCTGAATCCTTAGCTCAGAGCCATGCTTTCCATACCTGAAGCTCCTTTGATTCAGTCTTCCTTTGTCTTCTGTGGAGTCCTGGTGGTGCAGTGGTTAAGAGCTCGGCTGCTAACCAAAAGGCTGGCAGTCTGAACCCACCAGCCACTCCTTGGAAACCCTGTGGGGCAGTTCTACTCTGTCCTATGGGGTCGCTAGGAGTTGGAATCGACTTGATGGCAATGGGTTTGGTTTTTGGTTTGTCTTCTGTATTTTGGTTTCTGGTCCTTGACTCCTGGACTGTCTCCCTGTGATTTATTTTGCCTTATCCTCTGGATTTGGCATCTCCCAAAGACATAAATCTACCACCTGCCTGTCAGCTCGTCATGGTGTGGTGGTTTGTGTGTTGCTGTGATCCTGGAAGCTATGAAACCAGTGTATCAAATATCAGCAGGGTCACCCAGGGTGGACAAGTTTCACTGGAGCTTCCAGAATAAGACAGAGTAGAAAGAAAGGCCTGGTGATCTACTGCGAAAAATTAACCAATGAAAGCCTTATGGATCACAGCAGAACATTGTCCAACTCACTTGCTTTAGACAAGTCATTGGGAGGGCCCGATCACTGGAGCAGGACGTCAAGTTTGGCAAAGCAGAGGGCCATCAAGGGCGGGGGAGACCCTCAGTGAAATGGATTGGTACAATAGCCACACAAGAACTTAAACATGCCAGTGATCCTGAGGGTGACACAAGACTGGGCAACATTTTGTTCTGTTGTACATAAGGTTCCATGAGTAGGAGTTGCCTGGATGACAGTTATCTGTCTATCATGAGTCAGATCCTAATGATAAAACCCACTTTACCGAGTGACATGAGAGTTAAATGAGCGAATACAAGTCAGGGATCTAGCATACAAGCGCTCAAGAGTCAGTATTTATCAATAGGCAGAGGAGTAGAGGGAAACAACATCATGGTTCCAGATGTCTGGCAAGGTAGTGGGTGGACAGTTTGGGAGACTTTCTGCATCCTCTTCTCCTTCCTGAGGTGCTAGAGAAGAGAAAGACAGAAAAATATTCCTTTCTATATTTTTCCCAGTCATCTCAGCCTCTGGCTTTATTATCCAAATTAGCACTAACAGGTCACATAGAGCATAGTAGAAGTGTGTCCTAGTTGTCTAAGGAATACAAATTCAACCCTTTAAAGGAGCAGTACTTTATTTCTATTAAAAAGGTTTTTGTTGTTCTCCAGAATGTCATAAAGTCTGTTCTTTCCTCTATTCTGGTACAAATGCCTCAGAATGGTGCAAAAACCACCTCACAATCACACCCTTGCCACTTCCTTGCCCTGCTCTACTTTTCCATATGGACCCTGTGGTCTTCCAAATTATTTCATACTGCCCAACACTCCATGTTCCCTCATGCCTCTATTCTCTTGCATGTTCTCTGCTTCACAAGAAATGCTCGTCTTTGCTTTTCATCTGCTACATGACGATGTTTATCAGCAACTCTGTGAAGCCTTCCCTACCACCCCTTCTGACACTGGAACCAGTTGTTCTTTCCTCTATATTCAAATAATAATAACTCTTTCTGCAAATCTGTATTAGTATTTTACTCACTGTTTTTGAGTTCTCTGTTTGCATATCTGGCTCTCCCTCTAGACTAGGAGCACATCCTGGACAGAGGTCTTGTTTTATGCATCTAGCATCCAGCGGTGGGTCTGGTATGTGCTGAACCGATTCATGAGTTCTTTAGTTTGTTTCTGTTTTTGTTTTTTTCTGACTTTTTTTTTAATTTTTGTTAACCTTGTGTCAAACTCTAGATGCAAAGTTCTACCTAGCTTCTGACATTCTGTGTCTCTAACCATGTTTATAGTGCACTTCCTAGTCAGAGAAGGAGATTCTCTTTATTGAGTAGTCTGATTGAAGCATCGAGACTCGAAAGAGCTGCATTTACACAATTCTAACATGCTGACAAGTCCCTGGCTGGCACAAACCGTTTGCACTCTGCTACTAACTTAAATGTTGGTGGTTCAAATCCACCCAGTGATGTCATAGAAGAAAGGCCTGGCTATCTACTTCTATAAATACCATAGCCAAGAAAACCCTGTGGAGCCATTCTACTCTGGGACACATGGGATTGCCATATATTGGAATCAACTTGAGAGCAACAGGTCTGTTTGCTTTTTAATATTCTGACAATACACATCCATTTAAAACACATTTATTGCCCATCGAATATATGGTAAATACTAGAGCTATTGATAAAATGGCATGTTTCTTGTCCTCAAGGAGCTCTCAGGAGAGAGAAAGAGGCAGATAAGTCAACAATTCAATGTGAAAAAGACGATCATGCATGTAACCATAAGGAGCTATGGGGACAAATCCAGGGTGGAGTAGGGGGTGGGCTACACAGACAGTAACCCTGGGTGGTAGGCTTAATGGAAATCCAAATTCAGTATGTGTTAAAAAATAAATCTGACTAAAATAGTATCAAAACAAACTAAATATCAAGTAGTTAACATAAGTTTATATATATGTCCCCAAACTGTGCTGTGGCACAATGGCGTAAATAGAGTGTATGAAACGCAGCTGTAGAAAATGCTCTCATATTTAAAAAAGTAATTACTGTTTTAATCTTCCACAGAATATTCACTACTATGCTAGGACAACTCCAGACAACTTACAAGGCCTGCATCACAAGTAGCAGCGGTGTGAGGGGCCCTGAAAGCAACTTGAACAGAAACCGATGCATCACCGAACCAACACTCTGAGGAAGCTTTCTGGAAGCTTTCATTGACAAGGGTCCAATTTTTAATTACATTATTTTCCTCAATTTTTCAGTTTTTTAAAAGAATGAATGGACTTTTTTCTGGTACTATTATAATCAAAGTTGTCGAAGACGCCCTCTGACCAAAGTGTGAAAATACCTTCTTCTGCCCCTGGACAAATGGAAAGGGCATATCACTCAGACTGAATAAATAAGGCATGGGAAGACTTTGTCCTTTCTTGTGGTACGTAAATAAACTAGATGTTTTTCCACGGTTCCAGAAAACCACATGAAAACAACTCCAAGGGCAGTTACTAAACAGCAGCTTCTCTGGTGGTTTCTCTCCTTCCCGTCAGAGAGACGACCAGGGTTGCTCCTTCGGAGACCTCTGGACAGGATTCAGTTGCTTTCTTTCCCTTTACCTGGAGGGGACACTTACTCCTCAGTAGCCATTCCTGCAAAATATAATCAATTAGTCCGTTTACATGTACAAGATAATCACAGTTGAGGAAAACTTAAGGGACAAATGATACACAAATTATGTAGGTTCCTAGAGGGCTAAGTTTTACAACCATTGTTGACTCCTCCTTTTTGTTTTCGCTTTCTGCTCATGTCAGGGCAGTTTCTCTCACCAGTCTTAGTCCCTAGAGAAATAAGATCCATTCTTCAGTTTCAGATTCATCTGATGCAAGCTTCGTTGGCAGCTTTTGTGGATTCTGCTCATGAAACCATCTTCAACTTGGCTTCACCTTCTTTAGGTAAGTACCCCTTCTCTACATAGATTCCTCAAGATGACTTGGTCTCAAAGTTTTTCTTCTGCTCGGTCATCTTTGTGTACCAGGATTATAACTTCTCTCATTCTAGAAGTTTCTTCATCCTCTTTTGAAGCTCTTTTCTTTGTCTTTTTTTATTGTTTCTCTGAGAGATTCAAGATCCTTCATTCTTCTGCCTCTATAGGATTATCCTTTAAGGGCTTTCTTCCTCAAAAAAATCATAAAACCTTGAAGTCAAATAGGACAAATCTCCCTTCCAATGTCAGGGGTACCTCTTTCACCAGCCTCCAACACTTTATCTAAGCATGCTTGTGATGAGCACTCCCACTTAAAAAACAGACTACCTGGTCAGCACACTCCTTTTGAATCATCCATCTCAACTTGGGTCTCCTTTTCCTCTCTTCTAGGCACCCATATTAACATAACTATTAGCACAACTGTTATTCCATTATATTAGGCTATATCAGGCCCACCCAGGTGATTGGGAGTTAAGGACATCCGCTTGTAGCTAAATGTGACCACTGCTCTGGAGCTGACCCTTAATGTGATGGACACACACTAAGATAAGTCCTAATGAATGAGTCAGGCCCTTGTCCAGTCCCCTGAGTACAGGAGGAACCAGTGACTTGCATCTGGCCAATGGAATACGACAAAGGTAATAGGATAGTCGCTCCCATTATTATGTTATGTAAGACTCCATCTTAGCAAACTGGGGCAAGAGATCCTCCTCCTGGCTTTGAAATAGTAAACTGCCATGTTGTTGGAGGGCCTGTGAGAAGGTCATGTGGCAAGGAGCTGTGGGTAGTCTTTAGGAATGAGCTTGAGCCCTAGCAGTATGCTAGCAAGGAAATGAAGATTTTAGTCCTGCAAGTGCAAGAAACTAATTCCGCCAATACCCATGTGATCTTGGAAGAGGATCCTGAACTCCAGAAAGAGTAGCGAGTGTAGCCTGGCCGACTCATGGATTGAAGTCTTATGAGACCCTGAGCAGAAGACCCAGCTAAGCCATGCCCAGAATCCTGATCCATAGAAAAAGTGAGATAATAAGAGTATATTGATTTAAGCCATTGAGTTTGTGATTATTTGCTATGCAGCATAGAAAACTAATACACTTAGTGTTTTTGGACAATTCAGCCTCACCTAACAGCGTGCAATATTCTTTTAAAGTTATGTTCATAATTTTGAAATCAACATACCTACCATGTGCCTAGTGTTATGGGTAACAGAAGGTGCAGCGACTGCACTCAAGTAGCTGATAGTCTTATTGAGATGCCAAGAAGCATAGAACAAAGTTAAAGAAATTGATTGTGTGGTACATCTTAAAGTGCTGTGGAAAGTCATACAAAGGGAAGAATTTAATAATTCTACATAGCAGAAGAACAACTTCCACTGCTAAGTAGGCTGATAACACCATTTTGAAAAGTC
>NW_004444068.1:6077687-6079317 GCF_000243295.1 Trichechus manatus latirostris | reverse complement strand
GGAATAATATATTCAAATGTCTAGCACAGTACCAGGTATGGTAAGTACAATCAAAATAAACAGAATGAGATAAAATACTGATTTATACTTCAAATGCTGAGGCCCTCTGTAAGTAGACTTCCCAAATAGCCTCTGCAATATCTGGTTTTTGGACAGTACTAAAGCCTGGAGATAGTTACATAATGTAATGGTACCTGGTTAGCTCCCCCATTGACTTCCACTCCAAAGATGCTTCCCAAGACTTCTATGGCTCTCTACAACCTGTATTTATACATTCTAAGCTCTTTAAACTGGAGGGAATGTATGCTTGCTGAGGAGTAGCCATTCTCTGTGAAGAGGGTTTCTTATGATCCCGTCAAACACTAGAAGGCACAAGAGGTAATGGAGAGCTATTCTGGATCATTGTAAGGAATGCAGTCCTCAGCAAGAGCTGCCATCTTTTTTATCCCCACCCATACGAAAAGCAAAGTAAACTTTGTCATGCAGGGGACTCTCAAAAGAAGAGCTCTTCTTGCAAACTATGTTGATTTGTGATCAATAAAGGTAAAAGAATCTCTTACAAAATATCTAAGTGGAATTCAATATGTTAATGTATGCATCACTCTCTCGTCTCCTGTCAGTACGTTGTAGTCTAAAACATTCAGTACAATTGTTCATGCTCTGCATAGAATACACTCCCATTTCTTCTTTCTTCACCTGGTAAAATAATACTCTTTTAAAGTCCACATTGAAATGTTTTACAAAACAGAGTTACTCTCACTTGTATTCATACAATATCTTCCTTATATCCTACTTTGAAATTTAGCTATTAGTACACATCTATCTTTCCACAACACTATAAAGTCCTCCGCCATGCGCCTGTCAGTTTATCGTACTTATTATGGGGGCTTGGGTGTTGCTGTGATGCTGGAAGCTATGCCACTGGTATTCAAATACCAGCAGGCTCACCCATGGTGGAGAGGTTTCAGTTGAGCTTCCAGACTAAGATGGACAAGGTAGAAGGACCTGGCAGTCTAGTTCTGAAAAAAATTAGCCAGTGAAAACCTTGTGAATAGCAGTGGAACATTGTCTGATATAGTGCTGGAAGATGAGCCCCTTGGGTTGGAAGGCACTGAGAAGACGACTAGGGAAGAGCTACCTCCTCAAAGTAGAGTTGACCTTAATGACATGGATAGAGTCAAGCTTTTGGGACCTTCATTTGCTGTTGTGGCATGACTCAAAATGAAAATAACAGCTGCAAATATCCATTAATAGTCGGAACATGAAATGTACGAAATATGAATCTAGGAAAACTGGAAATCATCAAAAATGAAATTGAACACATAAACATTGATACCTTAGGCATTAATGAGGTGAAATGGACTGGTATTGGCCATTTTGAACTGGAAAATCATATGGCCTACTATGCCAAAAATGACAAATGGAGGAGGAATGGCATTGCATTCATCATTAAAAAGAACTTCAAGATCTATCCTGATACAACACTGTCACTGATAGGACAATATCAGTACGCTTAAAAAGAAGATCAGTTAATACCACTATTTTTCAAATTTAAGCACCAACCACAAAGGCTTAAGATGAAGAAGCTGAAGATTTTTACCAAGTTCTGCAGTCTGAAATTGATCAAACA
>NW_004444068.1:6045061-6076747 GCF_000243295.1 Trichechus manatus latirostris | reverse complement strand
AGGTAGCATCTGATCAAGAACCGATAGTACTGACGGAAGACGTCCAAGCTGCGCTGAAGAATTGGCAAAAACTAAGGCTCCAGGAATTTACAGAATACCAACTGAGATGTTTCAATGAACAGATGCAGTGCTAGAAGTACTCACTTGTCTATGACAAGAAATTGGGAAGACAGCTACCTGGTCAACCAACTGGAAGAGATCCATATTTGTGCCTATTCCAAAGAAAGGTCATCCAAATGAAGGCAGAAATTATCAAACAATATCATTAATATCACACGCAAGTAAAATTTTGCTGAAAATCCTTCAAAAGCAGTTGCAGTGGTATATTGAACAGAAAACTGCCAGAAATTCAGGCCAGATGCAGAAGAGGATGTGGAACAAGAGGTATCTTTGCTGATGTCAGATGGATTTTGGCTGAAAGCAGAGACTTCCAGAAAGAGGTTTACCTGTGCTTTATTGACTATGCAAAGGAATTCAATTGTGTGGATCGTAACAAATTATGGATAACGTTGTAAAGAATGGGAATTCCAGAGCGCTTAATTGTGCTCATGAGGAACCTGTACATAGATCAAGAGGCAGGCATTTGAACAGAACAAGGGGATACTACATGGTTTAAAGTCAGAAAAGGTGTGCATCGGGGTTGTATTCTTTCACCATACTTATTAAATCTGTATGCTGAGCAAATAATCAGAGAAGCTGGATTACATGAAGAAGAATGGGGCATCAGGACTGGAGGAAGACTCATTAAAAACCTGAGATATGCGGGTGACACAACCTTGCTTGCTGAAAGTGAAGAGGACTTGAAGCACTTACTGATGAAAATCAAAGACTACAGCCTTCAGTTTGGATTACACCTCAACATAAAGAAAACAAAAATCCTCACAACTGGACCAATAAGCAACATCATGATAAACGGAGAAAACATTGAAGCTGTCAAGAATTTCATTTTCCTTGGATCCACAATCAACACCCATGAAAGCAGCAGTCAAGAAATCAAATGATTTGCATTGGGCAAATCTGCCGCAAAAAGATGCCTTTAAAGTGTTAAAAAGCAAAGATGTCACTTTAAGGACCAAGGTACAACTGACACAAGCCATACATTTTCAATTGCTTCATATGCATGCAAAAGCTGGACAAACAATAAGGAAGACCGAAGAAGAAATGATGCCTTTGAATTATGGTATTGGCAAAGAATATTGAATATACCAGGGACTGCCAGAAGAACGAACAAATATATCTTGGAAGAAGTACAGGCGGAATGCTCTTTAGAAGCAAGGATGACGAGACTTCGTCTCATATATTTTTGAGATGTTATCAGGATTACCAGTCCCTGGAGGACATGATGCTTGATAAAGTAAATGGTCAGTGAAAAGGGAAGATCCTCAACAAGATGGACTGACACAGTGGCTGCAACAATGGGCTGAAGCATAACAACCATCGTGAGGCTGGCCCAGGATCGGGCAGTATTTCGTTCTGTTGTACATAGGGTAGCTAGGAGTCGGAACCAACTGGACAGCACCTAACTACACCAACAACATAAAATCCTCGGTAATAGAAACAATGTGTGTGACAGAGATATTTATATTTGTGTCCTAAGATAAGCCCTGACTTATCAGAGAAATTCAACTTATGTCTGACTAACAAATAAAATGACCTGTATAAAATGCATCCAAATTGTGAACGAGTTCCCCCAAATCTCAGAGATTCAGTCAGCATCACAAAAGTGGAAACCTCAAAGATAATTATAGTTTATTGTCAAATGTTTGTATTGGCCAGGAGTCATCAACCACCAGTCATGACTTTCAGATAAAACAGAGTACATTTCATGAAGAAATTAGTTTTTTTGAGGCACGTTTATTATATAATGGAAACTATACTGATATAATGGCTTAGAACTGTGTTGTTATAAAATAGGACAAGGAATAAAGAACAGCAATATTTGCACAATCCCAGTTAATGGCCCAGACTCCTGCTATTACTAGACATGCAGAGTGTCATCTCTCGGTGACTACAGTGGAAAAAGAAAGCTCAGGAGACCTGGTGCCAAAGCAGGTCAGCTGGCCAATGCCTCAGCTTCAACTTCTCCTGGTGCCTTTAGCCAGTTAGAGTCTAATAATACCACTTATTTAGCACTTGGTATCTCCAAAGCTCTTTAAAACACTAAATAATCTACCATCTCCAAACTCCCTTTGAGGTCGGTCAGAATTATCATTCTGCCTTTACAGATGGAATATTTGAAATGTAAAATAGCATATCCAAGCCCAGACAGGAACTAGCACCATGATTAAGTAAAAACTCTGAGTCCCCAACATCTAAGTCTTGGCAAAGGAATTTGTCACATTGCCTTTTCATATATAGAGCACGGAAACCCAGGGGGGATGCATAAGAGAGAACTATGAATTTTAAAGCAATATGGAAATATATTTAATTTAGGCTGCAGTTAATAAGTAATCAGCTCAATTTCTCCCCCTCCTGCCTGTAAGTAGCTGGCTGTCAACCAGCAAGTCAGGTGACTTAGAAGGCCCTACACAGGCTGAATAGAGACAGAGGTGGTCAGAAGAAAAATTAGAGGACAAGGAGGGCCTATGGGCTGTCATCTATGCCCTCCAGGGAACCCAGAAAAAGAAGCAGGAGCACTAGCAAGGCATTTACCTACTTTGGGTTATTCTCTACACTGGGAATAGCCTTTCATGACCCATGGCAGAATTTTACTACCAATTTAAGGAAGCTGTTGATCCAGGGAGAATTTCTTTGGTCTGGGCTCTTTGATTCACTTGCCTGGTAGCATGTGTTTATATCCTTCTGACTCTATTTAATGGCTAGTCAATGAAAAACTAGGTGTGTCCCACAAATCGGCACTAGACAGGAGTTTGCATCCAGCTTGCCTCACAGGAGTCAAAGTTCAGTTTATAAATTCATCACCGAGGGAGCTGAGTTGTGATAACAAGGACAGTCTATATCCCCAGGAAGTCATTTATCTTTCCACAGATATGTTCTGGCTTTAATAGCTGATAACAGGGCTGTGGGATAAGGAGAACTTCGACCATAAATGAAATGTTCTATTCTGGTGTTCTTCATTTGGGTGCTATTTGACCTTCAGTGGCTTCTGCTTCCATGAAATGAGGTGGAATCATTACCTGTTGAGGTGCAGAGCCTTAGAGTGCTAAGAGGAAATCACAGTGGCTATGAGCTCGGGTGATTTGCAATATCAGGAGACCAGGAAGCCAGCTCTCCAAATATCTCTGTCACTTGCCTGCCCGTTTGACACAGCATTATAGTCACAAAAGGGAGTAACAGCAAAGATGGAGATGTTGTCTCCAGAAAGCCAGAGTGAGAATGAGCATGTGGTGATCTGATCCTTGCTGATGGATAACATGTTGTTGCTGTTGGCTGCTGTGAAGTCTCCCACTCATGGTGACCCCACACACAACGGAACAAAACACTGCCTGGTCTTGTGCCATCCCCATGATTGTTTGCCAGTCAAACTGTAGTCACCCATAGGGTTTTCATGGCCTAATTTTCAGAAGTAGGTCACTAAGCCTTTCTTTTTTTATTATTAATTTTTTTAATTGTACTTTAGATGAGGGTTTACAGAACAAATAGTTTCTCATTAAACAGCTAGCATACATATTGTTTTATGACATTGGTTAACAACCCTATGACATGTCAACTCTCTCTCTTCTCGACCTTGGGTTCCCTATTACCAGCTTTCCTGTCCCCTCCTCACCAGGCCTTTCTTACTAGTGTGTCTTAGCCTGGAAGCTTTGCTGAAACCTACTAAGCATCATAGCAACATGCAAGCCTCCACTGACAGACAGGGGTGGCTGCCCATGAGATGCATTGGCTGGGAATCAAACCTGGGTCTCCTACATGGAAGGTGAGAATTCTACCACTGAACCACCGATGTCCTAGATGGGTAGCAGGGATAACAAAGAAAAAACAAAAAAAGAATATGCTTTTCATTTCTAAGTGTGGTATCCTTTGCATAGCATTTTTATACTCATTCCTGCAGGAGATCTTCACCACAACCGTGTGAGGGAAGCAGAGCAAGGATTATTATCTCTGTTTGTAAGAGGACAAAATGAGGCCCACCAGGCTTTTGTGACTCTCCCAAAGTACCACAGTTAGGAAGCAGTTGAGCCAGGATGGAACTTCAGAACCTCCAATGCCAAATCCATCTCATTTATATTCCCAAGCATCTTTGCTCAGTTTTCTATTCATCCTGTCACTGCTTCCAAATCAAAGCAATTTATGCCCAATCAAATGAGAGCGAGATGTTGATGACCTCCCGGGATCCTTCCAGTGCCAGGCATCAGTCACCGCACTGGTAGCTATAATCCCTCTGAGAATCAACCCAGAATTTAGAAAATGGATTTTCACATCTTTTGCAAATCACTTTGGAAGCACCAATGATTATGGCCTTTTGGGGGCGAAGAGCACATCACACTCCATGAAGGATTATGGATTACCATAACACTCATTATTCATGTATTTATTCTTTTACTTGGCTAGGATTATGTGCCAAGAGCAAGGAGCTTCCAGTCTAGGAGGGAAGACAGGCCTTAACTGAGTAAGTCCACAATGACTTCATTTCAACTGTGATATTTTAAAAATGATAATATGCTGGATACTGGCTAATACGTATGAACTTCTTATCAATTAAGGAATCACAGGTTTTAAGAGAAAATCAGGGAAGAAAATAAAGCCACTTTTGCAGACAATATGTTTTACTATTTGTATAGTTGACAGAAAAAAAAAAAAAATTCTTATAAGAGGCTGTAAGCTATAGAAAAAAAAAAAAAAAGCTGAAAAAGACCTTGTGGCCTCCTTTACAGTCGCCGCTTAAGAAAGTAGGGATTTTTTCAGACCCTTCTGTCACTCTGGGCAAGTGACTGACTTGTAGCTCAGGTGTGCATTTGCCTGCTTAAGTCTGCCACTGTTGCAAACAGCTTGCCATGCTCTATATATAGAGATGACTTCACCCACTGCTGGAATGCATCAGCTGTTCCGCAGTGCACACTGATATGCTACAAAGACTCAGGCCATATCTAATTGAGCACTTCAGTACTGCAGAGATAGGCGCCTTGGAAATCTTTAGATAAAATATCTTTAGCCAGATGGAAGCTGGCCAGGACCCCAGGATAAAATCTTCATCTCACAGGACTGCCAGTGAGTCTTGGTAGGGGGTATCCATGGACGGAGGCGGCATCGGGAGAGACGCCACTTTGTCCCGTCTACCCCTACGCTGTTAACATAGTACAAAAAATAACAGAGAAGAGGAGAAAGCAGCATTTTGCTGCTTCTTCCTTTTCCCCATGACAGACAAAACAGAGCAGACCCTCTAGGAAAACAATCTGCATACTGACAATGCCTGTAAGTCAGGAGACCCTGGGTGGTGCAAAGGGTTAAGTGCTTGGCTACTAACTGAAAGGTTGGCATTTTGAACTCACCCAGAGGTGGCTTGGGAAAAAGGTAGGGAGATCTGCTTGGAAAAGATCACAGCCATTGAGAACTCTATGGCGCACAGTTCTCTAACACACATTGGGTCGCCGTGAGTCAGAATCAACTTGCTGGCAACTGGTTTGGTTTTTGTTCTTTTTTTTTTAAGTTAGGGAAACTCCCAGTTTAAAATTCCTACAAAAGACTGTTCTCTCCCCTAGCTCTCAGATTTCCAGCCCTCGAAATCTATTGGCAGATATAGGATCACTGGTATGTCCTTACCATTACTTTTTCCCAGGATTCATTGCTAGTTTTGTTAGGAGACACAACTGGCCAGATTAGTCGGCTGAGAAATGGCCAGAAAGCACATCTCCTGGAACTGCTATAGATGATCCATGTGGCCCCAGAAGCCCATTGTTGACTGGGCCTCTCTTTTCCCCTATAAACTTTACAGATTAGGTCTAATTTCAAGTTTTCTCTCAGCTCTAAAAGAACCTGTGTGATAATCTTTCAAAATATTTCCCTCCTTTACTGGATTGAGGGCTGGGGACCATGGTCTCAGGGAACATCTAGCTCAATTGGCATAACATAGTTTATAAAGAAAGTGTTCTACATTCCTACTTTGCTGAGTAGCATCTGGGGTCTTAAAATCTTGTGAGGGGCCTTCTAAAATATTCCACTGGTCCCACCCTGTCTGGAGCAAGGGAGAATGAAGAAAACTAAAGACACAAGGGAAAGATTAGTCCAAAGGACTAATGGATCGCAACTACCGCAGCCTCCGCCAGACTGAGTCCAGCACAACCACATGGTGCCTGGCTACCACCACCAACTGCTCTGACAGGGATCATAATAGAGGGTCCAGGACAGAGCTGGAGAAAAATGTAGAACAAAATTCAAACTCACAAAAAGAAAAGACCAGACTTACTGGTCTGACAGAGACTGGAGAAATCGTGAGAATATGGCACCCAGACACCTTTTAACTCAGTACTGAAGTCACTCCTGAGGTTCACCCTTCTGCCAAACATTAGACAGACCCATAAAACAAATAATAATGCACATAGCTCAACCATGTATACAAGACTAAATGGGTACAGCAATCCAGGGGCAAGGACAAGAAGGCAAGAGGGGAAAGGAGAGCTGGATGAATGGAAATGGGGAAGCCAAGGTCAAGAAGGGGAGACTATTGACACATCGTGGAGTTGTCTGTCTATAGGTGTCCCTGGGTGGTGCAAAGGGTTAAGTGCTTGGCTACTAACCAAGAGGTTGGCGTTTTGGCCCACCCAGAGGTACTTTGGAAGAAAGGCCTGGCAATCTGCTTCCAAAAGGTCATGAAACTCTATGGAGCACAGTTCTACGCAGACACACACGGGTTTACTATGAATTGGAATTGACTTGATGGCAAGTGGTTTCATTTTTGGGTTTTTTTCCTGCCTATACAGTCAGTAATGAAGGGATTGCTGATTCACTAATGCAATTGTCTGTCTGAATGTGTCATTTATATGGGCACAGGAAAAATACCAAGGCTAGAATAACAAGTCTCCAGCTTTATGTCAGGATCTGTGTTTGGATTTAGGGATTTAGATATAAAAGACACAGTCTTTGCTCTGCAGGTTCACAGTCTAGTGGGAAAGCTAGACCAGTTAACCAACAGTGGTCAAGCAATGTAACAAAACATAGAACCAGGCATCTAATTCATCTTTGAGGGTATGAGGTGGGTGGAGGTCTGGAGAGGCTTTGCAGAAGTGGGTAGGTGTTATTCAGGTAGAAAGGGATAAGCAGAGAAAAGGACAGGGGCAGAAGAATGTGAAAAATATTCTAGGTAGGCTCTGAAAAAAATAAGTAGTGTGTGAAAGACCAGCATAGTGGTGGTTAGTGGTGAATAGTGGACCAAGAGAGGTGCACAATGGCAAAATGATGGAGGCTCCTACTTGAACATCCAGGTGGAGAAGTTCATAGGCAGCTGGATATGAAAATCTGATGCTCAAGATTGAGAATAGTGGAAATACAGATGGGAGAGCCATTGGGCCTCAGCTAAGTATGCTTTTGTACAAGTCTCTTTCTTCTCTTTCTTGTACTTTAGTATTCCAAACTCACTGAGGACATAGCAATTCCAATAACAAGCATTACTGGACAGAATCACTAGGGCATCTGTTACTTGAAGGACGAAACTTCAAGTGATGTTCTTTCTTTGAGCCAGTTTTTTGTCTGTCTGCAATCATAGTTCCAAGGACATAAGTGTAACTTAGACAATTATGATCTTGGGGAAGCAGGGAAGTCAGAGTCAGGAAAGCAAAGTTAAGGTGGAATGGAAGTTGTCATTCCCCAGTGAATTGTTAAAGAAAAATTGTTAAGAAACTCAGAGATCAGATGTCACCCTTACACTGTTTCTAAATGAAGTAGTTGTTCAAAATACTTTTATAAAATTATCTTAGAGCTTAATAATATCAGAAAACATTTCTAAAAGGGATAAGAGTTACAATTTTTTGTTGTTGTTGTTTTGTTTTTACATCCCACAAATCACCCAGTAAGTTGTTTTCCAAAGAACCTAGAGAACATAACAGGAAGAAAATCACAAGATGTAGAAAATACCATCTATGTGAGTATGCTGAGGGACACGAAGAAGAGTAAAACCCGATGAATGTTACAAAAAACACAGTGGGTTAAGTTATATTAAAGAGATTTATTTCTATCTACACTGAAATGAAGGGGAATACTTATTCTCTCTGCCAGGAATTTATCATAATTTTAAGTAAGAAAAAAATAACTGAGATGTAGCTTTCTCAACTATTAGGAACATACTCGTACCTACAAATCCGTATGTATTATCTTTCAATTCTCACAAAAACACATATTGTCTGGGGGATATTACTAGCCCCATTTTAAAGTAAGAGGAAGATTTAGAAAAGTTATGTGATGTATTGAAAAGTTTGTTACAGAGTTTGTTACAGAGCCCAGACTTGATACTAGGCCACTTGATTCCAATCCTCATCTGGTTATTGCCAATTTTTGTACAGCCTAGCTAAGAATGGTTTTTACTTTTTTATACAGTTGAAAAAAAAATCAAAAGAGGAATAATATTTTATAGCACATGAAAATTACATGAAATTCAAATTTTAGTGTCCATCCAGACTATTTGCCTTTCAGTTGATTCCGACTCATGGCGACCCCATGTGGGCCAGGGTAGAGCTGAACTCCAAAGAATTTTCAGTGATTAATTTTTTGAAAGTAGATCACCATGCCTTTCTTCTGAGATACCTCTGGGCGGACTCGAACTTCCAGCCTTTCATTTAGCAGCTGAATGCCTTAACCGTTTGTACCACCTCGAGACTCAATTTTATTGAACTATAGCCACTCTCACTATTTTTGTATTGTCTGTGGCTGCTTTTGTGCTAAAGGGAAGTGTTGAGTCATTGTGACAAAGACCCTTTACAGAAAGTTTATAACCTCTGTTCTATATGATCAGATACTGAACAAACACACCAAAGGAACAAAGTTAATAACCATCTTCGGGGCTCAACCGAATATCAGGCTCAAGGAAATGCAATAATATTACTCCTTTACTTTTGAGGAGCCCTGGTGGTGCAGTGGTTAAGAGCGCAGCTGCTAACCAAAAGGTCAGCAATTCGAATCCACCAGCTGTTCCTTGGAAACCCAATGGGGCAGTTCTACTCTGTCTCATAGGGTCGCTATGAGTCGAAATCAACTCAATGGCAACGAGTTTGGTTTTTTGGTTTTTACTTTTGAGGAAGGAAGCGTAGATGAGATCCAGGATACTTGGACTATGATACTAACAAAAGTAGATTCCATACTCAAACTATAGCCATGTGCTTTTATAGGAAGTAAGTGTTAAAAACAATGTCCATATGCTAAAATATAGGATTTTCTGTATTAAGTGGGTAGATTGGCCTGATTCAGTATTTGTTGTTGTTGCTAGTTGCCATAGAGTTGGCCCCAGATCATGATGACTTCATGTTTAACAAAACAAAACGTTGCTGATCCTGCACCACCTTCATGATCATTAGTATGTTTGAATCCATTGTTGCAGCCATTGCGTCAACCCACATCATTGAAGGTTCTCCTAGTTTTCTCTGACCCTCTTCTTTACTAAACATGATGCCCTTTTCTAGTGATTGGTCTTTCCTAATGATATCTTCAAAGTAAGTGACCCAAAGTTTTCACCATCCTCGTTTCTAAGAAGCATTCTGGTTGTATTATGTTATATCAGCCGAACATTCAAAGACTCAATTTGTCCAAGCAAAAATTGCAATACATGGTCTAGTTTAAAGAAACGTATGAAAATACCAAGACAGATCAGTACCAACTCTAAAAAAATCTAAGAACTATATTCATGTATTGTTACATACATTCATTTTGCAAGCACTTATAATTTTATTTTCAAGGTACAGTTTTAGGCAAGGGACCAGATCATGGAATACCTACTGTGCCATGCTAAGGCCATTAGTTTTATTTGAAGTTTATAAGGAGCCGGTGAAGGCTTTTAAACATGGGAGGAACCTGGGGAACTCTAGTAGGTAAGGGGCCAGCAGATGAAGTGCATTCCAAAAAGGCCAGAGGTGCACAGGTAGAAGAAAAGGAATGAAATGTCACTGAAGAAAAGAGATTAGAATGTTCAAGAGGAAGGATATAATATGCAGCGTCAAATGCCCCAGAAAAGTCCTGTAAGTCAGGGATTAAAAAATCCCCATTGGATTTGTCAGTTAGATCATTAGTGACTCAGCAAGGCCAGTTTCAGGAGAGTGGTGAGGCCAAATATTAGACTGAAGTAGATCAAAAAGTGAATTAAAAGAGATTATAGATTTTCCTTGAAGGAAATTTGGATGACCAGTGGAGAACTATCAGACAGTGGTCTCATGAGGATGCAAAGAGCAGGAAGGATTTTTTTTTTTTTCTTTTTTTTGGATAAGAAATGCTTCAACATGTTTATAGGCTGAGGAGAAGGAGCCAGGGAAAAAGAAAATAAAAATCTTAAAGATTTTAACTGAACAAGCTAATGGCCTAGTGGAGAAAGTCTTGGAGGAGGGAGGAGACGGAGCTATAGGCATTAGCAGGGTTTGGATTTGAACAAAATGTCAGGCACCTTTCTTCTGATACTGGGGCAAAGGAAGTGAATTTGATGGCAGATATAAATGAGCTTACAGGGTTTTATGTGAGAGGGACTTAGAGGATATTGTAGACTTGGCCTTGGTTTTCTAGATGAAGGGGGAGGCAAGGTCATTAACTGAGAGCAAGGAGGTAAGGCTTGAAAGGGACTTGGAGGAGACAATTCACTTTTGTGAAGTGGAGACACTTTACATGTAGAGGCAAGCACTGCCTTCCTCTGTTCTCTTTCCACTACCATTTAAGCATCATATAAGCATCTCTAGAATCTGCAAAGTGACTTTCTCACACTGACCTTAAATATTCATTCCACTTTACTGATGCTTCATAGTGGATTTCTTTTGTTTTGTCATTTTCTTGTATTATTTGCCCTCTTCCACTTGTCATATGTTGTTGTTGCCAGGATTACATAACTTTGGGGAAGTATTTTGGACACCTAATTCAGTTAGCTACTTCAACCATCGTTTAACTCTCCCTTGACTTTCTGTTTTGGGTTATTGTTATTTTGCAAGTGACTTTCTGTGGTTAGAGAGTTCTTTTTTTCAGTTTTATGTGAGATGCAGTTTTAAGGACTTTGTTTTTAAGATCTTATCATGGAAAAAAAAACCCACAAAAACTCAGTCCTCCATTTTTAACATTATACTGACCTCTAGAGTAGAAAAGGCTGAATACCACCAACAAAAGAAAATAGCAAAATAACAGGCATGGAAAGGCTTATTTTTAAAACCCCAGTAATCCTCATTAGGGGAGCATTTTTTTACTTTACATAGCCTTCCAAATAATTAAATTTTCATACAAGGTCACATAAGAGATAAGAAGAGAATAGATATAGTCGTAGCCATAATATAATATTTTTAGAACAAGATGGGCTTAGAAATAAATAGCCATACCATTCTATTTCACATTTTTACAGCATCTTTTCTCCAAAATAAGTCAGGATCTTAACAAAAAAAATTGTCCACATTTTTAGACATATCAAAGAGTATAAACAAATGAGGATTTAGGGAAGGTCAGATAGAATCAAGATTGAATAAAATAGAGATTCATAGAGCTAAAAAGATAAGAGAACATTCTTTGTCACCATTTCTTCCCTTTCCCTCTCCCTCCCATTTTATTAGTAAGAAGTTAGAGGCCCAAAGAAACTCTCTATGATTTGCAAACTCAGGTCTCCTGACTTCCAATTCAGAGACTTTGTTGCATAATGCTGACTCTTCAACTAGAAATAGAATGTGGAAGAACTACCGAGATTCACATTGACAGTGAGAGTTGGTCCCAATGACAATGAGAAGTGGTATGAGCACATCTAGCTTTAGCTTCATGGTGCTCTGTGCAAACGCCACTTGAAGACAGAACTTGGGCCAACCATTTGCTTTCTGACTCAGGTGCCTAGAAAAGCCATTTATTCCAGGGTGCCTCGGGGGCCACAAAAATATCATACAAATTATCTGACATAGTACTTCTAAACCAAATGCCTCCAGGCTAGACCAGAAAATTCCAATTGCTATTTCCCTGAGAGGGCTAGAACATGCATCTTAGTATGCCAAGCATGTTCGCATGGTCATCTAATTCAATCTTAACAATCAAGGAAATAAGTGTTAATAACCAGTTTTTAAAATGATGATTCAGAGAGGTCAGTAATATAGCCTTCAAAACTGGCACTTGAACCAATTTTGAAACTTAAAATTTCAAAAATGGCATTTGAACCACTGTTATCTGATTTTAAGTCCCATTCACCCACCCTGCCTTCAGCAGTGAATACCTCTCACTGAGGCTACTTCAAGATTTGGACAAGACTATGAGTTGGAATCAACCGACAGCAATGGGTAGGTCTAGTGATGATTTGTTTGGTGGTGAGTTTTGTTTGTTCTCTGAACAGCCTTTCATATGCACTAAGTTTGAACCCAGCCACTAGAAGAACTCCTAAATCACTAGGTCATCCCATTGCTCTTAATCAGATAAAAGGATGATTGTCAATAGGAAGTCATTTCCCATGGGTATACCCCAGAGCTGGTCCAGAGACTTGGCAGTAGGAAGCCAGTTTTTAAAAATGATGTCAGACTCAGAATGAGGCATGAGTTTGATTTCAGAAAAACACAGCCTCAGTCTCTTGATTCTTTTTTTCTTTTTTTGGTCTAACCATCAAATAACACACAGTTCATATTCTTGCACTCAGATTGTTATCTCTCCCACAACATGGATAACTTGGAGTCATTCATTCATTCTATCCTTAGACTAGGCAGCTATGGATGCAGAGTAAAACCTGGGAATAACCAGCAAGTGGGTGACTTGTTTTTCTCAGCCCTTTACACCTAAAGTTTGTCCCCTTTCTTCCATATTAATCTCATAGATCAAAGCATTCTCTTCCTGATTCCTACAAAACCATCACACAGAAGTTTCAATTTATACTAAAATGTAGAGGATAGACAACAGCATCAACTACTGCTCAACCTAGAAGAATATATATTTTACAGGTTTCAAATCTTTTATGCAAAAGGAAAAAAAATCCATCAGAGTAGAGTAATTGTGGCTCTTTCTATGGAGATAAGAAAGCATATTGCCATCAATCTACGGAGCAGGCTCTCTCCCATCATCCCAACGGGTCACAAGATCTCTACCTCAACCCCAAAAAAGTCCAAAAGGAGAAAGGAGCTTATCATCTAATCTGAGAGTTAGAAGGTGGAGGAAAGATAAGAAATCTTCAATGACCCCCTTCTATCTTTCCAGAAAGAGAGCAGCTCAATATTTATTGAGTGCCTACTATATATCATTCACTGTATGAACTCTTCCAGATGTGCTATCTGAATTATTTTATTTTAATCTTCTCCTAAAACCTTTGAAAAAGGTAATTTATTCCCATTGTAATTTTTCATAACCATGAATCTTTTGAATATCAGAGTTGGAAGTGGAACTCAAAATTTTAAAGTCAACCATATTTTCACTATTGCCATCTCTAAGTGAAATAGTGAGATTCTCTGTTGAGGTCCTAACATCTGAAAAATATCTTCCCAGCACTGTCTCCCAAGGTACTGGTAGTAGACTCAAATTTCCTGGGTTCGATCCCATCTATAGTGTTGACTAGCAGCCTGATCATGGTCAAGTTAACCTCCCTCAGCCTCAGTCCCCTTATCTGTTAAGACAGAGATTAAAAAAAAAAAAATGTCATTCAATCGATTCTGACTCATAGTGACCCTGTAGGACAGAGTAGAATTGCCCCATAGGATTTCCAAGCCTGTAATCTTGGAAGCTCCTGCGGAGCAGCTGGTGAGTTCAAACCACTGACCTTTTGTTTAGCTGCCAAGCGCTTAACCACTACACCACCAGGGCTCATTTAATTGATATATACCATGTGAAATTCTTAAACAGAGGCTCAATAACCCTTAAGTATTATTGCCATTATCACCTAGGTCAGATGTGGCAAATAGGTCTATCTCTCATGCCAACTTTGATAGAGTAGGGTAGCTTAGCTCCAGGAACATTCTACTGAGAAGTCAGGGGAGGCCTCTGGAGAAAGAGTGCTGTGCCTGCTTCTGACCTAAGGGCAATAGGGTGCTTAAAAAAAAATGAACGACTGAATAAAGTAAATAGATAAATTAATTAAGGAATTAATGCAAAGCATGCCTAGTATGGATCCATATATTAGCGAAACCTAGTCTCAATTTTCCTGACTACTCTCTTTTAGCTTCCTAACTACAGCCAACAAGTAGGCACTTTGACTAAAACTTCAGATGGCCCCCGAGGAAAGGCTTTAAAAACACTCAGTACCTTTGTTGGTATACAGTGTTAATAGGCCTAATGCACTGGCAGCTTTAAAGTCCTATAACTCTAAGATTGGGGAGTATCCTGCTTCAATCAGTTTCCCCAAGTGGGTCCAGTTTGGGGAATGTCAGAAGTGACATCGTGCACAGATGTAGAGCCACTCAGCTCAGCCAGAACAGTAAACACATGGCTTATCCACGGTAAATCAAGCCAGAGGATTGTATTTTCCATACAAAAACAAAAGCCACCTTTTCTGGCCTTTGAGCTTTGTCTTCCACCTCTGACAGGTTACCAGCTTAGTGTCAGAAGCAGCCATATATTTCTAAAGGAAAAAAAAAAAAGCAGCCATATATTTCTAAAGAAAGAAAAAATATATATATCTTTACCTAGAACATATAACTTTCAAACTCATGATACGAAACCTTGAAGGGACTTGGGAAAGTAAGGGAAGCAGGAAAAGTGTCTTATGAGCAGCTTTGGAGAAAATTATTAAAATAATTTTCAATAATAAAGGAATAAAACAACAGAAAAGAATCCAACAACAAACTGAGCTGTTTCCATTAAAAAAAAAAAAAAAGATCAACCAAAAATAAAGGTCGAGAAGGGAGAGTGTTGACATGTCGTGGGGTTGTTAACCAATGTCGTAAAACAATACGTGTACTTACTGTTTAACCAGAAACTATTTTGTTCTGTAAAGCTTCACCTAAAGTACAATTAAAAAAAAAATAAAGAATTAGTACATCAAAAAAAAAAAAAAAGATCAGTAAACTTTATCTTTGGTTGCTCTTTTTACTTTTCCCAAGACTAGGGAAAAAAAAAAAAGAAATTGTTTCATATGCATTTTTATTCCTTGTTATGTGTGTACATGCCTGGAGGAGATAGGAGCCCTGGGTGTGAGGGCCCAAGCTCAAGAGAGAAACAGGCAAAGAATAAAGAGGGATGGAAGTGATCAGTCCAAGGAAGGGCTATTTGTGAAACTGGATTTAAGTACAAAGAGATCAAAGTAAGGCATGTTGTATCACTGTGAGTCTCATAAAACAGAAAATTATAAGCCATATTTCATTATTCATATTTCATTATAAGCACATCTAGCAAGACTCAATGACTATTTTGGAATGAATTAATGTGCAACCAGACCCAATTCCACTTTTCAAAGAATGTCTGTGGCACTCGGTTTCACCTGCGCTGAACAAGTGGGAACTACGGTATACTGCTATCTAAATATGACGTTAAGTTTCTAGTGAAATATGGGTATTAAATAGCTAGTATTAGTATACTTTCTTATCTCTTACAGTGTTTTTCTTGTGCTTTTACTCATTTAATTCTCAAAATTACCCTGTGACTTCAGTATTATTCATCTGAAAGATGTAGAAACAAAAAACCAGAAAGGTTAAATAACTGACCCAAAGTCCCGTAAGTAATCATAGGCAAAGCCAGCGCTCAGAGCCAGAACTTGAGGCTTACTTCCTGTGCTATTTCCAGCAGTGGCAACAGTAACTATGTAGGAAAAAAAGGTTTGTTGCATATATAACAGATTTCTTCTAAGGAGTCTATGTATGGACAGTTTCATTAGTTTCTCAATATTTCAGAGAGGTGGAAGGGAAATGATTGTATTCCCGTTTTGCAGCAGTTGTACTTTTGTTTCCCTTCACCTTATACCCAAACAATATTTGCTGCTCCTTCAAGAATGCAGTCTACAGAACCAATTAAACTGAACAATCCTCTTGCCCACTGCTTATGGATGAAGCTGAAAGCCCCTGAGTAGCTGAAACAAGCAGTGGACAAATCGGTGCGTCACGCTGATGTTATTGGCAACATTCACGTATTGAAGGGATGCAGCTCTGACCCACTTTAATTACTTCAAGCCAGATCCTGTGTCTGTTGTCAAAGCTCTTCAGGAGGAGAGAGAGTGATCACTAGGCTAAGTTTTAAATAACTCGAATAGAACAACAACTCTAATCCATTAAAGATCAGCAACAAGATGAAGATTCTTAGGGAAATAAATCCCAAATAGAATTGGTCCAAAGATATTTGAGGAACGTGCAAACGAGGTCCATGTGTGCAAAAAAAACCGATCAGGTTGGTATTAGTGTGTACTTGGGCAAGCTGCTTCACATCTCTGAACCCAGTTTCTCTCTCTTTAAAACCAGGATTGTGATGTTTGCTTTGTAGAGTTGTGACAACTAAACAAGAGCATATGTGGGGCCCAATAAATGTCAGCACCCGCTTTCTTCAGGTTTCTTGATACATGGGCTCATCTTCTGAGGGCATTGTTGTTGTTACTTGTTGTCGAATGACTGTGACTCGTGGCAACCCCTGGTCTGCAGAGTAGAACTGCTCATAGGATTTTCAAGGCTGTGCCCTTTCAGAAGCAGATTGCCAGGACAGTCTTCTGATGTGCCTCTGGGTGGGTTCAAACACCTAATGCCTTAAAGAAACTAAGGGTTTTGCCTCCAACAGAAATTGAAAGCACTAAAAAACCACCCATTTTGTGGGTGATGGAGGTGCTTTGCAGCAGTGGAATGATACTCTTTCATTCTCAATTTTGGAGCAGAAACCATGGCCTCTGAAAGACTTTATAACCCTTCAGTGCTTTATGTCCAAGATTCTTTGGGTCTTTAAAAGCCATGAGTGTTTTATCTAAATAAGAATCAGAAGCTAGGCTAGAGATTCTGAAGCCTAAGGAATTGGTTTTCTTCTGTTCAGTCTCCAGTGGGAACAGAGGGACCCAGCAAACCTTTGCAGAATGTTTCCTTTTCCTGGTAGAGCAAAAAAGCAGAAAAATCAGCCGCACAAAATGGAAACCTGAACAGTAACCTTTAGGAAATGTCGAAATGAGAGTGGCACAGTAACTGCGGAAAGAGAGGTACTTTTTTTAAACAGGGTCGCTTTTCCCCCTAAACCATACTTTGAAACATGTGGTTAAAGCAATAAGTTTTGTGATCACAAAATAAAAACTGCAAAGAGCATAGCATTGTAGGTGAAAAGTGCTGAGAACAAAAGAAAGTTTAAAATAGAATTATGTGTTTCTTAGGTGTCAAGATACATAAAGTTCTGTCTGATCCCATGGATGGTACAATTTCAAAATGCCTATAAAACAGACTCTATACCATTTATTTCCAAACCCCAGAGTTTTATGTTTTTATTAATTAACCAATGATGTTCTACGTAAAAAGAAAAAAAAAAAAAAACAGGTACGATTTTGGATCTTGCTGTGACCTATTACGTACATATAACTCACTTTTCTAAACAGAGAATGTTTCAATTCAAAGGAAATAGGATCCTACTCAGACCCTGTAGCATAGCATTTTCTTTTCCCTGGGAAATCTTAGGGATTGATCCATGGCTAGAGTTAATGCCTCAAAATTTTCTCTTACTTGTTGTTGGTGTATTATTCAGTTCTCAAGTATAAAGAAAATATGACTGTTTTTGACTGCCTTATTCCCTATAAATGAAACTTAAAATATTTAAAATATAAAGGTAGGTTTTGCTGATTTGCAATGTGACTGCTTCGGTGGTAATGGATTTTTCTTAAGCATCTAGCCACAGCATGATACCTCATTCCTGGCTGAAGTCCCTGGCAATCAAATACACTACAGTGGATCTCTGAAAGTGAAGAGAAGATACAGAGAAAAGGTCTCACCTCCACTGGGAAAGAAGGAGAGTGTCATGCTCTTAATATGGCTTTTCCATTTTTAACTCTACTCATGTTTTGTAAAGGATTGTCTTAGTTTCTTAGTGCTACTGTAACAGAAATACCACAAGTGGGTGGCTTTAAAGGACAAAAACTTATTTCCTCACAGTTCAGGAGGCTAGAAGTCCAAATTAAAGTTGTAGCTCTAGGAGAATGTCCTTTCTTGTCTATTTCAGGTTCTAGTAGCTGTCGATCCTTGGAGTTCCTGGGCTTGTAGATTTATCTGCCTCCATTGTCACTGGTTAGCATTTGTCTTCCTCCTGTGTCTCCTTCTGTGTCTAATCTACTCTTTTTATAACTCAGGAGTGATCAGCTTTCGGACACACCCTATACCAGTATGGCCTCATTAACCTACCAAAGCAAACCCTATTCCCAAATGGGATTACATCACAGGTATACAAAAACCAAAACCAAACCCGTTGCCATTGAGTTGATTCCAACTTACAGTGACCCAAAGGACCAAACGGTCTGCAGTTCGAATCCACCAGGCGCTCCTTGGAAACCCTATGGGGCAGTTCTACTCTGTCCTTTAGGGTCCCTGTGAGTCAGAATCGACTTGACGGCAACAGGTTTGTTTGCTTTTTTTGGAAAGAAAGAAAAGACCAAAATGGATGTCAGAAGAAACTCTAAAACTTGCTCTTGACTGTAGAGTAGCTAAAGTGAATGGAAGAACCATGTAGATATTCTTATTCTGTTAATGTGGTGAATTACATTGATTGATTTTCAAATAGTAAACCAATATTGCATTCATATAATATGCTGTACATGATGTATTAGAGTTTGTAGCTATTACTTGTTCTACTTTCTAATATTTTGTGAAGGATTTTTGTATCTGTGTCCAGGACAGACATCGGTATACATTTTTTATTTTTTGTAATGCCTTTACCAGTTTTATTATTAGTATCATTCTGGCCTTACATAGTTAGCCGCAAAATGTTTTTCCTCTTCTCCATTCTGGAAGAGTTTGGGTACAACTGTAGTTAATTTTTCCTTAAATATATATATATATTTTTAATCCACTAGTGAAGCAACTGTTTTCTTTCGGGGAACATTTTAAACTATAAATCTGATTTATTTAATAGCTTTCTTCAAGTCATCCATTTCTTCCTAGAGTCTCTGGGTGATGCAAAAGTTTAATGTGCTGGCTGCTAACCAAAAGTTTGGTGGTTCACATCCACCCAGAGGTGCCTCAGAAGAAAGGCCTAGTGATCTACTTCCAGAAAAGCAGCCACTGAAAACCCTTTGGAGCACAGTTCTACTCTGACACACATGGGGTCGTCTTGAGTTAGAATCACACAACAACTAGTATTTCTTCCTGAGTGAGTGTAGGTAGTTTGTGTCTTTCAAGGAATTTGTTTCATTTTATCTAAGTTGTTGAATTTAAAGTTGTTGGCATAAAGTTGTTCAAAACAGCCTTATTATCTTTGTAACTGTATAGAATCTATAGTGATAACTCTTCTTCCATTGCTGATATTGGTTACTTATATTCTCTCTTTTTTTTTTTTTTGGATTAGCATAGCTTCAGGTTTACCCATTTTGTTGATCTTTTCAAAGAACAAGCTTCAGGCTTTGTTGATATTCCCTACTGTTTGTCTGTTTTCTATTTTATGGATACTTGCTCCTATCTTTCTTTTTCTTTTTTTTTTTTTCCCTTCTACTTGCATTGAGTTACTTTGCTCTTATTTTATTTTGTTTTTCAGTTTCTTAATGTAAAGTTAATTTTAGATCATTTTTGGTTTTTTTGGTTGCTGTTTGTTTCTTTGTTTTTAAATATGAACACTAGTACGTAAGGCTACACATTTCCCTTTAAGTGCTACTTTAGCCGCATCCAATGAACGATATGTTACATTGTGTTATCATTCAGTTTGAATATTGTCTACATTTCTTTGTAATTTCTTCCTTGACCCATGGATCATTACTGAGTGTCTTGTTTTATTTTGAAATATATATTTGAGGGTTTCCTAACTATTTTATTGTTATTGATTTCTAATTTAATTCTATTATTGTCAGAGAAGAAAATCCTTATGATTTCAATCCATTTAAATATTGAGTGTTGTTTTATGGCCCAGCATAAGCCTATGTACAAGTACTATGTGTACTTGGAAAAAAAAAAAGTGTATTCTGAAGATGTTGAGTGTTATCATCTACAAATATCAATTAGGTCAAGGCAGTTTGTAGTGTTGTTCATATCCTTTAAGACTTTACTGATTTGACGAGGTTTATTTTTTCTCAGTTTGTGAGAGGCAAGTGTTACATTGTTCATTTATTCACCTGCCTTTACCATCCTTTATGTTATAGATGCCGTATGTATTGTATTTCTATATATAATAAATTCCACAAGGAAATATTATGATTTTTACTTTAAACAATCATATGTAATTTAAATAAATTAAGGAAAAATTATTTCTTATATTTATCCATATACTTACCATTCCTGAAGCTTATTATTCATTCCTGAAGATCTGAGTTTCCCTTTGGTATCATTTTCCTTCAGCCTGGGAAACTTTCTCTAGTATTTATTTTAGTGTGGGTTTCATGACAACAAATTGCTTTAGTGTCTCCTTCTTCTGAAAAAAGGCTGAAAGTGCCTTCATTTCACCTTCATGCTTGGAGAATATTTTCCTCAATATCAAATGCTGGATTGACAGATTTGTTTATAAAGATATTGCTCTACTATCTTCTAGCTTCCACTGTTTCCAGTAAGAAGTCCTTAGTCACCATGGAATTTTTTCCCTGTATGTAATGTGTTATATTTATTTTCTGACTGCTGTCTAAATTTGCTCTTTATTTTTGGTCAATAGTTGTTTAATAATGATATACCCAGGTTTTCTTTTCTTTTCTTTTTTAATCCTCTTTTGGGTTTGCTAAGCTTCTTACGTGTAACCTTATGTCTTTTACCAAATTGAAGAACTGTTCACCATTATTTCTTTCTTTCTTTTTTTATCTTATTCTCTCTTCTCCTTCTAGAATTTCAATTACTCATTTGCTAGAATTTTGAAATTGTTCCACAGGTCACTGAAGTTCTGTTTACCTTTTTTTATTGTTGTGAAAATATACACACCAAAATATTCACCAATATAACAACTTCCAAATTTAACATTCAGTGGCATTGATTATCGCTCTCTTTTTCCAAAATATTCCTCTACTGTTAACATAAATTCAATAACTTTTGAACAAAACCCCCCTCCTCCCCTCTGATCCACCCCTGGTAAACATTAATAATCTTTGGTTTCTATATATTTACTTATTTCATATTCTGTTTACTTTTTAAGTTTGTTTTGTTTGTCTTTCTTCATAAGATTGGGTGATTTATATTGCTCTGTCTTCAAGTTCACTGACTCTTTCCTCTTTTATCTAGATTTCATTATTAAGTCCAGATCGCTCTTCAAATTAAATTTTTGACATTGTGTTTTATGTTCTAAAATTTCATTTGGTTATTTATTATATAGTTTATTTCTCTACTGAGACCTTTTATCTTTTTATTTATTCTGAGCATATTTTTATTTACCACTTTGAGAATAGTTATAAGAACTACATTAAAGTCATTGTCTTTCAATATCTGGATTATCTCTACCTTTAACATCTGTGTTATCTCTAGTTTGTCATCTGTAGTTTGTCTTTTTTCTTTGAGACTGGGTTTCATTTTTCTGTGTGTGTTCAGGTAATTTTGAATTGTATACTAGAAATAGTAAATGTTATGTTGTACAGACTCTGGATTCTGTTATATTGTTTTAATGAGTGGTATTGTTTTTGTTTTAACAGGCAAATAACTTCATATTGTCAACTCTCATGTCTGTGGTGTGTGATGGCTCAGATCTCAGACTGGTTCTGTAATCTTTAAATGCAAGCTGATTCAGTTTGCCCTGTGCGTTCCTAGTTCAAGAGTCAGACAGAGACAGGATAAGTATAAACACAAAACATGGAATTCCCCCTCTCTGGATCTCTCTTTATCTAGGAATTTCCCCTTATTTTCTGGTGTTCCTGATTGTTTGGTGTTCTTTTGCAAGTACCACCGTCCAGAAGGATGGTGGGCTTTCTATCACAGGCCTGTTGTTTCTGCCTGCCAAAGGCACAGCTGCGGCCACCCTCAGGGCAAAGCCATAAAAAACAAGGAACTCACTCCATGCCAGTCACTTTCTCTAAGTTTCTACTTCAATCTAAAAATCTACCTGCCATTGTTTATTTTCTAGAGCCCTCAGTTAGTTGTTTTTGTATCTTTTCCAGGTTTTATAGTTTTTATTTGTGGGAGAATCTGTTAGGCACCTACTCTTCCAAACCAAAATACCGAAGTCTCTTTAATTGCTATATTTACCTTCTTCTTGGAGAAAAAGCCTTAGAACCACTTACCTCTATTTATCTACCTCCTGAACTACATGTCACTGAATCATATACTTTAATTACTTATGTATTTTAAGCTCCATATGTTATTATTATTGTACTATACATTAAATATTAATTTACATTTACCTTCATATTTATGGAGCTCTGGCGGCACAGTGGTTAAGAGCTCAGCTGCTAACCAAAATATGGGCAGTTCAAATCCACCAGCTACTCCTTGCAAACCCTCTGGGGCAGTTCTACTCTGTTCTATAGGGTCACTATGAGTTAGAATTGACTTGATGGCAATGGGTTTTTTGGTTTCATATTTATACTTCTTAAAGCACTACATTCCTTCCTATATTTCTAAACTTCTTTCTGGGATTATTTTCCTTCTGTCTAGAGAAAATTCTTCAGTGCTGGTATAGTTACAAATTCTCTCATATTTTGTCTGAAAATGTTTTCATTTTACACTTACTCTAAAGAATATTTTCAATGAATTTAGAACTCTAGGTTAGCTATTATTTCCTGTCAGCATTTTAAAAATAACATTCCATGTCTTCCAGTCTTCATTTTTTTCTGCTGAAAATTCAGCTATCATTCTAACTGTTGCTCCGTTCAAAACAACCTTTCTTCCTCTGGCTGAAATTAAGATTTTCTCATTGAATTAGGTTTTCAGAAGTTTTATTATAATGAGTCTAGTTGTGGTTTTCTTTTAAAATTTCCTAGTTCAGATTTGTGTGATTTCTAGATTCCATGGTTTGAAGTCTTTCTTTAATTTTAGAAATCGCAATTCTTATCCTTTCAAATATTGTTTCTCACCCATCCTGTCTCTCCTTTTTATTCTGGGATACTTTATGTACTATCTCTTATTTTCCCACTCTTTTGTATTTTCTATTCCTTTTTTTTTCCTCTCTGATCTTATTTCATTCTGGGGAATTTATTTCTAACCTGTTATCCAATTCACTAATTCTCTGTTTGGCTATTTTGCTGTGAATTGTATTGATTGAGTTCCTAATTTTGGTACTTACAATTTTCAGTTATAGAATTCCCATGTGGTTCTTTTGCAATTTTCAATTCCAATTTTTTATTTCTGTCTTTAACTCCTTGGACATAATACTCAAAACCAAACCAAATCTGTTGCTGTTGAGTTGATTCCGACTCATAGTGACCCTATAGAACTGCCCCATGGGGTTTCCAAGGAGTAGCTGGTGGATTTGAACTACCAACCTTTTTCGTTAGCATCCGAGCTTTTAACCACTGCACCACCAGGACTCCATAAGCATACTCATTTTAAAATCTGTGTTTGATAACTTCAGTATCTGAAGCCCCATTGGATCTGTTTCTATTATTGTCACTGTTGATAATAGTTGTCATTCATGTTATTTTTATTACTTGTATGACTAATATTTTGACTTTTTAATTTTATATTTTCAAAATTGTATGTAGAAATAGTTTGAGTGCTAAGATCACATTATTTTTCCCAAAAGCATTTAGGTTTTTGTCTTACTGTGCCTGGGGACATAGTAGCAATCTAAGATCACTGAAAGCTTATGTACACAAAGCAGAACTATAGTCTGGCAAGAGACGGTCTTCTTCTGGTTCACTCTATTCTTTAATGCAGCCCTTTGGGTTTCCAACTCATTTTAAAGAGGGTTTATCAGAACTTTGATTGGCAGCCCCAAAACTCCAAACCCCATTTCCCTAGCCCTATGAAGCTGTCATATTGGCCATTTGTCCTCTCAGCCTTTCAGCTGCACCTATGGATTTCGCACCTGTTCCCAGGTGAAATATGGGTCAAGTCCAGCCTGACAACCCAGGGCCTCAGTCTTCCTGTTTATTCTAGTCTGATAATTCTTCACTACATGCTCTCTCTCTATTGCTTCCAAACAAAAGTTTCGATGTTTTGTTCAACTTTTTGTTTGATCTCAAGGAGAGGTTTGGAAAGATTTACCTAGTCTGCCATTACTGGAAACAGAACTCTGAAGTTATATAATTTTAAAAAATTCACACTATAAGAAGACAACTAAATATTTAGTTATGGAATTATGATTCAATTTATCAATTCCAGGAAGTTAGGGAACCAATCAAATATTACCTACTATTGTCAAAATAATCAAATTTATGTACTTTTACACCACAATTTTTATTAATTGGACATATATTCTATTTATTATTCTCATAAGAAAGGTAATTGTTCAAAAGCATTGTTTTTAAATACTACAGTGTACTTTTTTATATAGATGTGCTATAACTTCCCCACTATATCCAACTTTCACAATAAACATTCTTGTAAGTAAGTCGTTATTGATTTGCTAGAAGTTGGCTTTATCAGTTTTTTTTTTCCTTTTAGATAAATGGCCGTCGTGTTTACTTAAAAAAGCCAGCAAATACCCATTGCTTTTTTATGTCTTATTAATTTATACTTTTATCATTATTATTATCTTCTTTCTGGGTTTTTTGTTTGTTTACCTTTTTTCTTTTCTTTCTGTCTTACATGCTTGGTTGACATGTTTCTATCGTTCAACTTATAAAAAAGTTTTTAAGGACACAGATTTGTCAAGATGTATTGCTCTGGCCACATCCATTATTTTATTACTTACTAGATAATCTACAGTTATAGTTTTTCTTAGTTTACTCCTTAACCTGAGTGTGATTTAGGGTAGATATTTTTTCAATTTTTCAGACTCAACTAAAATACACAAGTTGGTTGAAATCTTTGATGAACTATCAAAACTAATGTTCTTCATATTCTGAACCTCATGACCTATGATGACGCACAACGGATGTGAGATTTTATATTATTTTCTGGAAATAAAATGTGTCATTTTGGTTAGAGAACAAAATGTTTTGTATAACTTTTTCACTCTCAAGGGCTATTTTTATTTTTTTCCTGGGAACTAGATTTTAAAATATTTTCCCTAACAAATAGTATTTATTAAATTGCCTTCATTTAAGATGGTCCCCAATGATCCCTGTGTTCTGGTATTCTCGCCCTTGTGCAATCCCCTACCCTTGAGTGTGTGCTGGATTTATTGACTTGCTTCTAACTAACTGGACGTGGCAGAAATGACGGGATGTCACTTATGAGATTAGGTTATAAAATGACTGTGGTTTTCATCTTTGGACCCCACTCATGTTCTTTTGCATTGCTCACTCTTGGGGAAGCCAGCAGCTATGTAGTGAGTGAGTTTGGAAGTGGATCTGTAATCTGCCAACAGCCACATTAATGAATTCAGTAGTGGATTCTTTGGCAGTTGAGCCTTGAAACAACTGCAGCTTTGGCCAACACATTGATTACAAACTTGTCAGAGACCCTAAGCCAGAACCACCCAACTAACCACTCACAGATTTCTAACCCGCACAATCTGTGGAATAATAAATGTTCATTGCTTCAAGCCACTAGGTTTTGGAGTAATTTGTTAGGCAGAAATAGATAGCTAGTACACCTCCCAATTTCTTTTTAATCAATATCAAATAATACAGTAAAATCTCAGGTGACAAGGTAATGTGTAGACAGAAAAGAGTATGGCCAAACCAAGTATGATTAAAACAAAATTATGGTCATGTTTTGATTGTCAGTAACTAGGGAAATGGAACTCATCTTCCCAGGGAAGATGATAACAAGCCCTGGCTACTTCTCTCTGTGATCAGGAGGAGAAGATCCAAAAGTTGGTACTAGAGGAGATAAATGGAGTTAAGTGTATAGTCTGTGACCCCCAAATGGCTACTCTCCATATAGGCTAACTTCATGGCTGTGTTCTCATCTCTACAGTCCTCATCCTTACTGAGTTGCATCACACAATTATCTTCGACTTAATTATAGATTGTGCTGAGTGGTATCTTCTCTGCAGTGGAGCTTCAGGTTCATGGCAATGCCCCATATTTCAATATGTTTTGTTCTTAAATGTACTTAGCCCATAGAATTATGGTATTAATTGAACCCCAAAGCTGAAATATTTGTGAAGAATACTTAGTTAAAACCACATAAGAAGTGCTATGCTCTATCGAATCTTTTGGGAAGAATCCTCAAGAGAATTACATTTCCTGCTGCGTGCTTTATCTCTTTCACAATATAAAAGATGAGACTTTTCCTTCTGGAGTGTTTTAAGATCTCTGTCACCTAGTTTGGAAAGTGATGAACGTACAGCTTCAGTAATATCTTGCTTTAGTTGCAGGAAACATCAATTGACGGAGCTATGCCTGTGATGTTCATTCTAGGGCACTCTATCATGGCCACATTTTTCTGTTAGAATTTGGATTTGATCCTGTCACTTGACTTGTGGAGAATGGGTTACCTTGTTTGGAAAGTATCTTTGCCAACTATCAGTCATCATTGGTGGAAACATCTTTTCTTCTTCCTGCCCCATCCTGTCTAATATTTCAATAAGCATACTTTCTCAGTCACATCTTTGTTGTCTTTTCATGGCTTAATCTCCTTTGCTCCAATTTTTCATGTTAGTATAACTGTTCCAATTTCTGGTGCCTTCTGAAAAATTGACATAAAGCTTCTTCCCTCTCTTTTTTCATTCTTTCCACTTGGCAAACATGGAATCTTGAAACCTAGCACAGATATTTTTATTTCCATTGTAAAACGGCCACCTACAAATATCTATAAACGTATGGTTATAAATAAGAGAGGCATTTGGAGAAACATTAATTAGCTGAGTTGCTCTCATAAAGCAGTACAGCATACTAGATAAAAGTTTAGCCTTTGGACACAGGAAGACCTGATTTAGCATCCCAGTTTGGTTAATTAACTATGTGGCTTTGGGGAAAGTTTCATAAGCTCTCTGTATATCAGTTTCCTTATATGTTAAACAGTATTTATATAGGAAATTGCTTTGAACTTTAAATATAATAATATATGTTGAGCACTTTAGAAATATTTTTAAATATAATAAATGCCCTCCTCCCCAAAATAAGTTGGTTTGTTGACTATGTTGTAATAGTATAGACTTTCTGTATAATACTGAGGTAGTTCTTTTCTCCATCATTAAATAAACAAGAAGGGAATTTAGCCTGCAGAACAACCATATTTAGGGAATTACGTAGCCTTTGTAATACAGTTTACTTCAGATATTTTTAGTATTTGTGGACACATACTTGGCTAAAGAATAATGTAGTAATAAGCTCTTTTTAAGAGCTTAGTATATGTTAAGATGTAGTCCCTGGGTGGTGTAAATGGTTAAGTGCTTGGCTACTAAGCAAAAGGTTGTTGGTTCAAATCCACACAGAAGTGCCTAGGAAAAAAGCTTGGTGATCTACTTCTGAAAGGTCACAGTCATTGAAAACCCTGTAAACCACAGTTCTACTCTAACCCGTGAGTTGGAATTGGCTTGACAGCAATTGTTGTTGTTTTAATGTATCAAGTAATGTATAATGGCCATTGGATAACAGAATTATAAAATCACAGAATTTGAAAAATGCAAGAGACCTTAGATAGTTTGTAATGCACCCTTAATTTTACAGATGAAAAGGGGAGGTATGAAGCTGAACTTATAAGAACACAGTTCTCCCAGATTCCACTCTTGTGCTATTTCTACTACACCAGTACGTGGTCTGTATACATCTCCACAGAAGCTTGCAGTCAAATAACCTGAAAGAATGTATAACCCTTTGTAACTATTTGTACAACACAAAATATTTAAAGAATTTGAAAGAGAAAAGTCCTCTTACAGAAAATCATTGCAGATTAGTGGCTGTTTTGATAAAGCCAAGCATCTTTGCGTGAACTCTCTACACACCTGCATTTGACTCTGCTTATCACTGTGGGTAGGAAAAAAAAAAAAAACGGCCTTCACAGGTAAAAATGGATTTTCTACTTAAAATCGTTCAAGCACATACAATCTAAGTGTGTTGAAGGTAATAAGGGCACTTATTGAGCAAAATTCCCAAAGTGTATAACCTTCTCTAGGCCAGTATGTTAAGCCTTTTGGCAAAGTTTATTTGCATTTTAAAAACACTAGAAGGAGAAAAAAAATCTTGTTCATTTCAGATTCAACTAAAGTGTACTGAATACCAACTATGTCTCAGGGTCTTTGTGGGGGCGCTTTTACATACATCATCTTAATCTCATAACTCTGAAGGGTCAGTGGAATCTATGTTTAACTGATGATGAAACCAAGGTATACAAAATTAGGTTACTTACCTGAAATCACACTAATACCAATGAGGGAACCAGGATTCCAGCCTAAATCTCAATTCCAAGTGCCGTGCATTATACTGTAATTCTCCCAGAAAGTCTCTTGGCTTTTTTTGTTTGTTTGTTTGTTTATGTGTTTGTTTTAACCTAGGAAAAGCAATATTAAATAATGTTCAGCAAAACAGAAACAAATCAAATATACACCTATTACCCTGGCCTAAAGTTTCTATTTTTTTATGTATTCCCCCCACGATATTTATTCAAAATCATAACATTATGCAGCTCTAATCCTAGGGTCTGCTTATTTTTATTATCATTTTGACTGATCGAACATGTTACCATGTTTTTGTGTATGCTTCCTACCATTTTAATGATTGCACAATATCTAACCACTTTTTTGGATAATAACTGATTCTGTATTCCATTAATAATACAATAAACAATTTTATACATATACCTTTTTTTTTTCTTTTGTTTCAGTATTTCTTTAGGAAACATTTCCAATAATTAGACTTCAGGTTAAGAATATGGATTTTTTGTGTCTTTTTATATGTATTGGCATATTATGCTTGAAGATGGTTATATAAATACACAGTATGGGGTTATATCAATCTTGTTCTAATGTCTGTAACAGTGGGAGAATACTTTCAAAATTAACCTATATAAAAATAAAATTATATTTCAATTTGAATTATTTGACTTGGGGAAAGTATCGGCCAAATCTCACACTGAATATTCTAAGCCATAGCAGAGATAGATATAACTGTATGCAGATTGGTTATGGAAGACATTTGTGAATAAATTACAGACATTCTTCCTTCTTGCAACTAAATACGGCAATGGCTCTGCTCATAACTGTGATTTTAGCCAGAGATGACTCATATTCAGTATCTTCCATTTAGTTAAAATATTAACCTGAGCAAGCCCTGACATAAATGACAAAAAAAAAAGTATTCTTCATCTGGAAAAAGACCAGCAAGCTGCTAAAATACTTTATCAAAGGTCTTTGTTGAGGGCTGAATTTTGCTGATCAAATATCATCTCATGTAGGTCACTGGGCATGTGACACTTTCTTTGGTGTTATTTTATAGACCTGTGACACATTACTTAGCATTATGGTTATTTATGTAACATTATGATATTTCCCCTGTGACCCTAATTTATTTTAGACCAGAGACTCTGTTTTTTTCCCATTTTTGTAACCATAAATAAATTTTGGCTTGTAATAAACAAAAATGGTAAATTTATTAATGAATTACTATTTACTGGTCATGGTTAATTGCATAATGGAAAAAGTCCATCTATTCTTGTGGGTAATAACCATGTATCTAATTAGTTGACTCATAAGAGCCTATCCCAATTCACTCATTTCAGGTCAATATTTGTTTACTAACTATAACCAATCCAAATTTTATATACAATAATAATACAGTTTAAAATATGTAATGTTTTTAAAAATATATATCCTACATAACAACATAGAAAATGTCCAAGACATATTGTTAAGTGAAGAAAAAGCAGTACATCTATCACACTCAGATTTTGACATAAATATTATAATACTTTATTATAATAAGTGTGCTGCTCACACAGGAAGGATGGAAACTACCATAGATCAAGGTAGAAAATAATGTTGGCCAACTAATAATAATATTACTTGCATTATAAGATTAAAAGACTGTGAAGGAAAATGTAACAAAATGATAATGTCTTTAAAGTATGAGAACAAAGGGATATCTGCATATTATTTGAAGTTATTATCATAAACACGTATTTATTTGTGATTGGAGAATAAAAACACATTAAAATTGAGAAAAAAGTAAAACAAACGTAAGTCAAGATATATTTCTTGAGGATTAGGACCAAACATACTTTTAAAGTCAATAAAAGCTTTATTTTTATATTATGTTGGGTCATATACTTTTTTCCACCTGAATGCAATTATTTAATATTATAACATCCTATTATTAAGATTTTTATTGTAAGAGGTAGTACATGAACTATCTCTTAAAAGTACCAACTGTCATTGATTTATTTTTTAATAAAATAAATTTTAACTTTTTTTCAAGAATTCCATGACACTTTCTGAAATCTACTTGATAAGAGATTCTCATTTTTTTTTGTTTCAGTACCCACAAACACTCCTAAAAATTATTGAGAAACCCAAAGAGTTTTTCTTTACATGAGTTAGATCTATTGATATTTGCTGTGCTTCAGATTAAAAGAAAAATTATTAAATTTATAATTTCAAGAGAAAGTAACAATACAAACCCATTATATTTTAACACAAGTAGCATATGTTATAAGAAATAAATATATTTGACAAGAAAAAGTTCACTGCACATAGTGACATTATTTTACATTTTCACTAATCTTTTTAATTAAATCTAGCAGAAGAGAAACACCTGGATTCTCATATCTGCTTCTTTACTCAATCTATTAAGATAAAGTGTTTTAGTTGAAAAATATGAAGAAAATCTAGTTTCACAAAAATATGTAGGTAGAAAAGGAAGAAATATGTCCATAGCCTTTTCAGATAATTGTGGATATTTTTTGTTCATCCTACATGAAAACTATTTGCTGGTCATAATCAATTGCATAACAGAAAAGTCCATTCACTAATGTGCTTAACAATAGTGAATCTAACTAGTTGAATAATAGTTGTCTATCCCATTTCACTCATTTCAGGTCAATATTTGTTTATTAACTGTGAACAATCAAGTGGTAGGTTAGTTACAATGTGGAATCTGAAACCAGAGCAATGAATTCCCTGTCTTTTGTTAGCAGTGAAATGCGTTGGCCTATTTTGCATTTTGAATGAATTTATTACTGATACAGGAGCCCTGGTGGCACAGTGGTTAAGAGCTCAGGCTGCTAACCAAAGTGTTGGCAGTTCGAATCCACCAGCTGCTCCTTGAAAACCCTATAGAGCAGTTCTACTCTGTTCTATAGGGTGGCTATAAGTCTAAATTGACTCGACAGTAACTGGGTTTTGTATTTTTTTTTATTAGTGATACATGATTTGAAAACATTATCCAGACACTTGGATACAAATCTGTTTGAGGAAAACTCAGAAAAAGGAACAAATAAAAATGAAGAGACCCTGAGAGTTGTGTGGGACACAATTAAAAGCAAAAATTTACAAGTGATTGGCATTCCAGAACAGGGGGAGAAAACAGAAAACAGAGAGGATCATTGAGGAACTGCTGACAGAAAA
>NW_004444068.1:5980793-6040059 GCF_000243295.1 Trichechus manatus latirostris | reverse complement strand
TGAGTAAGGATATTGTTGATGTGTTGTGAGATTGTTAACCATTGTCATAGGGCAACATTTGTAGTAACTGTTAAATGAGAAACTATTTTGTTCTGTAAGTCTTCATCTTGAGTGAGAATAACAGCACATTTGGAAGAGTGTAGTCAATGTCACTGAACTGTGCATGTAGAAATTTTTGAAACGGTGTATCTTTGGCTATGTGTATCTTCACCAAAAAAAAGGTTGAGAAGTTAGGGGGTTAATATGTTGTGGGGTTGTTAACTAATGTCATAAAACAACATGTGTGCTACTGTTTCATGAGAAACTATTTGTTCTGTAAGCCTTCACCTGAAGTACAATAAAATATATAAAAAACAAAAAAAAACATTATCCATTGGTCATTTGTAAAATATTGGTTATGGGTATATGCAAATCTTCCAAATGTTGGCATACTTCATTGTACACTATCAACAATTCACATTCACAAATATCACCACTAACCTCATAAAAGTCTTCAAGCAGGTCCAGTTTCTTGGGAGTGCAAACTGTGCAGTTGCACAGGACCCCACTCTGAGAGGGGCTCCATGCTTGGTTTCATGCTCTGCTATTGCCACCTTGAAATTCTTAATAATTTTATCTTTGAACTTGTGCTTTGTAAGTGAATTCTGATGATCCAGGAGAGCAAACGATATGGGTGCAATACGTATGCCCTCTGTTCCTTGGCACTATAGTGTTCACAGTGTCCATGTTCACAAAGTTTGGGTGGACCCATCATCTGTGGGAGTTGAGCGAGATTCAAAATAAGTACAAGGTAACCTCGATGTGAGGCACATTGGTGGCGCAGTGGTTATGCTCTCGGCTGCTCACTAAAAGGTCAGTGATTTGAACCTCCCAGTCACACCACATGAGAAAGATGTGACAGTCTGCTTCCTTCAAGATTACAGCCTTGGAAACCCTATGGGGCAGTTCTACTCTGTCCTATGGCATCACTATGGGTCAGAATCAACTTTACCGCAATGGGTTTGGTTTGGGTTTGGGTACCTCGATATGCCTATGATAGAGTAAATGTGAGTGTTAACATCCGTGAAAAGGATCCCTGGTGGTGCAATGGTTAAACACTTGACTGCTAACTGAAAGGTTGGCAGTTCAAAACCCCAAGTGGCTCTGCCGGAGAAAAGATCTGCCATCTCCTCCCACAAAGATTACAGTCTTGGAAACCCTATGGGGCAGTTCTACTCTCTTCTAATGAGTCACTATGAGTCTAAATAGACTAGAAGGCACACAACAACAACATTCCTGAAAGGCCACACTTTTCTATCAAGCCAGAACTTGTTTTGAGTGCAGAAAGAAACCAATGGCGTTCTAAGGAAGGAAAAAACCAGCAAGGAACCCTATCATATCTTCCTTAGTGATGTTACTTTCCCTGCACTAGCCAACCACTTTCACTGAAAATGATAACAGACTAAGAAAGGGAAAGATGGGGCAACATGTATTTTTTTTTCTCTTTAGTACTTTCTTACTTATAAGTAAACTGAAGATAGAAGGTGTTGGTAGAATGTGCAAGTGCTAAGAAGTGAAATAAAAGCAATTGATTAGAGTTATATAGCATTTCTGCTCTTTCGATAAAAACGAAACACATATGCATGTACAAACTATAAAATACAAATTGTGCAATATTTGTTATTCAGTATGTGAAATGAAATGTTCTTATATTTGCATATAAAGATAGCATTGCACAACATAATAAAATTCATGCTAATAATTGAATATTTTTATTGTCTTTACTTAGAACAATATTAAATAGCAAATAAAAAACACTAGGACAAGTCACCCATGGAAGCAGCAGTCAAGAAATCAGACAACATATTGCATTGGGCAAATTTGCTGCAAAAGACCTCTTTAAAGTGTTGAAAAGCAAGAGTGTCACTATGAGGACTAAGGTGCGCCTGACCCAATCCATGGTATTTTCAGTCACCTCATATGCATGCGAAAGCTGGACAATGAATAAGGAAGATGGAAGAATTGATGCCTTTGAATTATGGCGTCAGAGAAGAATATTGACTATACCATGGACTGCCAGAAGAATGAATAAATCTATCTTGGAAGAAGTATAACCAGAATGCTCATTAGAAGCAAGGATGACGAGACTTCAACTCATCTACTTTGGACATGTTATCAGGAGGGACCAAACCCTGGAGAAGGACATCACACTTGGTAAAGTGGAGGGTCAGCTAAAAAGAGGAAGACCCTCAACAAGGTGGATTGACACAGTGGCTGCAACAATGGACTCCAGCATAACAATGTTTGTGAGGATGACGAAGGACTGGGCAGTGTTTCATTCTGTTGAACAAACTGGACAGCACCTAACAACAACAACATAACAAGTCAAGAGAGAGACCACAGAAGAAAGAAAAAACTTTATATTTTAGTGCCCTTAATGGCACTTTTTTCCTACTTTTTGAAAAAGGATCCCCATATTTTCATTTTACCCTGAGCCTTGCAAATTATGTAGTCAGCCCTGTCTTTAAGTATTGAGAAGCTGCCAAGTTTATGGTGGCAGATACACCTTTTTAAAAATTCTGATTTTAACTTGAAACCTCAAATTTTCTCATTGACCACAAATACTGGCAGTTGTTTTCCTTGAAGTGACAGGCTCACTTCATTCTTTTTCAAGAAAATGCCTGTCAAATACCCAAGTCTGAATAGCCACAATTTCTTTCAAGTAAAAATAGTATTTCATGGAAAAAAGGGAGCTAGTTCAGCTCTCAACAACTATGAGACAGCCATCATGCCTTGGTAGTTAGCACAAGTGCTTTATGTGTACTTCCCATTTTGTCACACAGAATATTAAACAGACGTATACTCAAGAGTTCAGATTTAACAAAATTAATGATTTTGATTGCTTCGTCCAAGACATTTATAAAGCATATTGACTTTTTTTCTCCTGCAACTGCATGGCAATTAAGAATACAATGTCTACCAGTACAGATTATTGCCACTACCTTAATTCATGCTAGGATGCCAGCAGTTTGTCCTACTATGGAATTGCATCATCTGTGCAAATGTCAACACAATGAAAACGAAAAATAATTTCTTAGTATTGTTATGGAAATCAGTTTGATCTCATGGACCTCCTGAAAGTATCTTGAGGGCCTCCAAAAGTCCACAGACCACATTTAGAGAATCACTGTAGTAGCTGATTCATTGTGATGGAGAAAAACAGTATTATACTTTCCTTTAAATGTAATTTGTATTTAGACAAATAACAAATTAAGCTTTTCAAGGAAGACCAAAGAAGAGTTGATGTCTTCGAATTATGGTGTTGATGAAGAATAGCCAATACACCATGGACTGCCAGAAGAACGAACAAATCTGCCTTGGAAGAAGTACAGCCAGAATGCACATTAGAAGCAAGGATGGCAAGACTTTGTCTCGCATACTTTGGACATGTTATCAGGAGGGCCTAGTCCCTGCAGAAGGACATCATGCTTGGTAAAGTAGAGGGTCAGCAAAGAAAAGGAAGATCCTCAACGAGATGGATTGACACAGTGGCGGCACCAATGGGCTCAAGCATAACAACAATTGTGAGGATGGCTCAGGACTGGACAGCTTTTTTTGTTTTGTTTTGTTTTGTTTTTTGTTTATTGTAGTTTAAGTGAAAGTTTACATTTCAAGTTAGTCTCTTATACAAAACTTTATACATACACAGTTATGTGACCCTAATTGCTCTCCCTATACTGTGACAGCACACTTCTCCTTTCCACCCTGGATTTCCCATGTCCATTCAACCAGCTCCTAACCCTCTCTGCAGTCTCACGTCGCCTCCAGACAGAAGCTGCCAGTTTAGTCTCATGTATCTATTTGAGCTAAGAAGCACATGCTTCACGAGTATCATTTTATGTCCCACAGTCCAGTCCAATCTTTGTCTGAAGAGTTGGCCTCGGAAATTGTTTTAGTTCTGGGCTGACAGAGAGTCTGGGGGCCATGCTTTCTGGGGTTCCTACAGTCTTAGTCAGACCATTAAGTCTGGTCTTCTTACTAGAATTTGAGTTCTGTATCCCCCCCTCCCCCTTTCTCTGCTCCATCAAAGACTCTCTGTTGTGTTCCCTGTCAGGGCAGTCATTGGTGGTAGCCGGGCACCATCTAGTTCTTCTGGTCTCAGGCTGATGAAGTCTCTGGTTTATGTGGCCCTTTCTGTCTTTTGGGCTAATACTTTCCTCGTGTCTTTGGTGTTCTTCATTCTCCTTTACTCCAGGTGGTTGGGACCAATTGATGCATCTTAGGTGGCCGCTTGCAAGCTTTTAAGACCCCAGATGCCACTCACCAAAGTAGGATGCAAAACATTTTCTTAATAAGCTTTGTTATGCCAATTGACCTAGATGTTCCCTGAAAGCATGGGCCTCAGACCCCCACTCCTGCTACTCTGTCCTTCGAAATGTTTGATTGTATTCAGGAAATTTCTTAGCTTTGGTTTAGTCCAGTTGTGCTGACTTCCCCTGTAGTGTGTACTGTCCTTCCCTTCACCTAAGATAATTCTTGTCTACTATCTAGTTAGTGAGTAACGCTCACCTTCCCTCCCTACCCTTGTAACCATCAAAGAATGTTTTCTTCTATGTTTAAACCTTTTCTTGAATTCTTATAATAGTGGTCTTATACAATATTCGTCTGTGACTGACTAAATTCACTCAGCATAATGCCCTCCAGATTCCTCAATGTTATGTTTCACAGCTTCATCATTGTTCTTTATCATTGTGTAGGATTCTGTTGTGTGAATATACCGTAATTTGTTTATCCATTCATCCGTTGATGGGCATCTAGGTTGTTTCCATCTTTTTGCTGTTGTGAACAGTGCTGCAGTGAACATGGGTGTGCATATATCTATTCTTGTGACAGCTCTTATTTCTCTAGGATATGTTCCAGGGAGCGGGATTGCTGGATAGCATGGTACTTCTGTTTCTATCTTTTTAGGAAAGAGCCAAATCAATTTCCAAAGTGGTTGTACCATTTTACATAGGACTGGACAGTGTTTTGTTCTGTTGGATGTAGGGTCGCTTTGAGTTGGAACCAACTGGATGGCACCTAACAACAACAACATTATGCATTTTAACTAGACTAATCTCCACAGAAGTGGTCAACGGACTTTCAAGTATTTCTGCAAAGAAACAAGGGGCTAAAAAAATAAAGAAAGCAGAAGCAAACAAAAATAAAATAGCAGAGTTGACACTTCTATTTCTGAAATGAGCTTATCATCAGTCACATTAATAGGTAAAAATCAATGATGGACTATTCAGAGATGACAAGAAACCAGTCAAAAATGTTCAAAAGTATCCAAAAAACCATTTGATTTACTATCAATTACAATAAACCTTACCCTAAAATCTTACACCTTGAGCTTTCAAAGATAGTAATACCTGAACATACATACATAAGTGATTGTTCATAGTTATTAAAATATAAATAAATACAATTATGTAAATAAAAATTAAAAAAATACATGGATCATTGAGGAGAGTGCTTTAGGAACTATCAACCAAAAACTAAACCCATTGCCACTGAGTCAATTCCAACTCATAGCGACACTACAGGACAGAGTAGAACAGCCCCATAGGGTTTCCAAGGAGTGGCTGGTGGATTCGAACTGCTGACATTTGGTTAGCAGCTGTAGCTTTTATTAATCACTTCTGCACAAATGAGATTCATAAAGAAGAAAAGAAGGGAGTAAAAATTATCAAGCAAATACTAACCAAGAAAGTTGGTATAACAATACTAATATTAGACAAAATAGAATTTAAGGAAAAGGTACTCATAAGAATAAAGAGGTACAGAAAATATGATAAAACAAGAACCCACCAAGAAGATACAATAATCATGAACTTGTATCACTGAAAACATAGTGGAGTTATATGAAGCAAAAAATAGCATGAAGGAGAAATTGACAAACCCACAAAGTAGGAACTGAGAGATAAAACAGGATAGAAATAATTAAATACATAGGAGAAATAACCAATAGTATTAATAAGTAAGTTTAAAAAATCTGGCAATAGCTAATAAATTTAGACATAGTCATATTTTTCTCCCCAGCATTACTAATTGTGGATATTCATTTAAACATTAAAAAGAAAAAAATAGAGTCTAAATAATCACTAAAAAGGAACAAGATAAAAATATACATGCAGCCATTAAAAAGATGTAGCCTTATACTGTTATATATAATATTTTTAAGTGAAGAAAAAATAAGACATAGAACAATGCATATAGCTTAGTACGTGTATGTTAAAAAAAACGTACACACCAATGAAATAAGTTTTTAAAAGGATTTATAAAATGTATGATAACTAAACAATTGAGAATAGTTATCTTTAAGAAATGGTGAGAGGAAAGATTTTTATTTTATTCTATATATATGTGTATTGCTTGAAATCTTTGAAGACAGGTTACTTATATAACACTTGTATAATACACAAAGAGACCAAAGGAGAGACTGTAGACAGTTCTCTAGGTAACTTAAGGCCACTACAACAAAAACAAATAGTAACCTTTGAATTGGCAAGAGTCTGGGTAAATACATGTTTTCATAAACTGTGGAAGTATAAATTTATATAACGGAAAGAAATTTGTTAGTACTGATTTATAATCTAAATGTTTTCTGGTCAGTGGTTGTACATCAAGCTGTGTTGAATCAAACTCATTTCCAATGGCACATAATTGAGATTTAACTCATAAAATACCAACAATTTAAAACAAAGTAAAACAGTTGTGCAATCATTAAATATATATGTTATATCACAATTGCACTTTAAGGGATTAGCGTGGGATTCTTCTGAGGAAAGGAATGACTCAGACATCAGGAAATAGAAAATCAATAAAATTTGGACTCAATAAGCTTTCTTTTCCTAGTAAATTTCCCTAGAGCCAGAATTATTCATTGCTCCAAAGACATCCAAACAAATTATAAAACGTAAAGTTTTTAATACAGTGAAACCTGTGAAACCCAGAACTCAACAGGACTGCCTTGTTTTTCTGTGTCTCGTAAGTTTTCGGCCTTTGACAAGGTGCAGTCTTACCACTTTTCTAACTCTATTTTTAGTGGAAAAGATTTTAGTTTTCTTTCTCTGGCAACTTTCAACCTTACACAGTTTCCAGCTTTTGTATATTTTACTGTATTATTCTGAGTTGATTAGGTATATATGGACAACTTTGAAAGAGTTTGAATGGTTAATATATGAGGAGATCGTTATTAATGGTAGCATCTTCAAGAAATGTTTACTAGGCAAAGGAGAAGTATATTCTTGTGAAAAACATATTTCCCCTATAAAATACAACATGAAAATAATCATCAGAAGACCTGCCACAAACAGTGATCTAGAGAAGAGAAAATTGTAGTATCACTAGCAATATTTATTTGGCCTCAATCCAATACTGTCCACTTAAATTCGCCAAGAGCTATGCAATTAATCAGTCATTATTTGAACAAAATAACTTTCTGGAATTGCTTAAATTTGTATTTGAGGACTATCCAGAGAATAATCATAAAGAACAGAAACATCAAAGGCATTTTACAGAAAGGATTAGAAGTGTGAGAAGATTAAGTAATTATTTGCCATTATATACAAATGAGAAAACAAGATTAATGAAAACAAGGCCAGAAAAAGTATGAAAGAAAATAATTCCATATTCAAGATGTCAGCAGGACCATGCTCTCTCCAAAGTCTCTGGAAGAAGATTGTTCCTTGTCTCCTCTAGTTTCTGGTAGCCCAAGGTGTTTCTTGGTGTTTCTTTGGTTTGTAGATGCATCTCCACATGGTGTCTACCTTCCCCCACTGTGTGTAACCCTATCTCCATATCTGTTCTTCCTTTTTATAAAAACATTCAGAAGCAATTAGGATTAGGGCTTAACTGATAGTATCTTCAAAGAAAGACTCTATTTCCCAAAAGGAAGCCACAGTCACAGATGCAGGGGTTAGTATTCAACATATCTTTTGAAGGGAAGCAATTCCATCCATAACAACTCTTAGTAAGTGGATGGATGGATGGATGGATGGATGGATGGATGGATGGATGGATAGATGAAGGTTGATATGTCATCAGGTACAATTGGAAACTAATCATTAAAAATAATAAGGGAGCCCCCAGACACCCCTTTAGCTCAGTGGTGAAGTCACCTCCGAGGTTCACTGCTCAGCTTCTGAGTGGACAGCCCCGTAAAACCAAATGAGACTAACGAGGTACAGGAGTCCAGTGACAAGGGCCAGAAGGCAGAAGGGGACAAGGAAGCTGGTGATAGGGAACACAAGATTGAGTAAGGATATTGTTGATGTGTTGTGAGATTGTTAACCATCATCATAGGGCAACATTTGTAGTAACTGTTAAATGAGAAACTATTTTGTTCTGTAAGCCTTCATCTTAAGTGAGAGTAACAGCACAATTGGAAGAGCGTAGTCAATGTCACTGAACTGTGTATGTACAAATTTTTTGAAACGGTGTATGTTTGGCTGTGTGTATTTTCACCAAAAAAAAAAAAAAAAAAGGTTGAGAATTTAGAGGGTTAATATGTTGTAGGATTGTTAACCAATACCATAAAACAACATGTGTACTACTGTTGCATGAGAAACTATTTGTTCTGTAAGCCTTCACCTGAAGTACAATAAAATATATTAAAAAAAAAAAAAAAGACACACTTTAAGACAGTGAAGGCAAACACAGGGCAGTGGGGGGCGGGGGTGGGGGGAGATACACAGTACATATATCGGACAAAGGGCTTGTATGCAGAATATATGTGTTTTTAAAAACCACAAATCTATAGGGAAAAGACAGACAATATAGTATAAAAGCAGACAAGAGATTTGAACAGTTACTTCACAAAAGAGAATATCCAAATGGCAAAAAAAATTCGAAAAGATGCCAAGCATCTTTAGTCAACAGAGAAATGCAAATCAAAATAAACTGAGATATCACTCATCAACAAGGCTAAAATGAAAAAGACAAATGTGAAAATGTCAGTAACCATATGAAGCCATGGGAACACCCATATACTGTGTCATGGATTGAATTGTGTCCCTCAAAAATACGTGTCAACTTGGTTAGGCTGTGATTCCCAGTGTTGTGTGATTATCCACCATTTTGTCATTTGATGAGATTTTCCTATGTGTTATAAACCCTATCACTGTGATGTTAATAAGATGGATTAGTAGCAGTTATATTGATGAGATCTACAAGATTAGACGGTGTCTTAAGTCAATCTCTTTTGAGATACAAAAGAGAGAAACAAGCAGAGAGACATGGGGACCTCATACTACCAAGAAAGCAGTGCCAAGAGCAGAGTGTGTCCTTTGGACCTGAGGTTCCTGTGCTAAGATGCTCCCAGACCAAGGGAAGACTGATGACAAGGACCTTCCTCCAGAGCCAACAGAGAAAGAAAGCCTTCCCCTGGAGCTGGTGCCCTGAATTCAGACTTTTAGCCTACTGGGCTGTGAGAGAATAAACTTCTCTTTGTTAAAGCCAAAAAAAGAAAAAATAATAAGAATAATAATAATAAGGGAAAAATAAAAAAAATTATTGTGATGATGAAAAACAATAATGGCTAATAATTAAAACAAAATAAAGTTTCTTTAAAATAATCCCCAAATAGGAACTACACTATAATTTAAAATACTGTGTACAGGGCAGAGAAGAGGAAGACAATTAAACAGGGTAGAGAAAATAATTGATTTAAATATAAGGGGAAGGTAATAGCTAGGTCTTACATTAAATAAAGGACACCAAGTCACAGTCAACCCAGAACTATTTCTTGTTGATTTAACTGAGAGTTAGAGCTTCTGATGCCGTTACACAGATCAAGAGAATTTGTAACTAATGAGACAGGTGCTGACAGCCCAAGATGATGGCTGAAAAATGACAGAAATGTCAAGAGATAAAGATCAACTTTCTTGCATCTCTAAATGCTAAAATGGCTGGATGTTTCCTTCTCAGCCTGAGGATGTTTAGATAGTCTGAGAATTTATTTCCCAGATAGAAACAATACCCTATTTTCTCAGTCTGCATTACACTAGGGAAAATCTCTCATGTAGAGCCAATTCTCTTTTTTTTTTAGCTCTCAAGGCAATGAGCCTTAATTATTCCCTGTAGATTAACTATTTCAGAACAAATATCATGTGACACAGTGAGTCAGAAGCTGGAAAGAGTTAATGGGAAGCTGGCCTAGTACCAAAGAAAGAGAAAAGCCTTTGGCTCTGAGTCCCTAGACTTTATCCAGCTCATTACTTTGATCTTGTTCTTAAAACACACCAACAGGCATGAGAGCTATGCAGCACATGTGGGGAAAATACTTATGACATAGTGTTATTTTTAAAATGTCAGAGAAGAAAACAACACATATCCTGATTAGAGGCATGCAAAATACATACATGTAACAAGAGACTGGAAGGGGATATTGAAACTTGAAAACCTATAGGTTGGATTAGTGGGATTATGGATGAATTTTCTTTTCATGATTTACCAGACTTTTGTGGTGGTGTTATATAATTATTAATTTTTAAAAATCATATATATAACACATTTTAGATCTAAGATGGTTCAGAACGACCAAACCCATTGCCATCAAGTCGATTCCTACTCATAGCAACCCTATAGGACAGAGTAGCACTGCCCCATAGGGTTTCCAAGGAGAGGCTGGTGGATTCAAACTACTGACCTGTTGGTTGGCAGCCGAGCTCTTAGCCACGCTGTGCCATCAGAGCTCCACATTCAGATTGAAGGAGACTATTTATGGTTTATGAAAAAACAGCAATGTGTAACTTGAATTCTCCCCCAAAGCGCTCTCATTTAAGACGGACAAAACTAAAAAGTGCATTTTTCCAAACACACCTAGATGGAGGTGAGTACCCTCACCAAATCACTACTTAACATGTCTTGAGTTTCTACCTATTGTTCACATTGTCTAAAAAAAAGTAAAATAAAATAGTCAACAAAATTACATTTGTTTTGTTTTGGTTTTGGTTTTTTCTTACTATGAAGCTAGAAATGCTAGATAACTGGTAGACATCAGAATTTCTATCCATATGGAGGCATTAGGGAGAATAATATTCGTAAAATAATAGAAAACAATACAATAAATTACTAAACTGCACAGTTCCAGTAGAGAATAAAATGGTAGCAAAGATTCTTTCCCAAAAAAAGGTATAAACTTCCATAGAAAGGAACAGTTGAGTCCCAAGGAAACAGTGTCCATCACCCCAAAGTATCTATGAAGTTGTGCATATTCATTTTCATCTCTCTAGTGCTTTACCTAATGGCAAGCATGCTTGCTGTTTTTGAGGTGTGTTAAACAGTACTAGCTTCCTTGTATAGAATAACTTTTTTAAAAAAGCAGTAGAAATCCAGTCAACCGTAGGAGGTAATATGATTACTGAGAGTGTTATTCTGGAGTTGGTAAATAGATTTCTGAACAGTCTTTCAGACAATAACCTATTTATAATAGAAGAGTTTCTATATGTACCAATGGCCCAATTGTATAGTACAGCTATTCAATGCACAAAGGACTTAGAGAAAGGTAAGATACAACTGGGAAGTGATGGGGGATAAAACATGAAGCTAGGAGGAAGATAAATTTACACATGAATTGTAAAGTCTTCCTTCATGTGAGGTAAAGGCAGTGGAAGACAATAAAAATGGAGGGGAAAACCTACCTGAAAGTACACTGGTCTTTGTTATTAATTCCAGGCATTTGAACACAGAGGAATGCTGCTCAGAGAATTTGAGACCAGGATGTTGAGAAAGGAACATTTTTAAGGCTACAGATGAAAAGTTCGGCTTCAATCGTGCTAAATTTTCAGTTTTGAGGAGACTTTCTGGGAAGATTTCTTATAGGATGTTTGAGCTAAGGGGCTGGGGTTTGACGGAGAGAGTTTGAAAAAAGATGCAGGTTTGGAAGCCATTGGTTTATTAAATTAAATTTAAAACTGAATCAGAGGATAGACACTTTTACAAAATAAACAAAGATTAAGAATAGAGGATCAAGAAATAATGTTTGGAGACTACCCATGGTTGAGAGACTGAAGGAGAAAGGAACGAGTGATAAAGAAAGGACAAGAGAAATCACTGAGGGAAGAGAGGGGAGTTTGTGAAGAGGCTGAAGTTGTCAATAAAATCAAATATCACAGAGATGTCAAGGAATAAGAGGGCTAAAGAGAAGTTTTCAATTCTGATTGGAGGCCATTGCAATGGCATTGAAAAGACTGGTTCTAATTCCACGGTAGAAGCAGAAGCAGAGGAGGGTGTGGTCAGAAACTGGGTTTTGGCTACCAAGAGAATCCTGCAGGTAAGCCAATGGCTACAAAGTACAGCAGAGATAGTGAAGGGTTTTTGTTTGTTTCTTTTTTTTCCCTTTGAACGGAGAAATGAGGTTTTAAATATAAGCATTGAGAGCAGTAAACAACAAAGAAATATTGATGGTTCTAAAGAGAGGGAGATGAGCATAGTTTCTTTCAGAAGCGGAGGCAGATGGGGTCAGTGCCAAAAGCATAGACAGAATGATGAGCTTCAAAGGGGAAGGACCATAGAGACATAATGATAAGGACATAAAAGGGACTTGGAAAAGGGCTGTCCAATGGGAGTGATGGATAAAGTAGAGTACTTACCAAAAAGATGCATAAAGATGCATAAAGAACTTGCCAAGTAGCACTAATAAAAACTGACTACATCGACCATTCAAGAACCAAATTTACGCCTTGTTTCAGCTAAAAGATGAAGGGAAAGTAGGATGGGAGTTGAGTTTGTGCAAAGGCATAGGGGTGTGGTAGACCTGGTATGCTCAGGGTAAGGTAAGAAATTCAGTGTGACTGGAGCTGTAGGTGTGTATCAGACAATGACATTTTCCTTAAGAGGGATTCCAGGGTAGCAGTGGGAATCACTTTTGTTACCACCCTGGTATTAGCTGCTTTGAGAGCTAAGTCACCTTACATGCCCCCAGACACAGTCCCATGTTTCCTCACGTGGTACTCCTCCCCCTTCACTGAGCACACTTGATGTAGGTGTTGACAATAATTAAGTAAAATTGAATCTTGGCACAGCTGGTTGGATGTCAGAGCACTTTCCATTATGCAGACTTTGCCCTGCCAGTGTTTTCCCTTCCAGTGTAAATTGAAGAGCTAGTTAAGCACTTGTATAATGACTGGGAAGAGGCAACCAACGTAACTCCTGAGTTTTTTAAAAAACACTTTGTAAACAACTAAGAGATAACCTTATTAGAATTGTTTGGAGAAGTGTTCTCCCTTACATCTTTTTAAATGTACGATAAAGCATCACAAATTCTTTTTTGGGCAAAATCAATGCTTGTAATTCTAAGGTATTAGAGGTAAAGTTGTTTTATTTTTTGTGAATGGTATTGTTAGGTACCAACTCATAGAGACCCTATGTTCAACAGAACAAAACACTGCTCGGTCCTGCGCCATCTTCACAATTGTTGTTACACTTGAGCCCATTGTTGCAGCCACTGTGTCAGTCTATCTGGTTGGGGGCCTTCCTCTTTTTCTCTGACCTTCTAACTTACCAAGCCTGACGTCCGTCTCCAGGGACTGGGCCCTCCTGATAATACGTCCAAAGTACATGAGATGAAGTCTCCCCATCCTCGCTTCCAAGAAGCACTCTGGCTGTACTTCTTCCAAGACAGATTTGTTTGTTCTTCTGTCAGTCCATGGTATATGCAATATTCTTCGCCAACACTACAATTCTAATGAGTCAATTCTTCTTTAGTCTTCCTTATTCATTGTCCAGCTTTTGCATGCACATGAGGTGAATGAAAATACCATGGCTTAGGTCAAGTGCACCTTAGTCTTCAAAGTGACATCTTTGCTTTTTAATGTCAAAAGGTCTTTTGAAGCAGATTCACCCAAAGCAATGAGTCATTTGATTTCTTGACTGCTGCTCCATGGGTGTTGATTGTGGATCCAAGTAAAATTAAATTCGTGACAATTTCAATATTTTCTCCATTTATCATGATGTTGCTTATGGACCCAGTTGTGAGGATTTTTGTTTTCTTTATGTTAAGGTGTAATCCATCTTGAAGGTTGCAGTCTTTGATCTTCATCAATTAGTGCTTCAAGTCCTCTTCACTTTCAACAACAAAGGTTGTATAATCTGCCTATCGCAAGTTGTTAATGAGTCTTTCTCCAATCCTGATGCTGCGTTGTTCTTCATATAGTCCACCTTCTCAGATTGTTTGCTCAGCATACAGACTGAATAAGTATGGTGAACGGATATGACCCTGATGCACACCTTTCTTAATTTTAAACCATGTGGTATTCCCTTGTTCTGTTCCAGCGACTGCCTCTTGGTCTATGTACACATTCCACATGAGCACAATTAAGTGTTCTGGAATTTCCATTCTTCACAATATTATTTATAATTTGTATGATCCACACAGTCAAATGCCTTTGCATAGTCAATAAAGCACCAGTAAACATCTTTCTAGTATTCTCTGCTTTCAGTGAAGATCCACCTGACATCAGCAATTATATCCCTTGTTCCACATACTCTTCTGAATCCAGTTTGAATTTCTGGCAGTTCTCTGTCAATGTACTGCTGCAACAATTCCTGAATTATCTTCAGTGAAATTTTACTTGCATGTAATATTAAGAATATTGTTCAATAGTTTCTGCATTCTGTTGGATCACCTTTCTTTTCCATGGGCACAAATATAGATCTCTTTCAGTCTGTTGGCCAGGTAGCTGTCCTCCAAATTTCTTGGCAAAGACAAGTCAGTGCTGCCAGAGGTGCATCTGTTAGTTGAAAAATCTCAACTAATATTCTATCAATTCCCGAAGCCTTCTTTTTCGTCAATGTCTTCAGTGCAGCTTGGCCCTCTTCCTTCAATACCATCAGTTCTTGATCATATGCTGTCTCCTGAAATGGTTGAACATTGCCCAGTTCTTTTCGGTACAATGACTCTGTGTATTCCTTCATCTTCTTTCTATGTTTCCTGTGTTGTTCAATATTTTTCCCAAAGAATCCTTCAAAATTTCAACTCGAGGATTGTATTTTTTTCTTCAGTTCTTTCAGCTTGAGAAATTCTGAACGTGTTCTTCCCTTTTGGTTTTCTAACTCCAGGTCTTTCATATTTCATTTTAATACTTTGTCTTCACAAGCCGCCCTTTGAAATATTCTGTTCAGCTCTTTTACGTCATCATTTCTTCCATTTGCTTTAGCTACTGTGTATTCAATAGCAAGTTTCAGAGTCTCTTCTGACATCCATTTTGGTCTTTTCTTTCTTTCCTGTCTTTTTAATAATTTTTTACTTTCTTCATATATGATGTCCTTGATGTCATCCCAAAGCTCATCTGATCTTCGGTCATTAGTGTTCAATGCATCAAATCTATTCTTGAGATGGTCTCTGGATTCAGATGGGATATACTCAAGGTTGTATTTTGGCTCTTGTGGACTTGTGTTAATTTTCTTCAGCTTCAACTTTAACTTGCATATGAGCAATTGATGGTCTGTTCTGCAGTTCGCCCCTGGCCTTGTCCTGACTGATGATATTGAGTTTTCTGTCGTGTCTTTCCACAGATGTAGTCATTTTGATTCCTGTGTTTTCCATCTGGTGAGGTCCACATGATAGTCACTGTTTTTGTATTGAAAAAAGTTATTTGCAATGAATAAGTCATGTGATCTTCAGTGGCATTTCTATCATCGAGGCCATATTTCCCAATTACTGATTCTTCTTCTTTTTTTCCAACTTTCCCATTCCAGTCAGCAGAAATTCTCAGTGACTGCATGTTTGATCAATTTCAGACTGCAGAAGTTGGTAAAAATCTTCAATGGCCTCATCTTTGGCATTAGTAGTTGGTTGTAAATTTAAATAATAGTCATAGTAATTTGTCTACCTTGTAGGCATATTGATATTATCCTATCACCGACAGCATTGTACTTCAGGATAGATCTTGAAGTGTTTTTTTTTTTCTAATGAGTGCAACACCATTCCTTTTCAATTTTTCAGTAATCTTAGATGTATTTTTTTGAATACATCTAAGATTACTAACGGTTGCTGGAGATTTTTTTTTAAAAACCAGGTCTTTTGCCAATTTATTTATATATTCATTCAACAACAATTTTACTATATACTTACTTAGGTACCAGGAAGCATGCTATGTACCAGTGATAATAGTGAGCGAAAACAGAAACAAGTCCTACTCTCATAGAGCTGATGGTCAAAACATTACGCAAATAAACACATAGGCCAAAACTGAAGTAAATGTTTTGAAAGGAAAGAAAGTATCATGGTTCTACAAGAGTGTAATACACACACACACGCACAAAACTAAACCTGGATTGGATACTGGTGAATTTTCCCTTAAAAAAGTGACGTTTAAGTGAAAATCTGTATATTAAATAATTATCAACTAGAAGGAGGAGAAGGGCTGAAAAACCTCTTTCCAAAAAGAAGAAATGAAAAGACCCAGTGGCAAGTTATCTTTACAGACCTACTCTCCTTATTTAAAGAAAAAAGTTACCTATAAGTCTACCCCAACTCATGGTGATTCCACGCATGTCAGAGTAGAACTTTGCTTCATAGGTTTTTCAATGACTGATTTTTTGGAAGTGGATTGTGAGGCCTTTCTTCAGAGGTGCTTCTGGGTGGACTTAAACCTCTAACCTTCCAATTAGCAGCTGAGAGCATTAACTATTTGCACTACCTACAGATTCCATCCTTCCCATATGCCTGTGCATTTGGAGCTCAGGAGCCATGTGGTAGCGATCCCATGGTCTTCTAAGTAGCCTTATGAAAACAGCAGAGGTAATAGGATAAATAGGTTTCACTTTGAGGGAAGAGTCAGATCACTTACTTCCTGCCAGCAGAAAAAGGGAGTGTTATCTTTCTGTAAGGGCATAACTTAACACTTTGTTCCCTTGAGGTCTTCATTCCTAATAAAGGAATGAGTTAGCCTTCTAGATGGTAAGTCCAGGAAAGACCAGGACGTTAGAAAGCAGGGAGATTTCCTGAGTTGTTCACAAAAAGAGGATGCTAGATTGTTAGTAAGAATCCCTGGCTGGTGCAAAATGGTGAATGCGCTCAGCTGCTCACCAAAAGGTTGGAGGTTCGAGTCCACCCAGAGTCGCCTTAGAGGAAAGGCCTGGCAATCTACATAGAAAAATCAGCCATTGAAAACCCTATGGAGCACGGTTTTACTCTGACGTGCATAGGGTCACCATGAGTCGGAATCGACTCAATAACAACTGGTACTAGATTGTTAGTGAAGGGACATATCAAATCACTGGTTTTAAACTTTTTTTTAAAAAAATATCTTGTCCTGAAATAAAGAAAAGGCACTATAGTAACAACTTTCTCAGGTTTTTGAGAGAAGACTCAGCATGAGAAGAAATGAACAGCCCAAAGACATAGCCTCAGCCTTTTTATCCCAGGGAACTTCTGGCATAAGGCTACACAATATACATTATCCTTTCATTCAGAGAGTGACAGAGAATGAGATTTTGACAGTGTATTGAATTTATTTCACGTTCTTAATGTAGCATCTCTCAGTATGTGGTTTCATATTTGTTTACACTCATGTAGCCAACTGCACATTGCTGCATAAAGAATTCTAATGCCTATTAAAAAAACAGCAACAACAAAAATTTAAAAAAATTTTTTACCAAAATGTAAGTTCCTAAACAGATCACTCTTCCCTGAAATATAAAATTTGGATGAAATATTTTCTTTCCACATTTCTTAAAAGCCTTGCAATAGTTACCACTCAAGCAGCTAGACAAAATGGAATTCTGTTTACAGATCAAATCACTTTAATGAGCTGAGCAGCAGAAACGTCAGTAATCACTATCCTTTCATCTCCAGTCCCGTTTTGATAGGTTAAAAAAAAAAAAAAAGTAAATCAAAGGAGTCTCCAAAATCCCATCAAAGAAAAACAATCAAACGTAGTAGCCCAAATGGTATTAGAGAATCCATTTTTGCATTTTTATTAAAGTTTACATAAAGCTATTCAGAATCCAGACTTATTTCTGTCTGAATTCTAAATCATACAAATGCAATTGTGTCTAAGAGTGTGCTTGCACACAGATGGGCAGCCTAAAAGAGCCATATTCCCCATGACAACTGTTCCTATGACTTCTTAAATGGATGTAAATAAGGATTGATGTTGCTATATCTGTGGTCCCAAGCCCCTACTGAGTGGATAACTCATAGAATTGAATGTTGTAGAAATCATTTCACCTAGCAGACCAGAGTAATGCATTATACTATTATTTCTCTGCATTTTCTTCTGTTCTCTTATGCTTTTTTTAGGCTATTATTTGAGAGATTTCCCTTCATTGATAGCTCACATTTTATGCCAATGCTCATAACAGCAAAGATCCTCTACAGCGAGGCTGTTAAAATAGGGTCTGGCGTGCATCAGGCAAGGCTTCCAATAGTGTGATAAGGTTCATTCCCTGTGAGCATCGAACAACTGTCATTCTGCTAAATGAGTTGTCATTAGCAGACAGATTTTCATTCCAGCCTTCTGGAGTAACACACACATACACACAAATTCTAACTTAGAAGGAATGACTTTCAAAAGAGCCCTGATAGAGTTCGGAGACCTAGTAGGTCCCCATCCTCTATCCTCCTTCCCAGTGCACTAGGACATTTTTCTAAAGTAAGGCAATGTTTGGCTTAGAGGTGGTGACCTCAAATTACCGCTGAAATCTGACACAGTATTTTGAACACTAGGGTGAGTATTCTGTCCTCTCCGCCAGAACATTAATGCCAGCATCTTATGCATTGCCAAGTATGTACCAGAAATGGAATGATGAGTAAGTTAAGGTGACTTGCAAATATAAATTATTAACAGCTGTCTTTACTCAGTTCGGAATTTCTGTGGGAAATTACGGCCTCAGCTTTTCTGTATTCCTTTATAGTTTTCCTCTGGTTATTTAAGCCCTTTCCCCGAATTCTAAACCTACCACCCTAATGGATGTTCAACCCCCAGACACCTGTCACTCTCTTTCTGCCTTTCTTTCATGTAATTGGTGCATCTCCATATGTCCCATGTTCCATTTTTATCATGCGAGAATTTGTTTTTATGGTCTATTGCTTTTCTATTTAACTCCTATGTATTTGGACTAAATGAAGAAATATTCATACTTGTGAAGTAATCGAACTTTTATAGAGATAAAAGGTAGTCATTTCATTGATTCAAAAACATTAATTAGGTCCTTTTGAGGGCCACTGTTCCCAACCTGGTATCCCGTAGGCATACTCAGATATCAATGGGGAATTTCAAATTACTTTAAATATGTCAAAAATAGGAATCATGCATTTGCCCATAATGAGATCGTATAGAACAAAACCAAACCCATTGCTGTCCAGTCAATTCCTATAGGGAATAGTGACCCTATAGGACAGAGCAGAACTGCCCCATAGAGTTTCCAAGGAGCACCTGGTGGATTTGAACTGCCACCTTTTGCTTAGCAGCTGTAGCTGTTAACCTCTACACCACCCGGGTTTCCATGAGATTGTATAGGCGAACTTGCATGTCAAGTTTCTTTGTTTTGGCTGGACTTATATCACGCCTTTGGCATTCTCAGTGTGATGCCAGCACCTTTATGACTGCTCAACTCCGTCAGTACATTGTAGCATATAATATCTCATGTGAAATATCATACATTATAACTGAAAATCCCTGTCACCCTCATACACCTTTAATTAATTTTTAAATTCTAAACCACAGCTATTAGCATATGTTCTCACCCCACCCTCCCAATAAACTAACCTACATTGCATTGCATAGCCAGGATAATAGCATTAACCTTGAACATAGATGCATTTGTAAAAGGTAAAGTTTGGGATCCCTTTACAAGAATCACCACCTGATTAATGAAGAGCAGAGAACAGCAATGCTGCGTCGAGAAGAGCAGCTGGGCAGCCACCCAGGCTGCCCCAACAGCCCATTCATCACCTGCAATACATTCGTCAGCTTCACAACATTCAACACAAACACAAACCTGGGCCAAACGACAGTCACTATGTCATGCACCTCCACGAACGTTTAAACCTTCAGAGGCCGAATCTTCACTAGGTTGCCGATCACTCTTCCGCCTCTTCACCGCAGCCTGGTCATATGTTCTTACTGGCATTTTCAGTTTTAAAAAGTTGAGAAAATGAATTACACTAAATAAATGCAGCTTGTACAAAATTCTTCAAAGTAAAAAGTCAACTTATACAATTCTCCACTGAGAGGTTGGGAATAATAAAAGGGGTCTTTGGTGGTGAAAAGGGTGGGATTTATAGCCTATGCTATAATGATAATTTTTATCTTTAATTGTTATTCTCGAGAAGATTTTTTAAAAATACAGAGGAGTGCAAAGAAAAATATAACAAACTGCATGTGAAACCTCTCTGGAAAAATAAATGTTCGTGGTTTTTGCTTTTTAGTTAAGATTAAGGTCGCCTTTGATCTCTTCCCTAATCCCAATTCCCACATTCCCTCCCCGAGTCAACTATTATCATGAAGTTATTTGATCTGTATTTTTCTAATCTATGCTTTAATGCTTTTATTAAACACATATTCACATACTCCTATATATCGATGTGTAGAATATTGTTACTGTTTTGTGTGAATGGTAGTATTTATACAAATGTTATCATATGCTAGACATCATTTGATATCTTTTTTCCACTCAGCATTGTTTTTTAAATCATTTAGAGCTGATTTTAATTTTAACTGTTGAATAGTTCTCTATTATATGAATGTACCACAATTTATCTTGATATTCATGCCAATGAATATTAAAGTTATTTCCTATTTTGTATATGATTATAAACAATACTTCGCTGAACCTACTTAAGTATATCTCCTGGCACATATGTATAGGAGGCAGGATTCTTAGGTAAAGATATAGCAAATTGGAAGCATTAAAATGAGACTAGGTTAAGGGATATCATATTTAGAAGATAAACAGAGCTGACTCAGGTAAGCATGGGAGGGGACAACAGGATCCCTTTTGGGTGGGTGTTAACATAGCACTTTGCTGATGAAAAGGAGACTGATGTGTTTTCAATAACATCTTTACAAAATGTATTTTAACAGAGCTAAGAAAAAGATAAGGAGCCCTGGTATCACAGTGGTTAAGCGCTCGGCTGCTAACCTAAAGATTGGTGGTTCAAACAAACCGAGTGGCTGTCTCCGTGGAAGAAAGACATCATGATCTGCTTCGGTAGAGATTACAGCCTAGAAAATGCGATGGAGCAGTTCTACTCTGTCACATGAACTCGCTATGACTTGGAATCAACTCGATGGCCCCTAGCAACAACAACGACAAAGAAAAAGATTGCACTGAATTTCTGGTTGCAGAATAGCCTTGTTTTCCAAGCAGGTGAAGTGATTACAAATATATTCAGTTTCTTAAAAGATAATGTTCTCAGACCTGGATCCTAAATTCTAAGTCTTTGACAGTCTGAGCTCTGCCTTTCTACAAGTCTCCAGCGTGAACCCTCCACTCTAGCCAAACCTTCCTACTCATCCACTATAAACTCATGTTTTGCCTCTTCCATGCCTTAGTTCCTGCTGTGCCCAACCTGGAAAGAGCCCATTCCAGTTTGTGATATTCTCTCCCTCCCCCGGATTCCTGTAATTCTTTGTCTGAGCGACTCATTTCATACTTAATCCCTGACATCCTTGTTGCAGCTGACATGTAGTTGAATATAATGCCAATCTAGGTCTTCAAGATCTCAGCCAAGCAATTTTCAGATTCTGCCACCTCCAAGTTCCAAGTCTTACATAAACAATGACAGAAGAGCCTAGATGCAGTTTGACTACTTTTCAAGGTGTTAGTGAGTAAGCACCACTTGTCTGTCAGTTTGTTGTACTGTGGTGGTTAGTGTGTTGCTGTGATGCTAGAAGCTATGCCACCAGTATTTCAAATACCAGCGGGGTCACCCTTGGTGGACAGATTTCAGCAGAGCTTCCAGAATAAGACAGACTGGGAAGAAGGACCTGGTGATCTATTTCTGAAAAGATCTATTTCTGAAAACCTTATGGATAGCATTGGAACATTGTCTGAGATAGTGCTGAAAGATGAGCCCCTCAGGTTGGAAGGCACTCAGAATATGACTGGGAAGAGCTGCCTCCTCAAAGTAGAGTCAACCTTAATGACATGGATGGAGTAAAGCTTTTGGGACCTTCATTTGCTGATGTGGCATGACTTAAAATGAGAAGAAACAGCTGCAAAGATTCCAAACATCTAATTTGGACCCACTTCACCTTGAGTTCAAACTCACCTCTATTATTTACTAGCAGTGTGGCAGGTTACTTAATTGCTCAGAACTCTAGTTTTTTGGTTTGTTTTTGTGTTTAAATAGGGCCGTCTCCTGAGATCCTTGTCTGTTGATACACAAATGTCAGTCTTTGTAGTTTTTCTTGTTCTGTGTTGTCAAAATATTTGATGCAGTTCTCTGTTTCTGTACTTTCTACATTGTGTTATACTTCTATGCATTCATTCATTCAATCTGCATTCATCAGCTACCTACTATGTGCCAGGCCCTATTCCACATTCAGGGACACAGTGGTGAAATCACACAATGTCCCTGTTCACATGGAACTTAGATTCCAGTAGGGAAAGAGAGACATTAAATAAATACATAAATAAAATAAGACCCTATATAAAACCATATAAGATTTTATAAACTCTATGCAAAGAATTAAAACAGGGTTATAGACAGCAACTTTGTAACTACTTGAGATTGGGGAGTTAGGAAGAATTTCTCTGAGGACATGAAGTTTAAACTGCTAACTAAATGAAAAGAAGGATCGAACCTTGCACATACCGGGGGGAAAGTAGACTCCAGGCAGAGGAAATACTTAGTGCAAAGAACCCAGGTTCTCTCTGCTAGACCATAAGTCCACCCAAGCCCCTTTTTTTGTGTTTATGATTGCTTCCATGCGGTGTATTAATCAGCTATTGTTGCAATAATTATGCATAACAAACTGTATTCATTTTCTAGGGTTACTGTAGCAAGATACCATAAGCTGGGTGGCTTATAAGAACAGAAATTTATTGTCTCACAGTCTGGAGGCTAGAGGTCTCCAAGGCATTGCCGTGTTGATTCCTTTTGAGGACTCTAACAGCGAAACTAATGCACTCCTCTCTCCCACCTTCCGGTAGCTCCAGACATTTGGCTTACCGCTTTGATAGCCCAGGACATCTTTCTTCTCTCTCTGTCTCTAAGTTATCTGTCCTCCCCTCTTTTACGGTGAAACCTGTGGAAACCAGAGCCTGTGCAAGGTGAAAACCTGTCAGAGAAGGAAAACTCAAATATTTTCCACTAATAGAGAGCAATGGAAAAGTGGTAAGCCGCACCCCATCAAAGGTTAAAAACTTGCAAGACCCGGAAAAACAAGGCACTCGCGCTGAGTCGCGCTGAGTTCTAGCTCTCACAGGTGTCACTGTATAAGGACACCAGTCATACAGGATTAGGACCCACCCTACTCCAGTGTGACCTCATGTTAACATAACTGATAACATCTTCAAAGACTATTTCCTAACAAGGTCGCATTCATAGGTTCCAGAGGTTAGGATATAAATATATCTTTTGGGGGAGGACACAATTCAATACATGACACAAACTATATCATTTTCCTACTTAGAACCCTTCAATGACTTCTCACTGCACTTAGGATAAAACCCAAACTCTAAAGGGAAAACTCCATAAGGATGAGAATCACATATGACTGGTTTGCCACAGTGTCCCTAGCTCCAGTTATGGTATGAGCTGGTATGAACTCATAGAATAATGATAAGGAATGCAAGAATGAGTCTGGGCTGTTTATCACGATAAGCCCTTCCGTCCCTTCGATGACTTGTACCTCACTTTCTTTTTTGTCTTGTAAACCACCATCTTACTAGTACTGGCTCTTTGCCATTGACCATATGCATTTTTCCTACCTGAAAACAAACAAACAACTAACAGTAACAACAAAACACCCTTCTCTGTCCCCTTTAGCTGCCAGCACCCCTCTTTCTCAAGTGACTCAGCTTCACTTCTCGATGACACTTGGAATGTTGTTTGTACCCACAATAGACTACAATGTTTAAGTTGCCCAGAAAATATATAACTGCCAAAATCAATGGACAGATTTTTCCTCGCTTTACTAGATTACTGAGTTTCCTTGATCCTGTTCATCTCTTTTAACTTTAAACTCTCTTTCCTAGTCTTCTGGTTTACCCTGTGTTTCTCCACTCCTTAATCTTCCTCATGGGCTGTTGGCTCCTCATTCTCCTTCCTAAATGGTTGATCATTACCTCTTTTCTTTTTGCTTTGTGCATAATATCAAAAGAAATAAACCCAAACTCATAACAACAACTAATACTTACATGATTATGACACCTACATCTCTCCCAGACTTTACAGACCTATAACGGCCACTATTCATTCAGTATTTATTATGAAACAAGGACTGTGCTAAGACCTTTACAAATGTTTGATTTAATCCACAAAATCTTGTGAAGTAGGTACATAATTATTTTCATTTTACAGAGGAGGAAACAAGGGCTCAGAGAGGTTAAGTGAATTTCCCAAGGCTACAGAAATAGTGACAAATCTGGGACATGAATCCAGGCAGGCTGATTCTAGAGTTTGTGATTTTAAGCACGATATTACATTACCTCATAGTCAAGGGTTATTCAAGTTAATTATTTTCAAGTATCTTAATTACAAATCATGTTGGATATAAATCATCAAGATCCAAACTGAATTTTATGTATTAAAGAGAGAAGGCTTTCATAAAAATAAACTTTCTGCTTACGAATTCTTATCTCTTGCTGTTCCATTGGTTTAAAATTGCTTATCTACAAATCTCATCATGAAGCTCTCTTGAAGGAAGAACCTTCAGGATAAAACAAAATATATTAAAGCACAGAATGTGTCTGCTTTGATCAATAGTTCAAGGCTAAACTTTTCAGTCTGATTTTCTTGTTTTGTTTAACTTTGATTTACTTTGCTCTTGGTTAATGCCCTAGTTGGCTCTTTGCACCAGGAAATGACACATAACCAGTTTATTAATAGCTGGATTTCTTTGCTCTGTCTAAGGAACTCGATGAGAAGGACAAATGGAGAAGAGACGTTTAACCAGGTTATTAGATAGAAGGAGGAAACATTCAAATGTCTAATGGCCAAAGGCAAAAAAGCTGAAACAGATAATGGTGAAGGTGATGGATCTGGAGTCAGATGATTTGTGTTCTATACTCACTTTGCAACTTGGCCATGGGAAAATCATTTAAACCTCTTGGCCTGATATTTCTCCAACGTGAAATAGAATTGACAGCGGTACTCACCTTGTGGGATTGTTAGAGTATCCTACTGTAGATAGGACAGTACCTAACACATAGTAGATATTTAACCAAAATTGGCTGTTGTTAAGTGCCACTGAGTCAGCTCTAACTCATAGCAACTCTGTGTACAACAGAATGAAACACTGCCTGGTCCTGTGTCATCTTTACAATAGTAGGTATGTTTGAGCTCATTGTTGTGGCCACTGTATCAATTCATCTTGAGAGTCTTCCTCTTTTTTCCCTGACCCTCTACTTTACCAAGTGAGATGTCCTTCTCCAGGGACTGGTCCCTCCTGATAACATGTCCAATGTACATGAGGTGAAGTCTTACCATCCTCGCCTTTAACAAGCATTCTTGCTGTATTTCCTCTAAAGTTGGTGTCTTAGTCATCTAGTGCTGCTGTAATAGAAATACCACAAGTGGACGGCTTTAACAAACAGGAATTTATTCTCTCACAGTCTAGTAGGCTACAAGTCCAAATTGAGGGCATCAGCTGCAAGGGAAAGCTTTCTCTGTCAGCTCTGGAGGAAGGTTCTTGTCATCAACCTTCCCCTGGACTAGAAGCTTCTCCATGCAGGAATCCCAGGTCCAAAGGACACCCTCTGCTCCTGGCACTGCTTTCTTGGTGGTATGAGGTCCCCTTGTCTCTCTGCTCTCTTTTATATCTCAAAAGAGACTGGTTCAAGACACAATCCAATCTTGTAGATTGAGTCCTCCCTCATTAACATAACCGCCGCCTATCCCACCTCATTAACATCATAAAGGTAAAATTTACAACATATAGGAAAATCACATCAGATGACAAAATGGTGGATGTCATGGATTGAATTATGTCCCCCAAAAAATTTCTGTCAGCTTGGCTGGGTCATGATTCCCAGTATTGTATGATTATGTACCATTCAGTAATCTGATGTGATTTCTTATGTGTTGTAAACACTATCACTATGATCTAATAAGATGGATTAGCGGCAGTTATACTGATGAGGTTTATAAGATTGGATAGTGTCTTAAACTAATCTCTTTTGAGATATAAAAGAGAGAAATGAGCAGAGACACATGGGGACCTCATATCACCAAGAAAGCAGTGCCTGGAGCAGAGAGCATCCTTTGGACCTGAGGTTCTTGCACTGAGATGCTCCCAGACCGCAGTGAGACTGATGACAAGGACCTTCCTCTGGGGCCAACAGAGACAGAAGGCCTTTCCCTGCAGCTGATGCCCTGAATTTGGACTTATAGCCTACTAAACTGTGAGAGAATAAATTTCTGTTTGTTAAAGCCATCCACTTGTGGTACTTCTGTTACAGCAGCACTAGATGATTAAGACAGTGGACAATCACATAATACTGGGAATCATGGCCTAGCCAAGTTGATACACATATTTTTGAGGGACACAATTCAGTCCGTGACATTCCACCCTTTAGCCCCCAAAAATTCATGTCCTCACCACATGTAAAACATACTCACTCCATCGTATCATAGCAAAAGTCTTAATTCCAAGTCCAAACTCCAAAAATTCCTCTTCATTTGTGAAATCTAGACTACAAGTTATCTGCTTCCAAAGGTATAATGGCCAAACAAACACAAGCTAGACATTTCCATTACAAATGGGAGATACTGGGGGGAAAGAAGGGATAACAGGCACCAAGCAAGTCAGCAGAACACATTACATTAGGCCTCTAGGCTTTGAAAACAATCCTTTGTTTTCTGAGACAATTTACACAATGGCTCTGCCCTCCAGACTGTAGGTATTGGCCCCACTCTCCAGATTCTAAGTGGAGGCCCCTTCACCCAGGGCTTCAGCTCCGCCTTCCAGGCCCCGTGGGACGGCAACTGTGTTCCCTCGGCTTTAGGTGCACTATTTGCCTAGTCTATCTGAGTGGCAACTCCACCCTTAGAAACATCAGAGGCCATGTCTCCACCCTTTGAAACCCTGGAGGTTGTGGCCATACCCTTTGAGACTGAGACAGCTCAGCTTCCTGTGTTCCTTGTCTCTTCAGCTTCTGCTTCCTGGTTTCTTGGCCTCTCAGCCCCTTGGGCCTCATGGCCTGCATCTCCCCTGCTTAGGCAAGTGTTCCAAAGTAGCTCCACCAATAAGTGCCTGGAGGCAGCCCACTCTGGCAAGAAGCCTCCTGCACAAATGCGCTTGGCTCTCTCGCTCCATGGGTTGGCCCCAGGGCTGTCTCGTGCTGGTCTCCTGGTTATGCTGCTGCTGATTCTCTGCTGCTGCTGGTCCTTTGCTGCTGCCGGTTCTCTGCTGCTTCTCACAGTCTGCACCATCTCTGGTGTTAACAGTTCTCCTCACTTCCTTCTGAGTCCTCTATCCATTCACAATTTCAAAACAGTTTCCACATTTTAAGTATCTGTTAGAACAACACCCCTCTCTCTCAGTACCAAATGTCTGTCTTAGTCATCTAGTGCTGCTGTAACAGAAATATCACAAGTGGACGGCTTTAACAGGCAGAAATTTATTCTCCCACACTGTAGTAGGCTAGAAGCCCAAATTCAGGGCATCAGCTCCAGGGGAAGACTTTCTCTGTCAGCTCTGGAGGAAGGTTCTTGTCATCAATCTTTCCCTGGACTAGGAGTTTCTCCATGCAGGAACCCCAGGCCCAAAGGACACCCTCTGCTCCTGGCACTGTTTTCTTGGTGGTATGAGGTCCCCCTGTTTCTCTACTTGCCTCTCTCTTTTATATCTCAAAAGAGATTGGTTCAAGTCACAATCCAACTTGTAGATTGAGTCCTGCCTCATTAACATAACTGCCACCTATCCCATCTCATTAACTTCATAGAGGTAGGATTTACAACATATAGGAAAATCACATCAGATGACAAAATGGTGGACAATACTGGGAATACGGGCCTAGCCAAATTGATACACATATTTTGGGGGGACACAATTCAATCCATGGCAGTCGGTTAGGCTATTATTATCTGTTTTGTTTTGTTTTTTTTCATTTAACGTTCATATACTCTGCTATGAGATCACACACCAAACAATTATGGTTGCAGGCCATAGTAGTACAATACACTTTAAGAGGTAAGTGGTTCTGGTGAAGCATTTATTTCAGGATCCAGTTTGGATAAAGATATCAAAATTATGTTTCTAATCCCACCTTAAAAGAGAAGCATGCTAGTGAACCATGACTGTTTATGAAAGGAACACCACCTGGAGCTCCTAAACACTTGTCTAGATGCTGCAGCATCTACCAGTTCATATGGAATAGAGAGAAATTCTTTTTAATTCTACCATGTATAAGTCTCACACCTGACTTAATCTAACTGTCTGAATACATAAATAGTATAAAGATTGAAATGCAAACCCAGGGAAACCTACTGCAGTATTTTATACTCTTACATAGAATATTTAACACTTTGAAGAAATTGGATGAGACAGATCCTACCTAGAGGTTTCGGTTCAAATCCATCAGGCACTCCTTGGAAACCCTATGGGACAGTTCTACTCTTTCCTGTAGGGTCGCTATGAGTCAGAATTGACTCGACAGCAATGGGTTGGTTTGGTAGGGGTAAACTGTACCTGGGTGGTAGAAACGGTTAACATGCTCAGCTGCTAGCTGAAAGGTTGGAGGTTCAAGTCTATCCAGAGGCACCTCAGAAGAAAGGGCTGGTGATCTGCTTTAGAAAACTCAACCACAAAACATAGTTCTACTTTGACACACATGGGATTGCCATGAGTCGAAATCGACTTGACGGCAACTGGTTTTTTTAATGGGTAAGCTACATTAGGGATATTAATTAAAAGCTTAGGGGAGATGCATTACCATTTTCAGATTCTACTGAGTGGGGTATAGTGTCATGATAATTCAAAGTCACCTACAATAAAAATAGTTCATATTTGTTTTTACTGTCTACGGAGCTTTATTGTACGTAACACCCAATTTAATTGTTACAAAAATTCTGTTAGTTAAAGTAGCTGTCATTTACCTATCCCCATTTTATATATTCTAAAAACGGACACTTTTGGAAGGTCAGTGTGACTGTTTTGAGATTCCATAGTTAGGGTGACACAAACAGCACTCACCGCAAATCTGTCTCATTTCAGAGGCTCTGATTTTCTCTCGGGACATATTTATATTCTAAGACAATTCTAATTTATAGATTTATCAATTTACTGTATAATAATGATGACAACGTGCAAATCATAGTTACTCCATATTATAGAGTCAGTATCTATCTTTCCATAATGTGTACACTCCATAGTGTGCAGCCTCAGAACATCTTTAGTCATGCGCTTCATTATTATAATGTGGTCTTTCAGAAAGTGCATACAAAATGAGAAAGGAAAGCATAAAAGGAAGAAGGTGGCAACTGTTGGCTCAGGGAAAAATTGTCTAACTTTCTCTCCTTTCTCATTTTTTGCTATTCTTTCCCATTTTGTACACATTTTCCCCACACAGGCCCTAATGCTGACAGCATTATAGCTCCTCTCCTAGACCTAACCCTCGTTTAACTGACCTATAAGGTGCCCCTAAGCAAACATCACCGGTTATTCATACAGTTCCACAAAATAGCCCCAGTGCATAGGGGCCATTTGGTAGAATTGGTCAACATGCTCAATATACATCCCTTACAACCCACAGATCTCCTTGGCATGTCATCTCTCTCTAATGGAACTATGACTTTGCCCATTTCCTCATGGACCCAGTATGCTCCTCACAATTATCTGTTGCCTTCTCTGCTTTCCTGTCCTTGACTTCAACATTAGAGAGCAATGAACCTATCTTGCATCCCTTTTTTGCATCCAAGTTTCACGGCCATCGCATTTAATTATTATGAGAACACAGTATTCTTTCACATATTTTGAGCAAAAGTAATACACTAAATTTGTACAGGGCAAAAATAATGCAAATCTTTCTCAAATCTAATAAATGCAAATCTTAATCTAATAAAGCTACATTTCAGAGAAAAAGTAAGTTCATCCAAATGGATGTTTATTTTAAAATCACTTAATGCATATGTAAAATTAGTGTTCCCTCACATATACTCTAGTAAATGTCATCTATGATTAATATTATCAACATCATTTTGAGTTCAAGTTTACTAATCTACTCTTTTAGTCTTGCACAAAAGCTCAAAAACCGTCATTCAGGAGGTGCTTCTCTTATTAGAATAGATTAATCATCTTTACATAAGGAAATATAGCAATGTTAGTAGCAGGTCAAGTCTTTCATGTACAAGAGAAAAAAAGAGCCACACTGGTATGTGTGTGTGTATATATATATACATCGACCAGTTGCCCTAGAGTTGATTCTGACTCATGGAAACCCCATATGTGTCAGAGTAGAACTGTGCTCCATAGTATTTTCAGTGGCTGATTTTTCAGAAGTAGACCACCCAGCCTTTCTTCTGAGGCATGTCTGGATGAATGCAAATCTCCGTATGTTTGAATATATAGCATTTGGTTAGAAGGAAAGAGATGATTGCCCCTTGAACAGGCACACATGCACACCACACGGAACTCTATTATAGCATATAGTTCACTTTCTAAGAAGCAGTTATCTTACAAATTATTTAGTACCATAATGAAAATTTTTTATTGAATCATGATCCCAGTACCAGTACAGTCCTATATGCAAAGTTAATGCTAAGGAACCACCATCAATAAGTCTGGCTCTCCCCTCCACATACCATCTTTCCATTATTTATGTCAACCATTTCAAGAATGTATTGAAGGGAACTGAATTAAATGTAGCCAGAAAGAGTCAGGAGGAAGTCCTCTATATTTCTCAGATTGTTATATTGTTTTCATTATTTCCTTGGGAGAAGAAGATGAATATTGTTTGTCCAACACCTTCCAATAAGAAGAGAACTTCAACATATAATATCTGGTTCAGTCCTCCCACTAATCGATAAAATTAAAGGTAGTTTTATTATCCTCATTTCCCAGATGAAATTATCTCAGGCTCAGGCATGTTAAATATCTTGCTCAGGTTTTCATACTCATAGGTGCCGGAGTCAGAATTCCAACACAGACATTAAACCTTAAGCCAATGTGATTTCCCCTTCATTATGCTCAAGCCAGGAGGACCCCAGAAGGGACCAGAGGGTAAAAAGCTAGCCTGATGGAATTGGGGAAAGTGGGCTTGGCTCTTGTAAATCTGGAGCCAAGATGAACTGGATTGTTACCTGAGCTCTCTTTTCCATTACTGAACAGCCTTTGTAAATTTCAACCTTGTCATAAAACAAGGGGAAGCAGATGCTGGAGAAGGAATAAATAGAAGGGAGATGCCAATACTTGGGAGCCCCTGCATGGTGCAAATAGTTAATGTACTCAGCTGGTAACCGAAAAATTGGAGGTTTGAGTCCAAACAGAGGCACCTCAGAAGAAAGGCCTGCTGTTCTACTTTTCAAAAATCAGCCATTAAAAACCCTATGGAGCATAGTTCTACTCTTACACACATAGGGTCACCATGAGTTGGAATTGACTCAGTGGCAACTGCCTGGCCAAATACTCACTAGTGTTCTCTCTCAGATCATTTAGTATCTGGAACAAATGCACAATAATGGTGGGGCGAAGGGCTAGCTAAGGTGGCTTTAGCTGACACAGTAATCTCCATCACCTCCTCTCCTCTATAACAATACAATCTAAGTAGAAAAGATTGCTTTATAAACGAGCACAAGCTTTAGTCACACCCATCTCCCAATTCCTTCAACCAGATTACCACCCACAAACTTCTCCCATATAGAAAAGTTGAGACCATCACTTGTTTCTGAGATATTTGTTTATATTGAGGCTAATTCTTTAGGAGTCCCTGGGTGATGAAAAAGGTGGTTGAACACTTGACTACTAGCTAAATAGTTGGCAGTTTGAACCCACCCAGAGGCACCTCAGAAGACAGGCCTGGCGGTCTGCTTCAGAAAGGTCACAGCTTTGAAAACCCTACGGAGCTGTTGTACTCTGCACACGTGGGGTTGCTATGAGTCAAAATCAACTGGACAGCCACTAACAACAACAAAAATAATTCTTCTTCACTTCCCCTGGAGGGGTCCTAGCTAACCCTGGAATAGCCCACAGTGTGCTACCCTAGGTGGTTATGAGACAGCGTAAGGGAGAGATCCAATTCTCAGGGATGGAACAAAGGAAAAAATTATACAAAGACTAGACCACCATGTTGAGATGAGGGGGATGGGAAGAGTGCAGAAGAGAATTGGCTAAGCTGTGAGGTATTAATAGAAAACTTCCCGGATAAAACTCGAGCACACATGTACAAGATCAGATACCAGGAAAAAACATTCATTAAGAAAAACGAGTTACTGGAGGGAAAAAAAAGTAAAAAGTGGCCTCATTACAATGGCAATTTAGGACTGAAATAAAATCACAAGTGGAAAGAGCAAGCAGGCCTTCATATATTATAAAGCCTAAATTAGCTTTCAGTCCTGGAGAAAGTGCAGTAACAGATGCCAGGTTCAACAGAAACGCCTCTGGCAATGACGGAAATCCTAAGGAAAGCGACCTGCAGCTGAGAAACAAACTGCCAGGTCATTAAACAAAGAGGAGCATATCCTTCAGCATCAGCGCATTAAAACAGACCGATGTCTGCGCCCTGGGACATTGCAGGACCTTTCCACATGAAATGTTCCCTCATGAGATACACAGAGGGGCTGCCACGGACCAACCCTCTGTTTTGGGGCCTAGAACTATAGACAAAGTAAAATCAAATCAAATCCAATGGTATAACTCTTAATCTTGAAGCTATCTAAGGAAATTTTAAGACTAAAATTTTATTAAACCTGCCCGTGTATGCTTTTCTCCACATACGTCATGGAGTCATGGGCATATGTGCAAAAGAATTTAGCTCTGGTAAGAAAACAGAACCTATTTCAGATAATTGTTAAAACAATAATGGCAAGGATCAAAATTGTTAATTTACTTATGTCTCCAATATTTAATAAGCACTTATGTGCATGGTGAGCTCTATGGTAGACACTGAGTATACAAAAAAAATACAACAGATTTTAAAAAGTGACTCTTCTCACTATACTCTGTGTTAATTGAAACTGATTCAGCATTTGCATTTGTTTTGGAGAAATGGATTCTGATATACTGGGAAAGAAACCAAAGAACTGAAAGCTTTGCGAATAGCATCACATGAGGAGCAATTGGAGGGATGAGAATGGTAAGCTTGGAGATGCTTTGGGCACTTGCTCTCTTCAAATGTTTTAAGAGCTGACTTGTCAAAGAGAGAGTAGATGCATTCTGTGGGGCTCCAGAGGACAGAACAACAGAAATTACAGTGAGGAATATTTTAACCTAATAAAAATAAGGAGCAGAATGGGCTGCCTTCAGAAAGAGTGAGCTTCCTGACTCGAAATAATTCAAATAAAGACTGAATAACCAACTTGTCAGAGATATCCTAAAAAAGCTTTCAGTTTTTATAGAAAGTTAGGCTAAATCTCTAAGGTCCCTTCCCTCACAGAAGTGGTGGGTGGTGGTTTTGTAAGTGTCCATCTTATTGATTCTTTTTATATTAAAAATTCATAAGATGAACATTTTATAACTTTAAAATGATGCTACATTATATATCTTGGATGCTTTTCTTAATGATAAGGTTAAAAAAAAGGTGGACTCATAGCAATCAGTAAATACGCTGACCCTTGGGCATCAGGGTAAGGGTGGGTGTTAGGGGTGGTGTCTTAGTCATCTAGTGCTGCTATAGCAGAAATACCACAAATGAATGTTTTCAACAAAGAGAAATTTATTCTCTCACAGTCCAGTAGGCTACAAGTCCAAATTCAGGGTGGTCAGCTCCAGGGGAAGGCTTTCTCTCTCTGTTGGCTCTGGAGGAAGGTCCTTGTTATCAATCTTCCCTTGGTCTAGGAGCTTCTCGTGCAGGAAACTCAGTTCCAAAAGATGGTCTCTGCTCCCGGCATTGCTTTCCTGATGGTATGAGGCCCCCTGTCTCTCCACTCGCCTGTCTCTTTTATATCTCAAAAGGGATTGGCTTAAGACACAATGCAATCTTATAGATCTCATCAACATAACTGCCGCTAATCCATCTCATTAATATCATAGTGATAGGATTTTAAAAACACAGGAAAATCACAAAATGGTGGACAATCACGCAATACTGGGAATCACGATCTAGCCAAATTGACAGATATTTGGGGGGACACAATTCAAACCATGATAGGTAGATATTGAGACTACATGTGCCCATCATTGTACTCAGAAATTGTACTCAGTCTTCAGTTCCTTAAGCCCTCAGTGAATCCCCAAGAGCAGCCCTGGGCCACCTTACAAATTAAATACCACTTAGACAAGGGAGATACATGGCTTTTTTAGACAGAAATATCTTGTCACCACTAGTTGTTGGTGAAAGTTATGGTCTGAGTACCTTAGGCCCAAGTATGCATTATTTGCATGAACATTGCCTATTTTAATTGAATGTCTAGCAAGGCAGTAGGTATTTTGGTCCTGGGTATTACAAGGCAGCTTTATGTAGGCTATTAAATTGCTTTCCAAATCTGTTGACATGGCAGTGGTTATAGGATTAACTGGATCAACAGCGTCTACAGAATCTGAAGTTGAATCACAATTGGCTTCCTCTGCTATATAATCTTTATCCTCTGTGGAATTATCCAAAAACTCTTCAATACTCGTCCTTCTCCTTCTTACAAGAGATGTTCTAGCTCTATCAATAAGGTATTTTTATTTCTATTTGTTTGACATTTTACTTTCTCCCTGTATTTGGACAAATCAAAAGTAAGGCAGAAACACGTAAAAATGAGTGGTGGGGTGGGGGATAATATATATCAGATATTAATGCCATTTGTTGTTGTTGTTAGGTGCCATTGAGTCAGTTCCAACTCATAGCACCCCTGTGTACAACAGAATTAAACACTGCCTGGTCCTGTGCCATCCTCATGATCATTGTTATGCTTGAGCCCATTGCTGCAGCCACTGCGTCAATACATCTTGTTAAGAGTCTTCCTCTTTTTTGCCGACTCTACTTTACTAAGCATGATGTCCTTTTCCAGCGGTAGTAGTGCGAGAATAGGGAAGAACAGATGCATGTGTAAGAACTTAGAATGTGATAAAGGCAGCGCCCAATGAATGGTGCTAGGAAAACTGGCTAGCTATTCGGAAAAAAGTTTGATGCCTACTTTCTACCATTATAAATTTCATCAAGATTAAAGACTTATATGTAAAGAGAGTAAGCTGTACTGATAGGAGACAAAAATAAATGTTTACTTTATTTGACATCATGGCGGAGAAAGTCTTCCTAGGCATGACACCAAGAGCAGAAACTATAAAGTAAAAAATGAATAAATGCAGTGTCTTAGGGTTCTCCAGAGAAAGATATACAGTAAAACCTGTGAAAGTTGGAATCTGTGTAAGACGGAAACCTGTCAGAGAAGAAAAACTCAAAATATTTTCCACTAATAGAGAGTAATAGAAAAATAGTAAGACTACACCCTGTTAAAGGCGGAAAACTTTCGAGAGACGTGGAAACACAAGGCAGTCCCGATGAGTTCCAGCTCTCACAGTTTTTACTGTACACAAATATATATATATCGTATAGGGAGAAAGAGAGAGAAAGGTTGATTTTAAGGAATTGGCTTACATAACCCTGTGGACTAGCTAGTCCAGCATCCCTTGGCTGGCAATTCTGGCAGTCTTTTATGTCTTAAATTGGTAGGCCAGGCCGTAGGCTGGAATCCTGGCAGGATGTCTATTTACAGTCTTGAGACAGAATCCTTCTCCTTCTGGAAACTTCAGTTTTTGTTCTTAAGGTCTTCAACTGATTGGATGAAGCCCATTTACATTAGGAGAGTAATCTGTTTTACTTAAGGTCAACTTATTTAAATGTTAATCACATGCAAATATCTCCATAGCAACATGGAGACTAGTGTTTGACCAAACAACTGGGCACCGTAGCCTAGCCAAGTTGACACATAAAATTAACTGTCACTGGCAATTGCCTAAACATTAGGAAATCCTATAGGACAAGAAAGAAAATAATCAAAATTAAATGTGGACAAGAAACTGGGAAAAATATTTGCAACATATATATGAATATATGAATACAATATATAAATGAAAATATAAATAGAACATGAAAAATGAGAAAAAACTACTACCCCCCAAAATGGTTGTAGGACATGAAGATCTAACCAAAAAAAAAGAAATATAAATAGCCAGTAAATAATTTAAATCTTTAAAACCATTAATAATGAAAGAAATAAAAATTATAAAGATAAGGAAATGCAATATTTACCCTTAAAGTGGAGGAAAAAAGATAATATCTAATGTCCAGGGGGTGAAGAAATAGAAATTCTCATACTCTGCTGGTGGGAGTATAAATTTTTAAAACATTAATCACTCAATCAATTAATTTAAATTTAAAACCTTTCTGGCAGGCAGATTACAAAATATATTAAAACCTATATAATATGTGTAAATTCTTTGACTCAAAAATTTCATTTCTAGAAATTTATCCTAAGGAAAAAAAATCAAATGTATGCAGAGCATAAAATGAAATACTCACCATCCATTAAGTGTAACAGTATAGGTTTATATTATTCCCTCTGCCGTCAAGTCGATTCCTACTCATAGCGACCCTGCAGGACCGAGTAGAACTGCCCTGTAGGGTTTCCAAAGAGCGGCTGGTGAATTTGAACTCCCAACCTTTTGGTTAGCAGCCGAACCTCTTAACCACTGCACCACCAGGGCTCTGGTATATATTGTGGGTATATATTATTTTTATGAAAAGATATTTATGAGGTTTCCAGTATTTTCCCATTTTTAAAGGATACTGTAATATTTTTACATACCTTGGTATCTTTATTCACAAAGACAGAGTGTCTTCTCTGATTAGGCATCACATGCACTAACCTCTATATATAGATGTCTCATTTGCCTCACATGAAGCCCAGATCTTCTTCTCCCTATTGATCTGCCATTGATGATCTGTATCTATCTGTCTGTCTATCTCTATCATCTATCTATTTTCTATCTTTCCTTCAATCCATCCATCCAGCCATCCATCCATCTACATACCTACCTATCTAATACAGCATAAACTGGAATTATGGTAAAATTGATGTGCTAACCAGTACCCACTGTGAGCCACAGACATCAAGCAAGAGTTAAATTAGCATTTGGACCAACAAACCAGTTTAACCAGTATAACGACATACGCAAACATGAGAGGAATACCTCTCCCACTATGTCTATTATCACCTTGGATCATTTAAAGGGCATGTTGAGAAAACAGCTCTATTTACACCTAAATAACCAACAATTTAGAACCTTTCAAGTGAGTCGTTGCAGTTCCTTTTGTTGACATCTTATCCTTCAAGATTTTTAAGTATAGATGCCAGTCTCTCAATGCTTGACCTTCAGTTGTAACTCTTAGCCAAGAATTATTTTCAGCTATTGCTGATGGAGGAACTTGGAGGATTAGGAGAAAGTTTAAGCAGTGAACAGAGGTGAGGAAAAGCCTACTTACCTTTCTGTACTAACCAGAAAACATATTAGTGCCTACGATTGAGGTAATGACGCTTCTCTTTCCTCACCTCAATTGGTGTACCTGTACAACGGTATTAAAAACCTTTATACCTGCAGAGCCTTCCCCTACTCTCATTTAATCTTCTCCTTCTTCGTCTTTGCCAAACCCTCTAATTCCTTAATCACTCTGTGGATTATTTGATGATTGGGTCCTGTCTCCTAGTACTGCCTTACTTGCTGGTGAAATGCTCCTTCAACAACTCAGCACTTTAAATAGTCTTTGGGAAAGCCAGGATTAGGGGTAAGGAGACCCTTAGATATACCATAGGAGTCCCTGGCTGGCACAAACAATTAAGCACTTGGTTACTAACCGAAAGGTTGGTGATGCAGATCCACCCAGAGGTGCCTTGATCTACTTTCAAAAGATCACAGCCATTGAATACCCTAGAGAGCACAGTTCTGCTCTGAAATACATGGGATCTCCATGAGTTCAACTCAACGGCAACTGGTTTGGGTTTTTGGTTTAAGGTAGACCATGTTCAAGTGAACTACTGCTGATAATGAGCTTTACCACAAGGAAGCCAAATGTGAGGACAAAATGACACTTTTCTGGGATGTCTGCTTTCAGAGAGGATCGGGATAGAAGGAACCAGCCAGGCACAACTACATATGAATTCTGAAGTCCCAGCAATTGGTCTCCCTCCTGCAACTTTATCCACTTGAAATTTTCCTTCTCGTGTTTTCTCTTTCTCATAAATCCTTGTTCTACTGTTCCTCTAGGACTGAGTTCTTGTCACATTTGTCTGATAAGCCCAGTTCCTGACACAGGCATGCAATATGCACTCAATAGTGTCTGATGAATGGATTAATGTGGAGAAGCAATAAGCAAAATTTCCCATATTCTCTTGGATCATCATGGAAGAATAAGGACCAAATAGTATAAATAAAGTTAGTTATGAAATTTGTGCATCTAGGAAGGAGCTCAGTTGTAACTAAAACCCAGCTTCCTTTCTGTGAAGCCAAAAAGATACATATCAGAGCAAGATCCATGTGCCTAAACTTATACTGGGCCCCTCAGAGGGTCCCAGAGATAATAAAAGACACAGACTCTGTCTAGGAGGAGAGGATAATCTAACAAGAGGCAAGTAAATTACAAACACATACATGACACAGACACAAAAATAATGAAAAGTTAGACGGAAATATGTGTGTTTCAATTTAAAACGAGGTTGTTGGAACGCTTATGAAAGCTGATAACTGGTTGGCTTGAGAAACGTTCCACAATGTGTACCATTCTGGGCCCTGCTCCTTGGCTGTTTTCCACTGCAATTAGTTGTCTGGCAACCTTGCAAGATCTTAATAAAAATAACTCATAAAATTTAGTCACATCAGAAAGGCCATCAAAATGAGTGATCACAAATGTTTTGTAAGGGTCACACGCTAAGTCTGCATTTAGGACATGCTTTTTAAAAATTGCTTTATCTCTTTCATCTCCAAAGAAAACACGGGAAGACTATTGCCACAATTCATGCAATCCCGCTCCATCCCCCAAAATCTATTAATACTACATTTTGAAGTTTGTGCCATTGTCAGCAGTCCAATAAATCCCACAACATGTTTTTTTTTTTTTTTTCTTTTTTCCATTCGTGGAGCAGTAACTTCTCTCTAATCTTGGCTGCTACACTCATTTCCATGCTTTCTAACCTAGTTCATATCTGATGTATTTTTTACCTGCAATTACATCAGTTTGCATGACCCAAACGACCTTAGAGGAACATAATTATACTATTATACGAATAATTGCACTCGAGAGATTGTGTAAAGCACCTCACAGTTTGCAAAGCCCAGTTACACTTAGTTGTTGTTTTAAACTTAAGGCCACTCTATGATTTGTTTGGGGAAATGATGGTGTTTTTTCCCTATTTTAAGGAGGAGGAAATTGAAGCTTAGAAAGGTTAAAAGAAATTCTCAAGGTTAACACAGAACATAAAAAGTAAAACAATTCTTGAAAAACATGTATCTGCCTCTAAAATCATGATCCTCTCATACCTATAAATGGGATGCACAGTTGGGAAGGTGAGTGAAAGAGGTAGCCGAGTCTTTCCCCAGACCTCTTAACATGGCGATCTGGAAGTCCAGTGAGATACTAAACTCAATGTACCATCAGACCAGGGACTTTATTAATTACGCCGTCTTTGTCATCCTACTTTTCCCACTAGAAAATAGTATTTCTCAAGTAGGACCAGCTATATAATTTCCAGAGACCAATGCAAAATGAAAATGCAGGTCCTATTGTTCCAACATTATTTTTAAAAAAATTTAAGATGGTGAGAGTAAAGCATTAAACCAAGCAAAAAGGCCTTCTTAGCTCATGCACTTGTCTGACTGCACAGGTTGCAAACCAGGGAAGATGAACCTATTCTTAGGGTTTTCCCAATGAGAAAATGAAGAGGAGATAAAAGATGTTCTCTCATGATTTAATTATTAACTCATTTGGTTTTCTTATTAATTTTTGCCTCACCACTACCCCCAAACAGTCAGTGTTCCCTAGGGCTCTCGCTACCCTCCACATTATGCAGGATTGTAGATTTGAAAACACTCAGATTAATAGTCATGGTGAGGGTTGGGGCTAGAAGTTGCTAGCAAGGCTAAACATTTCCAAATATATTTCGTCTTGCAGCTTACCTCAGAAATGACCCCTTAAATGTTCACACACACACACAAAAAATCCCTGAGCCATTCAAAGGGTAATCCATTCATCCAATTACTATTATTACTGTTTTAGAAAAATAATTTGCGTTCAGATAAATAATTTGTCTATATTGGCAAATTAAGATAGACTAAGAAGAAAGATCTGGTGATCTACTTCTGACAATCAGCTAGTGAAAACTCTATGGATCACAACGGTCTGCTCCATAGTCAATCACGGGGATGGCACAGGACTGGATAGCGATTGGTTCCGTTGTACACGGACGCTCCATGAGTCGAGGGCCAACTCGATGGCAGCTAAAGGAATGGAACAGATATTGCTTAAAAAAACAAGGAATTACTATTTTAAAAAATGGTTAGAGTTACACTGAACTATTGTCTTAATAAAAACAATAAACTGCCATTGACAGATGTCTATGTTTACCTGCTATATGTTGTAAGACAAAACTGTAAAAGACAGAGTTATCTCGCTGAATGCTCTGGAAGTTCCCCAGTGGGTCTTCCAAGGAAGGTAAAGTGCCCCTTTTACTGAGCCATTTTAAGCAGTAACTTTCCTACATTCACTTTTAGAAAATACACAGAGGAAACAGTATTTCAGAGAAGGGCCTGTCCAAGATAAATTAGCATGCATTTTGGAACTTTGGTACTCTGTGAATGACAGTATATGTTACTGTCAGCCTTGCGTTTCGCTCCTGAACTAGTGTCCAGACGGCTTCTGCGGTCATCTGCTTTCGATGGTTGTCAGCCCTGAAAATAACCTGAGATGGTTGAACCTCCCAGAACACATTTTTCCTACTGTTTTTATTAGAAAAACCCTCCCACCCTAATCAATCTCTCTGTTTTAACTCAGGCATGTATTTGGCACACTTCCTAGGTTTGGTCCTTTAGTACACCTGATAGACTTTAAATTCCCAGGTAAGTAATATTTGACACTGGGAAGTTTCAATGTACGTGCAATAGAATGCTATCAAGTGGCATTTACTTGGCTCTTTGTTCACGGGGAGGAGGGATAGAGGGAGAGGCACCCACTGAACAAAACCACAAGGACAGGGACGTTAGGAAGCCCTTGTGCTGGTATTCTCCTCAAGTCAACACTTTCAGCATCCTTCTTAACCATCTAGGTACTTCTGCTTTTATAGTTCTCCTATATCCCATTTACTGTGTTTTCTTGCTTCTCTAGATAGTCTGTGTCTCTGCTGATTATCCGTAGCTGATGGTTGAAGCACATCATCTAAAAATGTGTGCTCAGACAAATGTTTAAAGCAGAACATCTGAAAACAAAAATATTCCCTCCAGATTTATGATCCAAAGGGGATAATCTTTGTTCCCATTAAGCAGACCTATCTGAAGAAAGATGGCTGAGACTTCATTTTCATAAAGAGACATTATTAAAAAATGTCTCAAATAAAGCAAAATGAAGAAAGATCACAGGGGGAGATACGGGAGGAACATTACTTACTAAATCATTGCATTTAGAAATCTGAGAGACACATACTGAATTGCTTTGTGTCTGAATGGGACGATAGCTCTGCAGAAATCCTCCTGTGACTCTGTTCATTGCCTTCATTCATTTTTATATTGTTTGTGAAGGTTCAGGCAGTGTGGGTATGTAATTAGACATTTGGTGAATGCAGAGGAGTGAAATTGTGTCCAAAGTTATTAGCTTATCTTAGTTTGAAGAGCAAGGAGAATATTTTATTTCATCTAACTTTTTATAGCAATCAATTACTCCTTGGCTTCCAGGATGACAACAGGCGCCTTTATTCATTCTCGTGGAAACATTGACATCTAGTGGGTCACTGCATTAACGCAGGGCAACTCCAAGGCTGGGAAACATGCTTGAATCTTTGAGATATTCAGTGAGGTGTGCTGTCTTTGATTAATTAATTTGGTCCTCTGATTAATTAATTTGGTCCATTGAGCTCCCTAGCTAGTCCCTGCTTGCAATGGTGTACACACATACATGCACACAGTATTTTAAAGAAATCGTGGAAAACAAAAGTAGCATACCTAACCAATAGCTTTCAGGTATCTTGTAAATAAATTCCTTAAGGATTATTTTAGCTCAAGATTTAATAGTTGTTCATATGAATCAAAGTTCATAATGATTCACTGAGTTTACCTCATGGTAGAAACTAACCCCGAATGCTTGGAGACCTATATATTGTGGCACAATAGTTCTTAAACTTTTTTGGTTCAGGGAATACTTTGATGAAAGGTAGGACTATTCTCCAAAAAAATTTTTTATATATAAACAGGCACATTACATTTTGTATACAATTCCAAGGGCTTCATAGAACCAGTGAAGCTCAGGCTGGTAAAGAATCCCTAGGCTGGTAATAATATCAAGCTTTTATATAGCACTAACTATGTGCCAGGTTTGGAAACCCTGGTGGAATAGTGGTTAAGAGCTATGGCTGCTAATCAGAAGGCCGGCAGTTCGAATCCAACAGGTGCTCCTTGGAAACTCTATGGGGCAGTTCTGCTCTGTCCTATAGGGTTGCTGAGTCGGAATTGACTCGATGTCAGTGGGTTAGGTTGGTTTTTTTATGTACCAGGCACTATTCCAAGGTGCTGTTTACATATTAGCACACTTCATTTTGTCAACTTTATTATTAACCCATTCTACAGAAGAGGACTAAGAAACAGAGATATATGTCTCAAAGCCACATAACACTATAACCCATTGCCGTTGAGTCCATTTCGACTCATAACGACCCTATAGGACAGAGTAGAACCGCCCCACAGGGTTTCCAACGCTGTAAATCTTTACGGAAGCAGATGACTGCCACATCTTTCTCCCATAGAGCAGCTGTTGGGTTCAAACCACTGACCTTTCAGTTAGCAGCTGAGCGCTTAACCACTGTGCAACCAGGGCTCCTACATAGCACTACAAGGTGGAATTAAGATTCAAAACCAAGTAGGCTAAGCCCAGAGTCCATGCTCTTTGTCCATTGTCCTGGGGCTTCTCACAGAAGGAGTAATGCAGACATGACTGGATGGGCAGATAGAAACCTTGGATATTGGTTTCATCATGGCTAGTCTTTCTATAGAAATCTCTGCAGACTTACTTATTTTCTATGCTTCAGTTGCCCAGAATTGCATCACAACAGATAAATATACCGTATCTTATCGGGACAGAAGGAGGCAGATGGGAAAATAAGGCTTTATGTATTGGAGTCCTTAAAAGAGAGATAGAACGCAAATCTGAGGACCTTGGGGTCCTATTGCCTTGGGCTGAAAGCCATTGAGAGTACAAAAGACCAATACATTAATGGCAAAAACCTGAACTTGAGCAGAGAAGAATGTCAGCTCTGCAGAGTAAGAGATGTGACAGATTTTCCTCTGTATTATAGGGCCTTCAAACTTTCACCTTCATAGCTTATACTTCAAAAACCTCCTTCAAAGGCCAACTACATGAATTAGTGCTCCTGTACTCACACTGGAGTCCCTTGGTGGTGCAAATGGTTAACACATTTGGCTGCTAACTGGAAGATAGGAAGTTTGAATTGACCCAGTGATGCCTTGGAAGAAAAGCTTGGTGATCTACTTTGGAAAAATAAGCCATTGAAAATCCTATGGAGCACAGTTCTACTCTGAAACACATGGGGTCGCCATGAGTCAGGATGCTTATCATGGTGGTCACACTAGGAGAGAAGAATTATAATGTTTGCTCCCTCGGAAGGAAATTCCCTTGAAGTGCAATAGTATGAGGTTAGGGAAAAAAGGGCAAGTACTGGGTTATCATCCTGAACCATCCCGGCTGCATCCTGCCCCAGAGGTTGCTGGGACATGAGGAGAAGAGACTGTTAGACAGCAAGAAACCTTCTCAGTGGCACTCTTCCTACAAACCCCAAAACACTTAGCTACAATAGAACAATCTCCTTTGGTATCCATTTCTAAATGGGAAGAAGTTTCCATTTCTCTGAAAAGATTTGTTTATTTCCAATGCATTCTTTATAAATGCTGGTATTCTGACTAGCTCTTTGACTATTTTCACCATTGTCTTACTTTTAAAATGGATTCGGTAGAGACTTTAGAAGTATTTTCCTCTATTCTAGAGAGTTCTCTCTTCCCCGCCCTTGGCCCAAACACTTAACCAAGCCAGAAATAGTAACTGTTGTCAAACGAATGCAACTGGATTTGTTAAACATAGAACTTCTGATGCAGATAAAGGGGAACAGACGTGAAGATCCACGGATGGTAAAATGTTTTCTCCAGAGTATCTTGATGAACCTAAAAGAAAGGCACATGTTTTCCAATTAAGAAAATGCCTGCCGAGCAATGGGTAATGCCATATGTCTGAGCCTCTTAAATGGAAATGAATGGCCAAAACCTTTTTCCTAAAAAAGAAAAGAAAAGGATTACTTTTGCTTGTGGCCTGGTCTTCTGAACTCCTGAAATGTCATTGTTGCATTTCGATTACCATCACTATTATCTTAAGTGTTCTCGGACTACTTAATCGTGATGTTCTAATTCTATAATTAATCCAGGAAAATTTGCACTTCTCTGCTCTGCTTTTAAAAATGTCATTTTCTCTTTCAAGAAGATAATTCTGTGGATTCCTAGCATAGCTTTAAGTGATTTTTAATCTTTTGTCATAAAGGCCTGTGCTTCAAACTTCACCCCTGGGGTATCAATTTCTCTTCACCAACACTTGAGGGATCAAATCAAAAGACTTTTCAAAATCAGAATAAACTCTATTTACTGCCTCACCTTATTTTTTTCAGGGCAATTTGAAAGACTTGCTCAGTAAATGTTAAATGAATAATAAAGGTCAGAGAAAGGGCATGATTTCTTTTGAAAGAGCTACTTTTCTTAAGCTCATGAAACTGGGCTTTTCTAACTACAGGGGAAATATGCAACCTCATTAAGAGAGAATTCTGCTTCTGTTTTTCCACTCAGGGTACCAGAATTGTAACACAATAGTAAGATAGTGTTCTCCTGATTGAAATATCTAAATATACCTCACCAATTGCCATAGAGTTGATTCCAACTAATGGCGACCCCATGTGTGTCCAAGTAGAACTGTGCTCCATAAAGCTTTCACTGGCCAGTTTTTTGGAAGTATATTACTAGGCCTTTCTTCCGAGATGCCTCTGCGTAGATTTGAACCTCCAAACTTTCGGTTAGCAGCCGAGTATGTTAACCATTTGCACAACCCAGGGGATCCAGGTATCTATATAAAGGAGTCTTTAACTCAATACCTTGTAAAAATGGTACAAGAATTTATCGCAAATGACTGAAACCTGTCGCATTATCAGAACCAGACACAGCTTACAACACATAGGACACCGCTAATAAAGAATACTAGGTTTGTTCTGAGGTTCAAAATCTTTTTTGCTAAAAAAAAAAAAAAAAAACTTTTTTGCTAAGGACCATTGAAACTCCTTTACCATTGAGGTTAAGGGATTGATTTCTGCTCTTGTCAGACTCTGCCTTGGTGGAGGTGCCATGTTGCTATTGCTCCAAATGGATTAAAGAGTTGGATGTAAAAAAAAAAAAAGAAGTAAAAGAAATTATAGGTAAACATGTATCTGATCTTGGAGTTTGTAAGGTCTTTTTAAACATAAATGTAAAAGAAGAAACCATAAAGAAAAAGTAGGACATATTTCACTATGCAAATAATTTTAAATGTTTATTAAAAACTTAATAGGCAAATTACAAATAGACAAGTTTTGCAGCATATATGGCAGGCAGAGAGAGGTTTCAGTAATAGTAAGGAAAGTATAGACCCCCCAATATAACTATCTGAAAGTGAAGAGGATTGAAGCACTTCCTGATGAAGATCAGGGACTACAGCCTTCAGTATGGATTACACCTCAACACAAAGAAAACAAAAACCCTCAAAACTGGACCAATAAGCAACATCATGATAAACGGAGAAAAGATTGAAGTTTTCAAGGATTTCATATGACTTGGATCCACAATCAACGCCCATGGAAGCAGCAGTCAAGAAATCAAACGATGCGTTGTACTGGGCAAATCTGATGCAAAAGACCTCTTTCAAGTGTTAAAAAGCAAAGATATCACTTTGAGAACTAAGGTGCACCTGAGCCAAGCCATGATATTTTCAATCATCTCATATGCATGTGAAAGCTGGACAATGAATAAGGAAGACCAAAGAAGAATTAATGCCTTTGAATTATGCTCTTGGTGAAGAATAATGAATATACCATGGACTGCCAGAAGAACAAACAAATATATCTTGGAAGAAGTACAGTCAGAATGCTCCTTAGAAGCAAGGATGGTGAGACTTCATCTCACATACTTTGGACATGTTATCAGGAGGGACCAGTCCCTGGAGAGGGACATCATGCTTGATAAAGTAGAGGGTGAGTGAAAAAGAGGAAGACCCTCAACGAGATGAACTGACACAGTGGCTGTAACAATGGGCTCAAATATAGCAATGATTGTGAGGATGACAAAGGACCGGGTGTTATTTTGTTCTGTTGTACACAGGGTCCCTTAGGAGTTGGAACTGACTGAATGGCACCTAACAACAAACAACAGAAATGTAACTGTAGGCAAAGTACATGAGGTGGTGATTCACTAAAGACAAAAATATGTAAATGCTCAATAAACACTTTAAAAAGATGTTCAACTTACCAGTAATGCAAAATGGTCTGTAACACTAAAAGCACAATAAAACAGCATTTTTCCATCAGTAAAATTGGGAAAGATAATTAAATGCACAATACCCAGTGCTGGCAAAGTTTCAGTGAAATAGGTAGAAATAGACTTGCCATCATTCTGAAGGGTAAGTTGATATTAAGAATCAAGAATGCTAAATTTGTGAATTTTTTGTATGATATGTCTATTTTAAAGAATTTATTCTAATAAAATGATCAGATGTGTACAGAAGTATTTATACTCGAAGATGTTCATAGAATGTAGTGGAAAGTTTCAAACAACTTAAATGTCCAGCAGCAGTGTCTTAGTATATACATATGTTGTTACACTATACAGCTGTTCATATCACTTTTCACAGAAAATGTAATGACAAGGAAAATCATGCATAATATGTAGTTAAATGGGAAAAAAACATATTATAAAAAAATTAAAACAAATTCAGTGTGAACATTCTATATAAATTGTCCACATAAACAGATATTGTTGTTGTTAATTGTTATCGAGTCAATTCCAGCTCTTGGTGACACCATGTGTGTGCAGAGTAGAACCGCTCCATAGCGTTTTCAAGTCTGTGATCTTTTGGAAGCAGATTGCCAGGCCTGTCTTCTGAGGTGCACGTGGATGGATTCAAACCTCCAACCTTCTGATCAGTAGTTAAGCACAAAACCATCTGTGCCCTCAAGGGTCTCCATAAGACAGATAAGAAGGTTTTAAACAGTTAACACTTTTATAGGTGAAATGATAAAGAATATTTTTCCTGATTTTGTAAAGAAAAGTATTATCTTCATAATCAGAAAAAATAAATAAATGTTATTTTCTCATTGGAATTAAAGCAAACCTCAATGACTTAGATGTTTAGTTATTGTTATTCAAATGTCACATTAGCGTTGCATGGATAGAAGTTTTCTTTAAAAGAAATAATAGCCACATTATTTCAGATAATCCTCAGGAAATCTCTAAACTCTAAAATTAAAGCCCCAAAAATATCCCCTGAGGAGGATCTAAATATTATTAATGTTTCTGCTTTGTTTTGAGGCAGCTGTTCAGATAAAAGTAATTGTTGTGTCCACAAACATTGCAAAAGTCCAATGAAGAAGTTGGCCTCAGTTAAAACACCAGTGAGAGTGACAATGGAGATAAAAGGACTGGGTTGTTCATTTTCCAGCTGTAGGCCACAGCCATAGGATTCAACGTAAGTCAGTGTTATAAGCCTTAGCCACCCAAAAGCAGGAATCAGGCTGGTAATTTAGGCTCAGAACTCCACTTCAGAACAAATCACAATTTTATTTGTGTGATTTGCCAAGCAACAAAATTTGCCAAGTAATTTTTCAGTTTCTTTTCATGGTTTTCTGAGAAAGACCAAGCTCATGATTTAGTTACATAACTGAATTGGCAACAGACCTAGCCATGCACAAGAAAAACCACTACTAATGTGTTTAAATACCCTTAAATCTGTTTCCTATTTCACTTCTCCCAGTTTATTAGGACGATCAACTCCACTCTAGTTCTCCAGTACTGCTAATTAGAGTTCAATTCCCAAAAGCAAATAAAATTGAGGACTCCTTTAATAAGCAAGTGCTCCTCCTTATCAGGTCTGTTGATGCCCCCTCCCCCACCCCAAAAAAAACCAAACTCGTTGCCATGGAGTCGATTCCAACTTATAGCGATCCTGTAGGACAGAGCAGAACTGCCCCATAGGGTTCCCATGGAGTGGTTGGTAGATTCGAAATGCCGACCTTTTGATTAGCAGCCAAACACTTAACTATTGTACCACTAGGGCTCCAATTAGGCATCTAGTCATTTTTAATAAGCACTGAGGTGAGTAATGCATACAAGTCCATTTCACAGAAAATATTCCTTAATTGATATTTCTTGATTGATTGATGTCTGATAGCTGATATCAATATCAATCAATCCAAAATATACTGCAGTAGATTTCTGCTTCTAATAGGAAAAAGTAGTTTGTGGCTGAGCGATACTGCCACTGAGAATAAGAAAAGCCAGCTAAAGTATGGTAATCATCCATTTGAAGTCAGCCGACTGCTAAAATGGCAAAGAGAATTAGAAGGGTCATAACTCCAGAGATGGAGGAACCTAAAAGTAAGCTGACCTCTGCAGTTGCTTTCACCCTAGGAGCATTTACCGATTTTGGGTTTTGCACCCAGAGAGGGCTGCTACAAAGGACAGAGTGAAAAACTAAGCTTTGGGTTGAGACTTGGAGGTCTTAGGTATATTATTGGTTTCCCTCAAATGACATTTACAAAAACTGGAGCTGTAGAGGGCAGGAAAGTCCCTGGGTAGGGTAGATGATTAACATGCTCACCTGCTATCCAAAAGGTTGGCAGTTTGAGTTCACCCAGAGGCACCTCAAAAGAAAGCCTGGTAGTCTACTTCTGAAAAATCAGTCATTGCAAACCCTATGGAGCACGGTTATACTCTGACACGTACGGGGTCACTGTGATGGTTAAGGTTGTGTGTCACCTTGGCTGGGCCATAATTCTCAGTGGTTTGGCAGTTATGATGTAGTTTGGCAGTCATATGATGTGATCACTTCCATGATGAGATTTGATATAATGTGATCGCCTCCATGATGGGATCTTCTGTGAGTAACCAATCAATTGAAAGGGAGTTTCCTTGGGCATGTGGCCTGCATTGAATATATGTGGACATTCTGGCAAGGCTCGGGGGCTTTCGCTCTCACTGGATCCTGCAGCTGGATCCTGTTCATCTGACCTCCAGTTCTTGGGACTTGAGCTAGCAGCTGACCTGTGGTCTGGCCTGCCTATCTTTGGATTCGTTGATCTTCACAGCCTGTGAGCAAGAGCCCTGCTCTCTGACCTGCTGACCTTGGGTTCACCAGCCCCTGTGGCTACATAAATCAGGAGAAGCCTCTATCCTGACCCATGGACTTGGGACATTCCAGCCTCTACAACCACTTGAGCCATTTCCTTGATATAAATCTCTCTATATATGTATTTATACAATTTACTGGTTTTGCTTCTCTAGAGAACCCAGCCTAAGACAGTCACCATGAGTCAGAATCAACTTGATGGCAACTGGTTAAGAAGGCAGGAGAATTCAAAACCTAGGCAGAAAGCTTCTAAATTAATAAGTAAGGCTTCTGATCATCTCGTAAAAAGACACAAGTAAAAGTGTGGAAAGGCAAACCACAAAATGAGAGCAAATATTTGCAGCACATATACATCCACCCAAGATTCATAAGTAGAATATACAAAGAACTCCTATAAATCATTAAGAACACACGATAAAATCCAATTCCAAAAAAAGGGGGGTACAAAAGATAAGAATAAGCAAGCACTTCACCAAAGAACATATCCATTTATCCAATAATCATAAGGAAAGGTGTTCAACTTCATTAATCATCAGGAAAATGAGAATTTAAATCACAAAACACCACCACTGTACATTCACCAGAAAGGTTAAAATAAAAAATAAAACAATTCCAAATGTTGGTGAAGATGTAGGGCAACTGGAAACTTCATATATTATTGGTGGGAGTGCAAATTTGAAAAAATACTTGGCAATATCTACTAAAGCTAAACATATGCATATCCTTAACCCAGCTACTGTACTTCTAGGTGCTAACTCAACAGAAATGCATACGTATATGCCCCAAAAGACATGTACAAGACTCTTCATAACAGCAATATTCATAATAGCCCAAAGGAAACTACATAAATACCCAACAGCGTAGATTGAATAAATAAAATGTGTAATATTCATACAATGAATACTATTCAGCAGTGAGAATGAACGAACTATATACAACTGCACGGATAAATCTCACAAACGTAATGCAGAGCAAATGAAGCAAAATCCAAAATAGAGCATACATTATGTTTTCATAGAAGAAAGTTCCGAAATTAACCTACAGTGCTAGAAGTCAGAACAGTTCTTACCTTTTGGGAGATAGCAACTGTAAGGGCACAAAAGAGGGCTTCTGGGATCCAGGCAGTGTTCTTTTTCTTAACCTCGGTGCTATTCGCATTGGTTTGTTTACTTTGAGAAAATGTTTCATGCTACATACTTATGACTTCTACATTCTTTTGTATAAATATTATGTTTTAATAAAATGTTTGCATTAAAATTTGTAGAGAGAGGACCCACCAAAAGCTAGTCCAAGATAGCTGCCTTAGATAAAGATCAGTACAAAAATTTCAGCCTGCCTTTAACTCTTCTGTTAGGCATACACAATTGATTTCAACGTTTTTGTCTACCAAACTACCCAACAAATGTTAATAAAATACCTACTTGCTATGCTAGTGGAAAAACTTAGGCCGATGATATGACATCTAATCTCGTGGTGTTTGTAATCTCTTTGGGGAGACAAGATTGATGACAAAATAATGAGCAAATAGAGTTTGAAATTAGGGGTAAACTCTCTTACTAAATATATATCTGTATATATACATATGTGTATGTATATGTACACATATATGTATTCAGAAAAGGAATGAAATCAGTGGAGCATAGATTAAGTTGAAAATGCTTTAAGAAGAAGGTGGAGCATTTGCTGAACCTTGAAGGATGGATCAGATTTTGTTTAGCATAGTTTACAATTATGTTTTACAAAACTTATATATAAAAGCAGAGCCCTGGTGGTGTAGTAGATAAGAACTTGGCTGCTAACCAAAACATCAGCAGTTCGAATCCACCAGCTGCTCCTTCGAAACCTTATGGGGCAGTTCTGAGTTGGAATCAACTTGGTTTTTTCAGATGTATATATATGTGTATATATATACTGAGATAAAATTATTTTAGAAAATGTTACACAGAAGATATATCTGTCTATATTGCTTGTATCCTCTATTGGCAGCTACTATTTTTTGAAAGTATCAGTTAGTTTTAAATGAGAACAACAGTCCCTGGGAATCTCTCGTGACTAGTGGATATATCAAGAAGAGAGACAAAGGTTCTCCAAAGCCCTTGCTACACCAACATGATAAAGGTGAAGGTAGATTGTAGGTGAATGAGACATAAACAGTCAAGCAGTACTTGTAGGCAAACATGAATAAAGACAAAGGGATGTTTTGTATAAATGTGGGGAATAAAAGAAACACAAAGGGTCTCTGAGGACCCTGAAGAGGATCCACCTGATACTGTAAAATAGGGTTATTTGCTCAGGAGTTATCTTTACACACTTCCCAGGTTTCAGGGACAACAAGCAAATAATGCAGCACAGCCCTAGAATCCAGACCCCTGAGTCCTTTTAGGAATGGGCTAACATTAATTTTGTGCATTCTTGGGAGTTCTCAGCTGATTCAGTTTCAGAAACTGTTTCAGCCACTGAGATAGTCTTTAAGGTTCATACTTCCTGCCCATAAAATAGGGTCATATCACTTAGAAATGGCAGGGTCAGACCCTGAAAACCTATAACCACAGAGCAGCAGGGAGAAAGCCCAAATCCCAGAGCATCGTTTTGCCTAAACCTCTGTTCTAAGGCGGACATGGTGGGACAGTTCCCACTCTGCTCTTATTAAAAGCTGCTCTGAACAATCACCTCCTCAACTCCCAATGCGATCAATGCACTGCTGGCTCATGTCAAGTCCTGCAGTAGACTGACCTGATACTGATCCCTACAGCTTTGGCTTGTCCCTTCACTGTCACAGACTCTGTTCCTTCCACAAATCCACCATTGTCAGATTCCACTTCTGCCCTGCTAGTCGAGGCCTGTCCTTGCTTGGAAAGCTGTGGTCACTGGACAGGTTATTGATTTGACCTGTTCTCGACATACAAAGGCCACTGATGTTCACCTCACCACTGCCCAGATGCCACCCGCAAATATTCTGGTTTAGTTGTCTAGAGCATGGCCTGGTATCTGTTTCAGTTACTTACTGTTGCCATAACAGAAATACCACAAGTAGGTCACTTTAAAGAATAGAAATTCACTTTCTCACAGTTCAGGAAGTTAGAAGTTCGAATTCAGAGTGTGGCTCTAGGGGGTGGTCCTATCTTGTTTCTGTCAGTTTCTAGTAGCTGTCAGCAATCCTTGATGTTCCTGGGCTTGTAGATGCATCTCTCTCCTTTGTTGGTCTTTCTCTTCCCCCTGTCTCTATGTCTAATCTGGTCTTTTTTTTTAACTCAGAATTAATTAGGTTTAGGACCCACCCTACACTGGTATGGTCTCATTAACATACAAAAACGAAAACCTCTATTTCCCAAACAGGGTTGTATTTATAGGTACAGCAGGTTAGGATTTCAAAACATGTTTCCAGGAGACACAATTCAATCCACAACAGTATCTAAGTATCTAACATAGACCCTTTTTGTCACATTTGAAAGGCTTATAGCAGGAATTCTAAACCTGCAGTCCATATATATGAGCTTCAGGTAGCCAACCTTCTGGAAATTATACACAGCATTTTATATGTGGATAGGTTCATTTTTCCTTCTGATAGATGAAAATTTCTACATAGAAACCAGCTGGAATTTTTTTCTTTCTTTTTTGGAGGAGTTTTATTGAATCCATCTATTAATTGGTAAGAATTGATATCTTAAGAATATTTAGTCTTTTTGATTCATTAGATTTATTTGGGTCTCACTAATGTATTATTTTGGAGCCCTGGTAGCACAGTCATTAAGAACTTGGCTGCTAACCAAAAGATTGTCAGTTCAAATCCACCCTGGAAACCCTATAGGGTAGTTCTACTCTGTCTTATAGGGTGGCCATGAGTTGGAATGGACTCGATGGCAATGGGTTTGGGTTTTTGGTTTGTAATATATTATTTTAAAATTTTCAGTGTATGTGCTTTGTATATCTTATTGATCAAATTTATTTCTAAATATCTTACATTTTTTGATATTTTAAATAATAATGTTTGTTCAATTTCAATTATTTGTGTTAGTATACAGGATTTGATTTTTGTAGATTGACCTTGTACTTATTAGGTCTGTCAGCTATTTTGTAAATTCTATAGAAATTTTTCCATCTTTATCTGTGAATAAAAAGTTTTACTTATTTTGCGTTTTCTTTTTCTTGCCTTACCACACTGATTAGAACCTCCACACAATGTTGAATAGAAGGGATGGGAGCAGACATCCTTGTCCTGTTTCTGATCTTAGAGGAAAGAATTCAGGCTTTTACCACAAAGTATGATGCTAGCTGTTGGGTTTTTATGCACGCTGTTTATCAGGCTGGAGAAATTCCTTTCTATTACATATTTGCTGACAGTCTTTACCAGGAATAGATTTTGGATTTTGTCAAATGTTTTATCTGTGTCTATTGAGAAAACCATTTTTTTCTTTTTTAGTCTGTTAATATGGTGAATTACATTGAATGATTTCCCAGTATTAAGCCATCCTTGCCTTCCTGGGATAAATTCCATTTAGTTGTAATGTATTGGATTTGATTTGTTAACATTTTACTAACACTCTCGCCCATCTGTAAATTGCTCCTGCTTTTACTTGATGTTAGACTCATGGTGGAATGTGGTTCTTTGTTCTCCTGGTCCAGCCTCCACCTCAGGCAAGGCTTTACACATGGGTCTTGTGGTGAGGCATTTTCAGCATTCCTTCTTAATACTCTTGTGTGCCATGTAAAGTGTTTTGGAGCAATCGGAATTCTTTGGAAGGCTTTCAATGGATGGAATGGACATTATTCTGTTCAAATAAATCGTTGTTTATTATGCCCATTTGTAGAGACTTTGGGATCTCATCACCTGTGAAATTGTTCTTTTTTTAACCAAAATTAGTAAAAGTTTTTAAAATTAAAAAATCTGCCAAATAGGCCTCGCCATTCTCTATTTGAACTTAAAGTCACTGAAGTAAAAAGACTAAGGCTGGATTTCAAGATAGTTAGCTGCTTATTATATAACTCAACTGAGCATGACCAGTGTCATGTAGAGACCTCAGTAGCGTGAGCTGGGAATCAGGATATAGATGAGAGGGAAAGGGGTAATTAGAACCAGTAATGAGTCTAATTACCCTACAGTGGGACAAATCCCCTGGGGGAGGATGGCAATACCATTCAACGAAATAAAATGAAGTAACTGTTGTCTGGACATTTTCCCAGAGCAATTACATTCTTTCAACTCAGTAAATGAAAGTTTTCTATTCTTCATTTAAATTTATTGACTTCTGATGAAATTCTCCTTGAAGGAAAAGAAAAGTTTACAGAACATAATAGGAAAGATTTAAGTAACTTGCCTCCCAAACCTATAAGTTATGGAACAAGATTTCAGTCAGGCTGTCTGACTTTAGACCAGGGTCCAGCAAAGAATAGCCCACTGGCTAAATCTGGCCTACCAACTGAATTTGTAAGTAAAGCTTTATTTGAACAGAATAATGTCCATTCCATCCACGAAAGCCTTCCAAAGAATTCCGATTGCTCCAAAACACTTTACATGGCACAAAAGACTATTAAAATATTGACCCTTGACTACCTCTGCAGACATGTTTTTCTCCTTATACTGTATACTTCAGTCATACAAAACTTCTCTCAGCTCTTCAAAATTATTATGCTCTATCTTGCCTCTGGTGGTGCAGTGGTTACGAGCTCAGCTGCTAACCAAAAGGTCGGCAGTTGGAATCCACCAGCTGCTCCTTGGAAACCCCATGGGGCAGTTGTACTCTGTCCTACAGGGTCTCTATGAGTCTGAATCGACTCGACAGCAACGAGTTTTGTTTTGTTTTTTGTATCGTACCTCTAGGTCTTTGCATATACTCTCCTCTTTGGCCTCAACTGCCTCTTGGCATGGCTCATCCTTTAGCCATTATTCCTTTGAGAAACAGTCTGACGTTCAGTAGTTCCATATGAGAACTAGTTTGTTTCATAAAAGAGAAGGATCTGGCAAAGTGGGCGTATTTTTTTCCTGTCACCCAGTAGCACCCACTTGCCTCCTGCACATCTACCATACCACAAGGCAGGAGGGATTCTTTCCAGTCTCCAGCCCTGCTCCCAATCTCCCTGTGAAGGTCCTTGCAGAAATGTTTGTGAAACAGCCAAACCTTCCTTGTGTCTGGGACTCTTAGTTATTCTATACAGTACTGAAATCTTAGCCCACTCTCAATTGTTAAGAACTATTTAAAAATTTACCTGATTAAATCCATAAAACCCAGGAAATCTGCTACCAACAGGGATCATACTGTGGTTTACTCTGTGATATGGTCAGGGGTTGACAAAGTACAGCCTATAGACCAAATCTGGGCTGCTGTCAACATGTGGTCCATGAGCTAAGCATAGCCTTACACTTTTAATTGTTGAAAAAACTGAAAAGCAAACAATATTTCATGACATATAAAAAATTGTATAAAATTCAAATTTCAGTGCCCACAACTAAAATTTTATTGGAGCCCAGTCACACTCATTTATTTTTTATTTTGTCACACACTGGGGAAGGTATTATGGATAAAATGATGAAAGAGAAAGTAGTATCCCAGATCTCATATACTTCAGTATACAGAATATTTTCCCAGGTGCCTGGTCCGTAAGAAGCACTCAATAAACATTTGTGGCATGAATAAATAAGTGAAACTATTTTGCCCAGGAATCAGCTGCAATTAAACATAGAATCCAGCCAAATCGCCAAATCCTAGCCAAATGCTCTTTGTCACTAGATCAGGCCTCCTGCCCTATCATTTTAGAACAATGTTATTTTTAGAGTAATCGTGAGATGAATATTCCTTCCAATTTCTGAGTAGTCTTGGATGGCCCCTAAACTATAGGTTCTAACATGCTGAAATGTTGTAAGAAAATCTCCCCTGTTATGCCCACAAAGAGTAAATAATGATAGAGGAGCACTTCTGTTCAAATCTCTGCTTTCAAACAGCATTTTGATAAGTTCAGGCAGACCTCAAAAGCAAAGCTTATGGAAAAAGTATATAAAAGCAAGCACCATGATTAACTATATCCAGATGGGAGAAAAATGTGTTGACATTTCAACATGAACAGCCTTCAATTCAAGCCAAAAAAATCCCCATTTAAACTTTCCAGTCAGCCAAAATTTCCAGCTGCCTGGATTCTCTGGTGAACAAACAAGCCAGCCCACGGAATAAGGTCACTGAAGAATGTGCCAGTAATCACGAGCTGTAACTAAGCGGTAGTGACCCCAGCCTGAAGCTTTCTGCAGGATTAATGACTACCTGAGAAGCAAGTGGCCTGAGGCCGACCTCATTCTATCCAGAATGCCCCGGGATAAAGCGAGTGCTATAAACAAAATGTGTTTCCAGCTTAAATCATCTCTTCAACTTATCTTTTCCATTACTATATCACAGACTTGGACTTTTTATGGTATTCTTTGTGAAAAAGGCCAAGTTTAATCAAGAACAGAGAAAGGAAAGGCTGAAGCAAGTGACAGAGTAAATTAAAAAAGAGTAGAGAGTTTCTTTTGGGTGGGAGAGTAGGGATGGAAACAAATTATACTTAGAATATTTAGCCCTAATTTTCAGCTTTGCCCTCCCCATCAGAAACAAAGAGATAAGAATATTTATTATCTGCAAGATGATGCCGATAAATTTATCACTGTAGTAAATGTCCAGGGAAATACAATTAGTATGAATAACTATTATAATCATCATTAGTATGTTTTTTTAATGCCTTGGCTTAACTAATGAGAAGAGAGGAAACAAGTAGACTATCAGGTTAGTAAGTAAGGCTACCATCAAAATATTGTTGCTGTCGTTAGCTGCAGTCGAGTGGGACCCTGACTCATAGTGACCCCATGCCCAAGGGAACAAAACACTGTCTGGTCATATGCCATCCCCATGACTGGTTGTGATTTGGACCATTGTGATCCTTAGGGTTTTCATTGGCTGATTTGAGGGTAAATAGCCAGGCCTTTCTTTCTAATCCTTCTTAGTTGGGAACTCTGCTGAAAACTGTTCAGCATCATAGCAACATGCAAGCCTCCACTGACAGATAGTGGCTGTGTATGAGGTGCATTGGCTAGGAATCAAAGCTAGGTCTCCCATATGGAAGATGAGAATTCTACCATTGAACCACCAATGCCCCACCAAAATATTAGCCAGTATTTATTGTCTGCTTACTATGAACATGACTATCTCCATTTTACAGGTAATGAATCTGAGAACCAGAGAAATTAAGTAGGTCATTCTAGTCAGTAGAGAGGTTGGAATTCAAGCCTAGTCCCTCTGACTCCAAGATCCAATCCTGAAATTACTAGGCGCTATGACCTCGCTGATATAAGGAGCCATGGTGGCTCAGTGGTTAAAGCGAGTGACTGCTCACTGAAAGGTCAGCAGTTCAAAACCACGAGTGGCTCTGAAGGTAGAGATTTACAGCCTTGGAAACCCTGTAGGGTCGCTATGAGTCGGAATTGACTCAAAGGCAAGGAGCATGGTGTTTTTTGTTTTTTTTTTTTATGACCTTGCTGATAAGAAAGTTCTCTGTAAATCATGTAGAACTAATGGAATATATTTGTCAGGGTGAGAATATCGATAGGCAAATGAAGGTGGTGGTAGAAGAGCAAAGTCAGTAACAAGACCTGGTGGTGCAGTGGTTAAGAGCTCAGGCTGTTAACCAGAAGGTTGGCAGTACGAATCCACCAGCTGCTCCTTGGAAGCCCTAGGGGACAGTTCTACTTTGTCGTATAGGGTTGCTATGAGTTGGAATCGACTTGACGGGAATGGGTTGGTTTTCAATACCTGGAGTCATAGCTGGGAAAAATTCAGGAACAATGGGCATTTTTAACATAGGAAGTGCTCTCTGTGCCATCTTTAGGACTCAGTAGTGTTTCTACTTCTTTTTGTTTTGTTTTGTTTATTGTTGTAGTTTAAATGAAGTTGACATTTCAAGTTAGTCTCTCATCCAAAAATTGATACATACATTGTTATGTGACCCTAATTGCTCTCCCCGTACTGTAACAGCACACTCCTCCTTTCCACCCCTGATTCCCCATGTCCATTCAACCAGCTCCTAACACTCTCTGCCCTCCCAGCTCACCTCTGGGCAAAAGCTGCCTGTTTAGTCTCTTGTATCTCCTTGAGCTAAGAGGTACACTCCTCACAAGTATTACTTTATGTCCCCCAGTCCAGTCCAATTCCTGTCTGAAGTGTTGGCCTCGGAAATTGTTTTAGTTCTGGGCCGATAGAGAATCCAGAGGCCATGCTTTCCGGGGTTCCTCCAGTCTCAGTCAGACCATTAAATCTGGTCTTCTTACTAGAATTTGAGTTCTGCACCCCAC
>NW_004444068.1:5950465-5978936 GCF_000243295.1 Trichechus manatus latirostris | reverse complement strand
GATTTCCTCTTCGAGGTTCTCTTTGTTGGTTAAAGGAATCCAACTGATTTTTGTTTGTTTATCTTGTATCCTGAAACTTTGCTGAAATCTTCTACTAGTTCCAGTAGTTTTCTTGTGGATTTTTGGGGTTTTATGTGTATAAGATCAGGTCATCTGCAAATAGAGATACTTTGACTTCTTCCCTACCAATTTGGATGCTCTTTATTTCTTTTTCTAGCCCAATTGCTCTGGCTAGGACCTTCAGCACAATGTTGAATAAGAGTGGTGATAAAGGGCATCCTTGTCTGGTTCCCATTCTCAAGGGGAATGCTTTCAAAGTGTCCCCATTTAGGATGATGTTGGCTGGTGGCTTTATATAAATGCCCTTAATTATATTGAGGAATTTCTCTTCTATTCCTATTTTGTTGAGAGTTTTTATCATGAATGGGTACTGGAATTTGTCAAACTCCTTTTCTGCATCGATTGATAAGATCATGTGGTTCTTGTCTTTTGTTTTATTTGTGTGATGGATTACACTGATTGTTTTTCTAATGATGAACCATCCCTACATACCTCGTATAAATCCCACTTGATCATGGTGAATTATTTTTTTGATATGTTGAATTCTGTTGGCTAGAATTTTGTTGAGGATTTTTGCATCAATGTTCATGAGGGATATTGGTTTGTAATTTTCTTTTTTTACGGTGTCTTTACCTGGTTTTGGTATCAGGGCTATGCTGGCTTCATAGAATGAGTTTGGGAGTATTCCATCCTTTGCTATGCTCTGAAATACCTTTAGTAGTAGTGGTGTTAACTCTTCTTTGAAAGTTTGGTAGAATTCTCCAGTGAAGCCATCAGGGCCAGGGCTTTTTTTTGTTGGGAGTTTTTTAGTTTCCTTTTCAATTTCTTCTTTTGTTATGGGTTTATTTAGTTGTTCTACCTCTGTTTGTGTTAGCTTAGGTAAGTAGTGAGTTTCTAGAAATTTGTCTGTTTCCTCTAGGTTTTCAAATTTATTAGAGTACATTTTTTCATAGTATTCTGTTATGATTCTTTCAATTTCATTTGGGTCTGTTGTGATATCACCCACCTCATTTCTTATACGGGTTATTTGCTTCCTCTCATGTTTTTCTTTTGTCAGTTTGGCCAATGGTTTATCAATTTGGTTGATCTTTTCAAAGAACCAGGTTTTGGGCTTGTTAACCCTTTCAATTGTTTTTCTATTCTCTATCTCATTTAATTCTGCTCTAATTCTTATTATTTGCTTTCTTCTGTCGCCTGAGGGCTTCTTTTGCTGCTTTCTTTCTACTTGTTCCAGTTGTAGGGTTAATGTTTTGATTATGGCCCTTTCTCCTTTTTGGATGTGTGCATTTATTGCTATAAACTGAACTCTGAGCACTGCTTTTGCTGTGTACCAAAAGTTCTGGTGGGGCGTGTTTTCATTCTTGTTTGAGTCTATGAATTTCTTTATTCCATCCTTAACTTCTATAAGCAAGAACCTTTTGAGCAAGGTATTGTTCAGTTTCCATGTGTTTGATTTTTTCCCCTTGCTTTTTCTGTTATTGATTTCTACTTTTTGGCTTTATGGTCAGAAAAGATGCTTTGTAATATTTCAATGCTTTGGATTTTGTTAAGACTTGCTTTATTGCCTAATATGTGGTCTCTTCTGGAGCACGTTCCATGTCTATTGGAAAAGAAAGTATACTTGGCTGCTGTTGGGTGGAGTGTTCAGTATATGTCTGTGAAATCAAGTTGGTTGATTGTAGCATTCAGCTCTTCCATGTCTTTGTTGTGCTTCTTTCTGGATATTCTTTCCTTACACCGAAAGTGGTGTGTTGAAGTCTCCTACTACTATCGTGGAGGTGTCTAACTTTCTTTTCAATGCTGTTAGAGTTTGTTTTATGTATTTTGGAGCCCTGTCGTTGGGTGCATAAATATTTCTTACAGTTACGTCCTCCTGGTGTATTGACCCTTTAATCATTATATAGTGTCCTTCCTTATCCTTTATGGTGGATTTTACTTTAAAGTTTGTTTTGTCAGAGATTAATATTGCCACTCCTGCTCTTTTTGAGTGCTGTTTGCTTGATGTATATTTTTCCATCCTTTGAGTTTTTGTTTGTGTCTTTAAGTCTAAGGTGTGTCTCTTGTAGGCAGCATATAGACGGATCTTAGTTTTTTATCCAATCTGCCACTTTCTGTCTCTTTATTGGTGCATTTAGTCCATTTACATTCAGCGTAATTATTGATAGGTATGAGTTTGGTGCTGTCATTTTGATATCTTTTTTTGGGTGTTGTTCACAGTTTCTTTGTTCCACTTAATTTTCTGTGCCGAGTCGTTTTTCTCTATGTACTTTCTTTTCTTCTTTTTCATTGTTGTTGATTTTGTATTTGCGAGTCTTTATATTTTTCTAGGTTTTTTTATTTTGACTTTTAGGATTGTTAGTTTCCTTTGTGGTTACCTTAATATTTATCACTATTTTTCTAAGTTTATTCCAGTATTTCTTTATATCGCCTTGACTTCCTCTCCATATGAAAAATCTATATCTACATTTTTTAAGTCGCTCTTTTTTGCTTTAATGTTGTCATCTTTTACATATTGACATCTGTTTCCCTATTTTCAGTGTTTTAGTTTTGATTTATTTTTGTGACTTTCATATCTGTGTTGATATCTGGTTGCTCTGTACTGTGTTCTAGTCTTGAATTGTTATCTGATGTTACTGATTTCTAACCAGAGGACTCCCTTTACTATTTCTTGTAATTTGGGCTTGGTTTTTGCAAATTCCCTAAACTTCTGTTTATCTGGAAATACTCTAATTTTGCCATCATATTTGAGAGACAGTTTTGCTGGATATATAATTCTTGGCTGGCAGTTTTCTTCCTTCAAGGCTTTATATATGTCATCCCATTGCCTTCTTGCCTGCATGATTTCTGCTGAGTAGTCCGAGCTTATTCTTATTGACTCTCCTTTGTAGATGACTTTTCATTTATCCCTAGCTGCTCTTAAAATTCTCTCTTTATCTTTGGTTTTGGCAAGTTTGATTATAATATGTCTTGGTGACTTTCTTTTGGGATCTACCTTTTGTGGGGTTGGATGAGCATCTTGGATAGATATCTTCTCATCTTTTATGATATCAGGGAAGTTTTCTGCCAACAAATCTTCAACAATTCTCTCTGTATTTTCTGTTATTCCCCCCCTCCTTGTTCTGGTAGTCCAATCACTCATAGGTTATTCCTCTTGATAGAGTCCCACATAATTCTTAGGGTTTCTTCATTTTTTAAAATCCTTTTATCTGATTTTTCCTCAAATAAGTTGGTGTCAAGTGCTTTATCTTCAGTCTCACTAATTCTGACTTCCATTGCCTCAATTCTGCTCTTATGACTTTCTATTGTGTTGTCTAATTCTGAAATTTTATTGTTAATCTTCTGCATTTCTGATTGTTGTCTCTCTGTGGATTCTTGCAGCCTATTAAAGTTGTCATTATTCTCTTCTCTAAGCTTTTTAATTTCCTCTATTGTGTGTTCTGCATTTTGCATAATTTCCTTCCTAATCTCTTGAAGAGTTCTGTATATTAATAATTTGTATTCTGCCTCCAGTAATTCCAAGAAATTTCCTCCTCTGGAAAATTTCTCAATTCTTTATTTTGGGAGCTTTGTGAAGCCATCATGGATTGCATCTTTATATGATTTTATATTGGCTGTTGTCTCCGAGCCATCAATAAGTTATTATATTTATTTATTTTGTGTTTGCTTACTGTGTCCTAGCTTCTTCTTTTGTTTTGATATGCCCAAATAGGCTGCTTGTGTGAGCTAGTCTGATTATTGGCACCTTTGAAGTTCTAATGTCCTGTCACCAGGTGGTTAGATCTGTTACTAGGTGTAAGCTCAGGAGTCTGCCCACTTCTCCTATATGGATTTAGCTCAGGTGCCTAGGTAGATAGCCACCAAGTGTGTGGTGCAGGATCTCATCTATAATCCTAGACAGGCATGGGTGATTGGTGTAGGCACAGGCATTTGGCTGCAGCAGGGGGACACATTCTGAGCAATGCAGGGGGCTGACGGCCACCCCCGAGTGTCCAGGAGGAAGGCATGTCCCTCTTTACTAAAGCACATAGGTGGGTGGGTTTTGCAGCCAGACTATGAGCACTGAATGCTGCTGGCTGTAAGCACTGGGGGGCACTTCTGCTTATTTGGCCCCTGTTGCAGGTGGCTGGGTGGTATGGGTGGAGCCACCAGTCTTCAGGCCCCTGGTGTGGGTAGGTGAAGACCCTGCTTAATGGGCAGAGCAGTATCAAATGTCATGAACCCGCCACTTCACAGCTGAAACAGTTGAAGTTAAGACTTCAGGTATATATCTTGTTGTACTGCGGTAATGAGGGCCTACGCTGAAAGGTGCCCGCACCAGTCTCTGCGGGGGGTAGGCACTCAAAGTCCGTGGATCCCTTATGCCTGTGCCTAGGCAAAGGAGGTGTGCCTACCCTGAGTTCCAGGCTTAAGGGAGCCAGCAGTTTATTTTTTCCACCCGTTTGTTAATTTGTTCACTCTCCACGGCTGGGAGAACGGCTCAGGGCATGGGACAGATCCGACTTCCAGTCCAGGGGATTCAGCAATTGCTGAAGCTGGTATGGGACGCAGTGCAGAGCAGGGAGCAGGGAGGAAAATGGGAGAGAGATTTTTCCATAAGGGGGGTGTTCTTTTTCCATGCAGTAGGCCAGATGCAACTACTTATCTTTCGCCGATTCAGGGCTGCTTCTCACTGGTTCTAGGTGGCCGAGTAGACTGTCTGCCACTGGGTCTCTCTTGGTGTGGAAAATGCCTCCTGAGCACGGCTGCTGGCCTGCCTTACCTCTCACCCATGAACTGATCAGGCCTGAAGGGCTCCGACTCTTGCCAGGTCAGGTCTGGCAACTCCTCGCTGCTTCCGAACCGTCTCTCCCTCCCCTGCCACTCAGTCCGGTTCCTCAACTTTGCCTTTGATGTTCAGGGCTCCTAGATCGTCATATATAATCGATTCACTTGTTTTTTGGGTCTTTGTTGTAAGAGGGTCCACCAGAAGCATCTGACTACTCTGCCATCTTGGCCCTGTCTCTCGTGTTTCCATTTGTTGATACCAATATAGGAACTCTAAGACAACCATAGCTTCCAAAATATATTCCACACTCACACTAATCCCACTTTAGTCCACCAAGTCTAAAATTTAATTTTCATTTTATTTTTTGTTTCAAAAAATAAAAGATTAAGAGTCTTAAAATTTAAGCAAGACTGAGAGAGTTACCCATTGGGACTTAGATTCATACTGAGATGGGAAAGAGTGTTCTTAGTACTTTTCTTTAAGGTAAGAGGAGGAGGCCAGTTTTATAGTTTGATGAATTAAGTACTGTATTATAAAAATTCTTTATGCCGATACTCAAAATAATAGGGAGGTAGGGAAGGGCATAAAAGGCAGATAGATAGATAGATTGATAGGTAGATTGACAGATGATAGATAATAGACAATAGATAATCTGCCACAGACAAAAATGGAAAAGATGAAAGCAGCTAGATACTTATTTCCCTATTCTCATCTCCCTATTCCCAAAGTGGAGCCCTGGTAGCACAGTGGTTAAGAGCTACTGCTGCTAACCGAAAGATTAGCTGTTCAAATCCACCAGCAGCTCCTTGGAAACCCTATGGGACAGTTCTACTCTGTCCTATAGGGTCACTATGAGTCCAGAATTGACTCGATGGCAAAGGGTTTGGTTTTTGTTTTTGTATATCCCTATTCCCAAAGTGGGTGGCCAGGCATTAATTCTTCCTTAGCATGGACTGATGGCAGAGGGAACGTGAAGGATGCTTTGGACAGCTAGTTGTCTACACTGAGCCTTTATTTCCAAGTGTGGCTTGTTCTTACAGTGAAAGGGACAGGGTATATTTGGGTCTCAGAGCCTCATCTGAAAATACACAATATGAGATGTCCATTCTATCCCCCGACTATGCCACAGTCCTCTCCCAACATTCCCCCCACCCTGTTCCTCTGAGTCTGAAGCAGACTTGATCATGGTGGTTCCTTTCCCCCAAGGCTGTTAAATCATTATGAGCTCAACTGCTTCAGCTTAGTTAGGACGACAACACTTGGCAATATTCAAGCAAACAAAACATTTTTCTAACCACATCTCAGATACCAGTGTAAAAATTATGTTTGGATCAAGGTGTGTTTTTAGTCAAAATATACTTAGGCTCTAATACTCTAAGTCTAACCTCTGTCTCCCTTTTTCTAAAGAGAGAAAATGGTAAGAATATTTAATAGAAATTTCCCAATATATAGCTGAGCCTACTTTACCATTCCTTATTTTCAAGGTCAGATAATCACAACCACATCTAGAAAATTTTCCCATTCACCCATGAGCTATCCAGTTTGAGGGGTTAAAATATAGCAGACAGAGGTAGAAGAATGAAGAGGCTATGGGCATGGGTGACTAACTTTATCTACTTTCATAAATAGGAAGCTTTGCTTCCTGTTTTCAAAACAGAAAATTACTTTGCCTTTCAAACAGAATAGCCAAGATTGCAGGATAAGAGCATGACTTAAACTTCTGAGTAAGTAAAGTATATTTGCAAAACTGATAGCGGGGCATTAATTTAAAAGAGGAAGAGAGAGTGAGATTGGTTTTCAAAAGAGTTACTGAACTTAATATCTTTGCTAAATTATGAACCATGTACAATCTATGGTCTAGTTCCATCACAGTCCTAGTTTAGACCTTGAGTCCAGACCTTGATTATGATTATCACCCATCCAGGCCTGGATTTCCCTGGAACAAGATGAGTGTGGAGAAGGGTACTGAACTGGACATAAGAAAAGTCGATTCTCATTATCAGGTTGTAGAATACAGAGGAAAAAGAGCACAAGAGCCTATGCCAGCAATATCTATCCCAGCCCACTCTGTTGATACAGTTACTTTCAAGTTATGTCCCTCTTCTCATACCTGCTCAGCTGGTAATTCTAGAAATGGTAAAGGACTTCAGGTAGGACTTGATCAACTGGCTTCCCCAGGGGTTTCAGTGAGTAGGAACTTTGTTATCTTTGTATTTATAGACAGTCATTACAAGCCACTTAAATTTCTTCTCTAAGCTATTTCTAATTCGATGGTTCTGAACTAAAGGTGTGCATTTGAACCATCTGTAAAACATTTTAAAAATCCATATGCTCTGCCCATTCCAGATCTCAGGAGTCAGAATCCTTAGGAAGAGGGACATCAGCGTGTATAAAAATAAACAAACCAAAAAAATCCAATGATTCTGAAACACATGTCAAGTTAAGAACTATCATTCCAATTTCCTTAGTTCTTCTTCAGGTCAAAACATCTAAAATCCTCTCACCATTCTGGATGCTACTCTTTGGGATGTATTGGTTTGTAATTGTGCTTTTAAAATAATGACACCTAGTAGGAAATATAAAACTCCAAATATGCTAGGAAAACAGGACTATCACCTCCCTTACTCCATCACTGCAGCCTAAGTAGCATTCACTCTTCTTTCAGCATTAGCAGAAAACCTTCGCAGGCCTTACACGTCTCTCTTTCACTTGTTTGATTGTGTGCCATTTTATGGGATGATGGGTCTTCTAGAGGTGTTCTGGGTGCTTTCTGCAGCAGTCTTCGAAGTTTACTGCTGAAAATCCAGCTGATCCAATGCAGCTCCTAATCTGCTTTCCTTCTTTTAGAGACCCTCATAGCTTCAGGACTGCCAAGAGTTCCTGCTTTCAAGACTGGCTATGTAATAAATGGTTCATTCTTATACGTTTTTCTATGCATTATGTAAAAGAGGAAGAAGTTGTAGGCCATCGTTCTAATCAGTTGAGATCATTTGGGATCAAGATTCAAGGGTATTCATAGGATAGTCTAGAGCTGTGATATTTGCATATTGATCAGCCTCTCATAAATCTCCTCATCCAAAATCTTAATTAAAGTTGAGAGGATGTTAATAACTGCCTGGCATTTCACATCACTCCAAAGTAAGGAAGATCAATAAAAGTATTAACAAAGATAAAATAGACCTCAATAACTTGGACACGCCACGGGTTAGAATCACCTCATCCTCTATGATACATCCTTTTGATGTCTGATGTTTCTTGTTCAGAAAAAGTCATGCTAGAGAGATTTTATAGCTCTTGGAGGAAATAGGTTATAAGATTTATTATTATGAACTAGTTTGTATCAGAGCCCCACGGAAACTAAGGATAAATAATTTATTATTGTAATTAAAATAAAAATGATGCCACAGACCTTAACATTCATCCATCCATTTGGTCAAAGGATATTCATAGAAGCGAGGATGGCAAGATTTCTCTCCCATACTTTGGGCATGTTTTCAGGAGGGACCAGTCCCTGGAGAAGGATATCATGCTTGGTAAAGTAGACGGTCGGCAAAAAAGAAGACCCTCAATGAGATGAATTGACACAGCGGCTGCAACAATGGGCTCAAGCATGGCAACAATTGTGAGGATGGTGCAGGACCCAGCAGTGTTTCATTCTGTTGTGCATTGGGCTGCTGTAAGTTGAACTGACTCCACAGCACCTAAGAACAACAACAATCTCCTCTCAGCATCAATACTTTGCCTACATGATTTTTTCCAGAACTTTCAGCCAGAAATTGCTGTATAAGTGGGCCTTTAGAACAGCAACTCTTTTTATATCTTGAATTGGAAATGAAACTGAAGCATTTCCAACAGTTACTAAAACAAACAGCAGGTTACATTTCCATGCTGCTGGTACTACTCTATATACTTCAGAGATGTCAACAAGCTATTATCTTTGCACACTGTATGCTATATTGATGTACAAGTGTATGACGTGCCAATTTTTGAACACACACCAAAAAAAAACCTAGTTTCAGTTCATTTCTGGGCTAAAGTAGCTTTCCAATATCTCAAATCATGTCTATGAGTTCTTTATGCTCACACAGGTTGGAAATCAGGGAAAAGTTCCGGAGGAGGATGCCTCCCTCCCTCCTCTCCCCTCCCTCTGTTGCCATTAGCACAGGTCTACGGGGCACATCTTCTCTCCTGGGTCCCTGTTTGTTTTACTCACTCTTTTCCTGTTTCTCTGGTTGGTACATTTTTATAAATAAGCCAGAAAATGCTCAGCACAGAACCCTCCACACTACAGGAAAAAAGGGTGACCTTTATCTTGGAATATCCCAAAGACACAGTGAGGTAAGTCATTTTAAAAAACAATGAATAGAATGATTTTTAAAGAAGTGGTGTTACAGTATTATAAAAAGATATTCCTAATGGGATATTGGCCTAACTTTGACCACTTTCCAATAGGGAAAATAGCTTAGCTATAGTATCAAAAGAAGCCCTCATGGTGCAACAGTTAAATGCTCGGCTGCTAACTGAAAGATTGGTCATTCGAAACCACCCATGGCTCCGAGGGAGAAAGACCTGGCAATCCGTTCCTATAAAGATTACAGCCAAGAAAAACCCTATGGAGCAGTTCTAGACTGTCACAAGAGGTCGTTATGAGTCAAAATCGACTCAAGGACATCTAACAACAACATAGTATCAGAAGAAGAAACGGTTTGTGGGCTTCGACAAAGTTTACAAAAGTGTTTTTCACTATGCTGTGTAAAAAAGTAAAAAACATAAGAAAATTTAAAAGCGATGAGATTTGTTAATGATTTACATAACAAACTTAAAAGTTAATCTTTTAATCTTTTACTTACCAGTGTAAAATTGCATTTGACAAGAAAAGTTGAATTTGCTGTTTATATTCCAAGGACCCCTTGTGTGCCCCATTGCTAGTAAAGCAGGGACAATCAAGTGCTGGAATCAAACATGAACTTATGTCATTATGGAAGTGGCGGCCCATTCTAATGGAAATGTCCAAGCACAACAATTAAATTTCAGAATTGAACAACCATGCTTTCCACACTCTTTAAAATAATTGCCTTCTCATTTATCTTGACTATTTAGCTAATATATGAAACATTATTTAGAAATTATTTTTAAAAAATGTATTTGGTTAGAACTCATCATGAAAATGTAACCCCCAAACCAAAATTATCTCTTTCTTTCAAGCCTTTTGACAGAATTAACTTAAATTGAGGGCCTATTCTTAAACATCTGAAAAGGCCTTCATTTAAGTTTTCCAGGGCAACGGAAAAGAGAGCTTGTTATAAACCTCACCATTAAAAGGCAGCAGGCAAACAAATAGAATAATTGTGGCCTAAGAGCAAATGCTAGTTGAAAATATATATTTATGAAATGTATATGCATATTAAAAATTAAAATGTATATTAGGAGTTGCCTCTGATTGCCTAAAGACACAAACCTAATAATCCATGGACAATATTTATATGATTTTTTTCATGAAATAACATTATGCCAATGGGTCATAGTACTAGACTTCAGTATAAGCTATGTGATAGTTTCGGATTGTCCATTGTTTAGTGCCTACTACCAGGCAAAAATGTTACAAGTCACCCCTATTTTATAACTCATATACAAGGCAACTTCTCTGATGTGTAATTTCTCTGGGCAATCTTAAAATAATACAATGCAGATTAAAATGAGGATGAATTTTTAGAACTATTTTTCTTTTTTCTTTCCAGATACTTTTTTTTATAGCTTAGAAATGTTTTGTATAAAATGTATTGTTATTTTGTGTAATAATTTAAAATGCTAAATTTTTTTTTAATTTAAGTCTAATAAGAATTCTATTAAGGAAGTCATTTATATATTTAAATCCCCAAATTGGCATCCGTTAAAGTAAAATACCATTTTACTTTCATTAGTTTAATTTTTGCCAGTATTCCTGCATAAGAGATCTTGAGCTGCAACTTCTTAGAGATAAAATTCATACATCTCCAAATGCCTTAGAAATAATGTGCAAAATGTAGCAACAGCGTTCTGCTTAAGTTTGATCTTACGACTTCTTCCCTGAAAAAGCAAGGGGATTGTCCAATGCTGAAGTTTAAACATATTACTAGATTCACATTTAACCGGGCATTTAATCTGGAAAATCCAAATCTAGATAGGTAGACTGAATTTTCCCTAAATAGCAAATTTAGTCAGCTTTGAATACTTCGTTTATTTTCCAGCATGCCATAAAGTCCCCCAATATGGCCCAGTTGGCCTGTATTATTATTTGTCTGTTGTAAAGAATTAAAACAAAAATGGTCACAGCTCTAGCTCTGTATATATATCCAGGGAAGAAGGCAAGCAGGTACATTATGGTGTCAGTCGGGTAATCACTGATAAAAAAGCATCAGGAAAGAGCAATCACTTGTATTTGTTCCAGGAAACTTGATCCTGATAAGCAATGGTAAATATTTTATAGATCTGAAGTCCCACTTAAGGATTAAAGAAATCAATATACATTTCACCCAGCAAGTTTGTTATAACACTGCATATATTGCTGACCATACAGCATCACCATTTCTTGCCTACAGTGCTCCTTTCAAACATACATACATTTCTCACTAAATACTAAATAGAACTGTTACCATCATACTAATGAGCTTAGGATTTGCAATATATGTAACCAGAACTATTCAAGAACAATAGAAGTTATAACTGTGCTTTAGTCGAATGTGTTCTTCTCTCTGAAAAATTCATTTTTATCATTAGAGTTTGTAGTCACTAATGTACAACTGCAAATATATAACTTGTTCATCATAAAAACTAGAATGTACACAAAGGATTGAAAAAATTTTCTAATAAGCATGGATTTAGTTTCTCTGTGAGAGATGGATACTAAAAAGTATAAAACATGATCACATTGTTTTAGGAGTTCTATGATCTCGTTGGAGGAACCTAGAAAATCACTTGGAAAACAGTTTAGTAGCAGGGGATGATTAATACCGCAACAAGAGGTAACAGCAGCAATTTCCAAAGGAGTTTGGGAAGAAGATCAATGTAGGTTGACACCTCAATAAAGACCTCAGGCATTTGAGAGGAACTGTGCAGAATGGATAGTTAAGCAGGATTTGGAAAGACTGAGGGGAAAAAGAGGCACTGAAAATGACACCTCTACTTTCTAGCATTCCCCAACTCCCTGGGCTCAGCTAATGGCTTCTTTCTGTTCCCATCAAATGTTTTACAAGCAATGACACTTGTTGTGCTGTATTGTAATTAATTGTTGGTTTGTCACATTCCCTTCCTTCCTTGTGACCTATAAGGGGAAAGAGCGGGAGCTTCTTCATTTTTACATTCCTAGTGCCTTGAAGGTGTTCAATAAGTATTTGTTGAATGCATTTTTTGAATGACTGGGAAGCAACAGAAACAAAGACACAGAGCAGAAATAAGCAGAGCATGTTCAGGTTTTATTTCAAGAATTGGCTGTCAGAAGGAGTTATGCTGAGGATAATAAAGGATCAATCTAAATGGTTAGGACAAACTTGGACTTGGGAAGGCCTTGCTTATGTAGACTGGCATTATCTTCTCATGGACTCATGATCCTATTTATCCTGATCAACCAGCCCCATCATTGCCCGGCCTTCTATGACCAAAAGATAACATTAACCAGACCATATCCTTCAGTATCAATCCTTACACTTTATTCTGTCCAATAATGAGTCATTGGAGAGTCCTGGATATAAACAAAGTGGAATTTTTTTTTTTTTAAGATTAATCTGGCCAAGTAGAGGGTTAATTGGAGGGCTAAGAGACTATCACAAAAATCCTGTCTGGGGGAAAAAAAAATAGCAGCAGAGATTTAAAAGAAAGGACACCAGAGAGGAATAATGGAAATAAACTGGTATTGATAAGCTATGAGGGAGGATGTTAAGGGAAAAAGAAGGGTTAAATATGGATCTACATTTCCGTGAGGGGATAACTGTACTGCTGAAAGAAGTAAACCTAAAGACTAACTCTAGGGGGGTTGTTACTGGGAAAATATAAGTTCATGTAAAAGAGGTGGAGTTGAGGTGATGGCACAATACATAGTGAGGGAAAAAATGTACATGTATGTTATATATGTTACATGTGTAGTTCTGGATATATAAGTCTAATTAGTAGTGAGAGTTCATGCTGTGAGTGTGGGTAAAAGTGGAAGGCAGCCCTGGACAAGTAATTAGAAAACTATCTGAGTGTCCTTGAGTAAGTCACTCAGTCTCTCTCCATCTGTAAAACAAGGATAATATGCCTGCTGTTTACCTCACAGGGAAGATGCATAGGTCAAATGGGGATAAGACCGCTAAGAAGTTTTGAAAACCGTAAGGCATTATGTAAATATATATTACTATCCTTCTGCATACTTATTTCCCTGTCCTTCCCATAATCATTTTTCATACAATAGAATCAACATACGATAATCAGAGTAGTAATATTAACAGCCAAGTAATCCCAAAAACACATACTACTGTTAATACCAAGAATCAGTCTAATTGATGTTCCACTCTGCATTACAGAGATACTGTAAGGGTAAAAAAAAATCTAAAAAATGTAAACTGAAATAAGCAAAAGCATTTTTTTCCCTGAAGTTTGTTATGTGCCAAGCATTGTGCAATAAGAGTTATATACATTATTTAATTTAATATTTTAGACAACCTATAAAGAAAGAATTGTCCTATTATATTAATATGGAAGATAAGGCACAGAGAGATTAAATAACTTGTCTACAGTTCACATAGCTAATGCCATATCATCTTTTAATCTAAGATGACATCAATTGTAATTACCATTATTGTTTTATCTATCACTCATAGGGGATAAAAACATGGCCAATTAAACTATGGCATGTCATCAAATGCAATTTTTGCCCTAATTTCATAAATGTCAAAGTAGGGAGGAAAAAGTGCATCTTGTAATTGATGAAATAATGTAAGTTATAGCTACCAAATGCTTCTTTGTTTTTAACCATTGCAGGATACTGCCTCTCATAAGAAAGGTGATTTATAAATCCCTGTTGCAGGGTGTTATGGATTGAATTGTGTCCCCAGAAAATGTGTGTCACCTTGGCTAGGCCATGATTCCAGTATTGTGCGGTTGTCCTCCATTTTGTGAGCTGACATAATTATCCTATGTGTTATAAATCGTAACCTCTATGATGCTAATGAGGCAGGATTAGAGGCAGTTATGTTAATGAGGCAGTACACAATCTATAGGATTAAGTTGTATCTTGAGTCGATCTCTTTTGAGATATAAAAGAGAGAATCAAGCAGAGAGGAAAGGAATCTCATAACCATTAAGCAAGAAGAGCCAGGAGCAGAGCACATTCTTTGAACTCGGGGCCTCTACACTGAGAAGCTCCTAGACTCAGGGAAAGATTGTTGACAAGGACCTTCCCCCAGAGCCGACAGAGAGAAAAAAACTTCCCTTGGTGCTGATGCCCTGAATTTGGACTTCCAGCCTCCTAAATTGTGGGAGAATAAACTTCTGTTTGTTAAAGCCATCCACTTTACTTGTGCTATTTCTGTTATAATCACACGAGATAACCAAGACACAGGGGTATCACCATTTTTCTAATACTCAGTAGCACATCCGGCTAGATTTGGAGTATAAGCCTATGGGCTTTAAAAGCAAATGAGAAAAGGGAAAAATGCTGCTCCATCAGCTATACCCCGTTCCTTTCCATGGTCTATCTCACTAAGAAGAATCATGGCAGGATCTGAGGATCTTCAAGTTGTCCTGGATCTAAGACCATTGCTGACATTACGCAGACATTGGCACTCTTTCCAGGACAGCTGTGCTGTGATAAGAAAGAATTTAGTATTCAGGAGGAGATTTAGAAGAGACTGGAAATTCTTTTACACAAGGAAAAGGATAATAAAATCCAAACCAGCTGTAAACCAGACTGGAGGATCCCTGGAAAGCATGGCCCCTGGATCTTCTATTAGCCCAGAACTAAAAAATTTCCGAGGCCAACTCTTCAGATGGGGATAGGACTGGACTGTGGGACATAAAGTGATACTCGTGAGGGGTGTGCCTCTTAGCTCAAGTAGAAACAGGAGTCTAAACGGGTGCCTTCTGTCCAGAAGTGAGATGGGAGGGCGAAGAAGTTTAGGAGCTGCTTGAATGGACATGGGGAATCAGGGGTGGAGGGGAGGAGTGTGCTGTCACAGTGTGGGGAGAGCAATTAGGGTCACGTAACAATGTGTGTATAGATTTTTGTATGGGAGACTAACTTGAAATGTAAACTTCTTTTAAACTACAACAATAAGAAAAAAGAAAACACAGATGCTTAGGACCAATCCCAGATCAACTAAATAGTAATATATGAGGGTGAGACCTGGGCTTTGATATTTTTTAACGGGCAACCAGTGTTGACAACCACTGGCTTTTCAACACAGTGCTAGGTGTTAAGGGCACAGGATGAATAAGATACTATTTCTGACCACATGAATGTCAAGGTCTAATGGGGCATTATGTGCAAGATGGAAAATGCCCTGATGGAGGTTTGTACGTGCCATTGTGTGAGCACAGAGCAGGGAGTTTAACAGGCAGTGTGTAGGCTGGGGTAAGAGAAGGCTTCATGAGGGAGATAACCCTTAGCACATTCTTAAAGTTGAGAAAAAGCTAGGCAGATAAAGGAAAGGCACATTCCAGACAAAGGCATTACAAGAGCAAAGATACAGCACGGTGAGTGCTGAAAACTAGAAGATTCTTCAAATTACTTGAAAATAAATGCCATGGTAGGGTTTGGTAGGTATAAGGCCAGAGACAGATTATGGAGAGTTGTGTATACATGTTAAAGAGCCTAAGTAATTGAGACCCAGTGAATATTTTTAAGAAGTGATGAGGTCAGATTTGCATTTTAGATGGGTGATTAAGAAACTTGAGGGCAAGGACTAGGTTTATCTTGCTCACCAGTATAGGCTCAGGTTTTAACACAGTGTCTGGCACATTATAGGTGTTTAATATGTGCGTGTTGAATAAATGAATGAATGAGCAACTGACTAAATGAAGAATTTAGTTGAAAAAGACTAGAGGCAGAGGGACCAGTTAGGTGGTGTTTGTAGCAGTCCAGAAAACAGATAAGGGTTTCAACTACAACAAGGCAAGGTAAAGACTAGAAGGAAAAGAAATATTCTAGAAAGAATTAGGGGGCAAAACCAGTGAAATTTGGTGTCAGAATGGATGTAGAAGTTGGAAAACAGGAAGAAATCAAGGCTGACTCATGTTTTTAGAATAAGTTATTGGGTGTCTGGTAGTGTCATCAAACTCAGATAAAACATACTCGCAGGGAACAGGTTTTAGATAAACAGACGACTTATTCAATTTTGGACAAATTGAGTTTGAGGCACCTTTGAGCATCCAGGTGGTAATGTCTATCAGGTAGTATGGATACACATCTGAAGCTTAGTGGAGATTCCGGTTTGAGATAGTGACGTGATGAGTATAAAGAGAGAAAGGGAGGAAATCAGAAAATGGTAATACTTGAAACCATGAAAGTGGATAGCATGTCTGAGGACATGGAGAGAGCCCATCATTTAGAGGAGCCTGTGAAGGAGGCAAAGAAGGAATGGTCAGAAAGGACAAGCGAACAAGGGAGTGAAGAGAAGCCAAGTGGATAATGAGGAGATACACTGGAGAGCTGCAGTGAGAACAGACTGAGACATGCTTGTGGGAGTCAGAGATGCGGCCATTTGGTGAACTTGGTAAGCAGAGTTTCAATGGAGGGGTGGGGCTCAAAGCTGGACTGTAATAAGTTGAAAAGAGAACGAGAAAAAAAGCAGAGACAATGAGTTTATAAATGAAAGATTTAAGTAGTGAGGAAAATTCAGCAAGTTGGGCTGGGTAAATAGATGTGAAAACCTAACAAGCTTTAACAGCCTCTCACTGTTTGAAACCCTTGGACCCTGCTTTTTTTGTTTTGTTTTTTTTTAATCTGGCCTCAGGCACTGCTTTTTAAGATCCAGGATGGTGATCAGGGGTGGAGGTGAGAAACCTAGGGGTGCATCTAAGAGTAAAGATATGAGGAAGAATATAAGCACATAGACGAATTGTCTCCATCCGTTTCTTGGCTCTTCTTAGTCAAGTGGATATCGTGGACAGATCATTAGAAACCCATCACTATATTACGAAGAACAACTCATAGTTCAAGCTGTGTTGCTATTGGTCAGTAATGGCATTTTTCAACTAGACTAACAAGAGGCTCTTGTACGTAAGTACTGCAGCCTTAGTGACATTGCTGGAATGCTATATGCTACGGGGACAGAGATCTGGTCTCAAATAACCTCATATTCCCAAAACTTATCACAGTGCTTGGGACATACTGAGTGTCTCAATAAACATTTTTGAAAGAAAGAATGAATAACCAGACTTGTACAGTCAAATGTTATTAGGTGCTGAGCTTACCAAGGTCAAGAATCACAATTTGATGAAACTGTACAATGTCTACTAAGACAAAGGTCCATAGGAACTTTATGGTTCCCAATGTATTCTTACGAACAGTATCTCGTTTTACTCTTATAATAGGCCTGTGACTGTCATGAAAACAAATGAGTCACGACATAGTGAGTGGCAGGATGTATGAGGCACACAGGAGAGAATGATTGATTGTATTTAAAGGGTCTGGGAAGACTTCCTGCAGGAGTTGACTTATGAACTGGGCTTTGAGGGCATAATAGGATTTTTCCAGATAGGCCTGAGGAGAATAGATAGTCCAGGCAGAAGGAATGGCATATCAGCTCAAAAGTAGATCAGGTGTCATTATTTCCATTTATGAAGGGCTTGACACCCAGTCAGTGAATGACAGGTAGAGCTTGAATCCAATTCTGATTTTTAAGTCCTGTGTTATTTCCCCTACAATATATTGTCTCTAAACAGTGGAGGGCTATACAATCAGTCAATGTATCTTGGAGGACAGTAACCGGGAAACAGCCACAGGCTCCCTAAGAAATAACTCTCTGGGTTTTCAGAGTGATATCTATAAAGAAGGAAATCTAAAGATAACTAACAATCTGTAGAAATGAATCTGAGACACAACAGGAAAAATGAGTCGGGTATCAGAGGCAGCCAACTGAGAGAGAGAGGAAACCAAATACCTGCAAGCTGCCCTGAATAAACGTAATAACAATAATGATTCTGACAACAATAAAAGCACGTTCAGTCTCTAACACTGGAACGCACCCCCAAACCCACTGTTGCTAAGTCGATTCCAACTCATAACGACCCTACAGGACAGAGTAGAACCCCAGAAGGTCAAATTAGTCACCATAAAAATAGACCGACTATGACTCCACTATCAGAAAAAGATTTAAAAACAGAAAAAATCAAAGCCAGATAAATAACTAGTAAAAATAAAAATAAGAAGAGGAAGCATAAAAAGCCTAGTAGAAAAAAATAGTACCTTAGAATTCACTTCCTCAAAATCAAAAGAAACATAATTTTGGGCAGATTTATGTTAGTTGTTGACTACAGCTCTGTAAAGGCGGTAGGCGAGTGGGACATCCTCATTGACCGTGAGAAATGGAACTCGTGCGCACGTTCCAATGAAAGTGCCTATTACAGATGTCTGAGTGTTAAAATCAGGATCATTTTAAAGCAGGGCTTTGAACTGGATCTTTGGGTTCCAACTGCTGCGGAGAACTTGCATTTCTAACAAGTTATCAGGTAATGCTACTTCTGCTAGTTAGGGGCCAATTCTGAGAACCACTAGTAGAGCAGTGGTTCTTAAGATTTATCTTGTTAAAATGTAGATTCTGATTCAGCATATCTGAGGTGAAAATGCAAATTCTCAGCAGAAGTTCAAACCAGAACAAACCGGTTCAAAGCCTTGTTTTATAGCTACTGTAGGCCCCAAGGCTACATCTCACATTACATCAACTCTATTAACATGTCCCCATATCCGACAATAAATATTATCTTTGCTATAAAAAAGTAAAAATATTTTTACAATTTCACTTATTAAATTACTTGGATATGGCTAACATTTAATTTATGATCATTCATTATCTAGCACTCATGGCACATACTCGAAATTTAACTTATGAATTGTTTTCAAATTTAATAAATTATTATGAATATCAATTAACTATTGATTAAGTTTAGGTTACATTTTGTAGACAATGAGTTTTTTTTAAGTTTAATTTTACCATTTCTTTTTCATATTTGGGGCCAGTAATTTTTATCTTTCAAGTTCCCATTTTGCAGACCTCTAAAAAACCATTAATGCCTGGGCATTATATATATATATATATATATATATATATCTCAATACTGCCCGGTGGATAAATGAACCTACTTAAAACATATATATAGATATATATGTGTGTGTATGTATGTGTGTGTGTCTGTATGTGTGTGTGTGTGATAGATTTAAAGTAATGAGACTAAGTTACAGGGACTGATGCATCACCATGAAATTTCTTAATATGCTAATTATATTTAATTTTCATATTTACCTGTCTTGCTAACAGATTCCTAAGAGGAACAGCATCCAGTCATACTGCTGCAGCTTCTTTTCCCATAGTTCACAGCATTTGCAAATTCAGAGCTGACGTGTGGTCATTTATATAGCCCTACACAGGGAGAGTATGACACAGACAAAGAGACCTGTCATATTGCTGCCTCCCTGCACCAACTGTCAGAAGCTGAACTGTTGTAAAAATGCTTGTATTTTTAAATACTAAAAGGAAGTGAAATACAGTAAAATAACAGAAGCAACCATTTCACATTTTCCAAAAGCTACTGTGTCAATAATCTTGCCATCCAGCTTTCCCCAATAGCTTCTTCTGGAAGTATAAGGTAGAAGACTTTGACAAGGAGATGGGAGTTTGATCTAACTGTAAAGGAATTTAAGCCCCACACCTCATTACGCATCAGAGCAGATTTTGTGAACAAAAAGGTTTTCTCGAGGAAACACCCGATCTAAAAGATGAGCCATCTAAGTTTGAATACTTTCAAATAGTGTTCTCAGTTTAACCTGAAAAGCCAATTATCTCAGAAAACACCCAGGAAATCAGTGTGCAGATAGGCATCAAAATCAAGCCACTAACTTTTTTTTCTCTTCCCGCCAGTTACTTTATTTGGCTTCTGGCTCTGTTTGACAGAGAAAGGGAGTAATAATAAAAAAAATTTAAAAAAAAAGGCTGTCTCAGCAAATCTTTCCATCAGGTTGTATTGAAGTCCCATAAGGTGATACGGGAATAAAAAATAAGCATTCAACAGAGATACTTGTGGTCGTACTTCAATTAATAGACATTCATCCATTTATCCGTTTATTGTACACTGATTTTAAGAATGAACTGTTTTGACTCCCAGGATACAGAGATGATAAATGAACATACCTGCCCTAAAAATAGTGCAAAATAAAGCTATTAATAAACCATTTATAAATATATATTAATACATTGCAACAGAGAGTGATAAACATAAAAATAGAAGCAGGTACAAGATGGAGTGGCAGAACAGAGAAGAGAGAAACTAATAACATTTGCACAGTCAGGAAGGGGTCGCTGGAAGAGAGGATATTTGTGCTGGTTTTTTTTAGGATGAGTAGGAGTTTGTCAGATGGGCAAAAATTTATTACAAGCAGAAGGAAGAACATGTACAAAGGCGCAGAAGCTGAAATATAACGGGTGTGTATTTGGGGGAATTTATATGTAGCTAAGGAGCCCTGATGGTGCAGTGGTTAAAGCATTTGACTGCTAATCAGAAAGTTGGCAGTTCAAAACCACCAGTGGCTCTATGGGAGAAAGATGTGGCAGTCTGTTTCTGTGAAGATTTACAGCCTTGGAAACCCTGTGAATTGGAATTGACTCGACAGCAGTGGGTTTGGTTTTTCTGGGTTTTTTAATATGTAGCTTGGAACTCCTAGAGTTAGCAATACATGTGTCAATTGAGCACCTGAAATGTGTCTAGTATCAAATGTGAAATGATAATACAGTAAAACCTGTGAAAGCCAGAATCTGTGTAAGGCAGAAACCTGTCAGAGAAGGAAAACTCAAATATTTGAGTTTTCAAAAGAAGTGATAGAAAAGCGGTAGGACCGCACCCTGTCAAAAGCAAAAAATTTGTGAGACCTGGAAAAATGAGACAGTCCCGTCAAGTTCTGGCTCTCACAGGTTTCACTGTATTTTGAGTTACCTGGATTTTTTTAAACTGCTTTACTGTAGCTACTAGAAAATTTTAAATCATATGTGTGTGTCGCATGATATTTGTATTGGACAGTGCAGTCCTACCAAATCCATCGCCGTGAAGTCAGTTCGACTCAGAGTGACTCCATAGGACGGTGTCATCTGCATATTGCAGGTTGTTAATGAGTCTTCCTCCAATCTTGATGCTGCATTCTTCTTCATATAATCCAGTTTCTTGGATTACTTGCTCAGCATGCAGATTGAGTTAAGTATAGTGAAAGGATACAACCCTGACACACACCTTTTCTGACTTTAAACCATACAGTACCCCTTGTTCTGTTTGAACGACTGCCTCTTGGTCTATGCACAGGTTCCTCAGGGGCACAATTAAGCGTTCTGGAATTCCCATTTTTTGCAATATTATCCATAATTTGTTATGGTCCATACAGTCGAATGCCACACAGTTATGATCCACACAATCGAATGCATAGTCAATCAAACACAGCTAAACATCTTTCTGGTATTCTCTGCTTTCAGCCAAGATCCCTCTGACATCAGCGATGATATCCCTCATTCCATGAAAATCTTGTGACTAGTGCTGTCTTAGAGTATAGAAAACAAAGAATTAATTATGAGAGCTAAGGCTGGATAAACAGGCAGGAGACAAGTCATGAAGAACCTGTTTATAACATGGAAAACGGTCTCAACTTATTCTCTAGAAAAAAATCCCATATAAGAGGCAAAGAGCAGCCATAGGAGGTGATGTGGTAGAGAATAGAAGGCACATTACAGGGATCAGAAAATCTAGGAAAGTTCCTGGTTGGGGGTGTGGGCGGGGGCTGGGGCAGAGGGAGGATGGAGCTGAGTCTCCAAAGCTAGCCAGGATTCAAAGCAGCTAAGATGGAAAGTCCTTGCACAAACAGAGCATCATGGCCAAAGCACAGAGCTGGACAGAAGAGCAATCTAACCACTTAGGGGGCTAGATCTGCAATGGTAAGAAAAAGATGAGCTGGAGGGAGCAACTGGCAGCTCAGAGCACAGCACACTGTTTCACAGTGGATTGCATCACCAGCTGCTATCAACTGAATGAGTTTTTAGGACTTGGTGTTTCCCAACAGAGGCAGGAAATATTGCCTTGCTGCAATCTACATTGTAAATACAGGCTACACCAGGCCTGGTAACTTGGCAATGTGATCTCATTTAATGAGCACAGTTCTCATCATTTAATACCTGACCTGGGAGCGGAGCCTACCTTTGTCAACATCTGATCATGCTCTCTGGGAAAAGGCAGGAAATTGCAGGAAGTAATGTTTTCAAGGCAGCAGATGGCACTCTCTCCTACACCTCAGTCCTAAAGCTTTTACTGAAAGGAGAGGTTGTTTTTTACAGAGAATCAACGATTGGAAAGACTACGGTACTTTGCAGGCAAGTCAGAGCTGCTTAATTCCAAAGTCTGATCTACATAGAAATGTTCATGCCTAATTCTTAGAAATTTACCAGAAGGAAATAACTTGAGAGAAAGAAAATATTTGTATATGAAGATGTGCATTGCAGCATAGCTTATAGCAGTAAAAGAAATTAGAAGCAAACTAAATATTCAAAGATAGAGGAATGGTGACATTCGTGTCCATCCAAACTATAGATTATAATTCAGACTTCAAAATGATAGACAGGGAAAATGCTTATTAGTGAGGTGCAGTGAAAATAGTATAATACAAAATATTTTAATATATTTATTTAATATTAATATATTCTTTAATATTTAATATTTTTAATAATATAAAATATAGTACAATCTAGCTCTGTAACATAAACATATGTGTATAAATATGTATACACATATGAATATTAGACTGAAAATTATAGTACAAAAACTAATAATCCTGTGGTGCTGGGAATATTAATGCTATCGCTTGTTTTCATAAATATTGTTATTAATATATTAATGTAATGAATATAATGTATGATATGGCATAGTTTCCCCTCCTAAGGGAGGCTTACTCAGAAAGCACCTGGGGAATCTGTGCTTTGGGTAATTTTGAAATAAGGAAGGAAGGTTAAAGTCACTGAAGACTCCCCAGAACTTTGCCCAACAGCCTGGTGCTGGGAAAATGAACCTCGCGTGTTCTTTAGAGCCTGGTTTTATCTAAGGTTCCCTCCAGAGTTGCCGTTGGACCTGACGCAGCATTTCTTACCTTCCTGGGGAGAGCTGTAAGCACTAGCTACTCTAAAGTGAGGTGCTGGCATTGGAATTCTAGGGCTTGCTTCCAAAGCGCAAGAGGTTGCTGTGATGGGTGCTTGTTGGAAAACCATTATTCTCCCTGGCCCCTGCTGAGGGAGAGGTTTCTCTGGGATGGGGAGAGAGGTGGGTTGCCCCTTGCTCTCCACATCAGCAGTGTGGCCTAGAAGAAAGCACCAACTGCAGAAGTCACCTCAAGGAAGGATGTAGCGCAGTCTCCAAGATCCCACTGAGGCGTTTCTGCAAGATTCATTCACCCCCAGGCATGGGTGGAATAACCAGTAAACAAGGTACACACAGGTATACAGTAGGCCAGGTACACACGGGCTTAAAAGTGTTTACTTACTAATCTGTAGAGCACAATTTCATATGGGTTTCACCACATCCTTGATGAGGTGAAAAACAGGTGAAATTGTGCACTACAGATTAATAAGTAAGCACAAGAAAGCCTGTGCGCACATTGCTTATTGGGTAATCCATCCCTCCCCGCAGGGGAGACAGGACAAGGTCAAAGGTGGAACCACCACTCACTGAGCCCCTGTTATTAAGCAATCTTTGTGCCAGATTTGTATGTATGCCATCTTCCTTACCTCCCAGCAACTCTAGGCAGGTGGTACAGCCCCATTTTACATAGGAGAAAACTGAGACCCAGAGAGATTGAGTATTGTATCTAAGGTTTCCCGGTGAGAAAACCACTGAGCTGGGCTATGAACCCAATCGTCTGACTCCATGCTCTTTGCACTCCAGTAGTGGATCTCAGAGGGTCCACCCTCCTAGCTCCTGGCACACAGTGGCTCCTGGAGAAATTTCTCCTTAACTAGAGACTCTGAGATGTTAGGGAAATGAGAAAACAGCAGAATTGTAAAACGACTTTTTTCAGAACTCCCTCACTTAACGAATGTGGAAAATGATGCCCAGAGAGATAAGATTCCGTTTTAAAACAATGTTTCTACGGTGTTTTAAACACAACTCTTTTCATTTCTATTATCTCCTTAATATAATTCAGTGAGAAAAGATAGCATTATTATTATTATGTTTCTGATACAGAAATTGTAGCCTGGAAAGAAAAGGCAAAAATATTTGAGAATACCAAAGCAGGTTCGAGTAGTTTTTTTTAATAAACAGATGAGTTGTATGATGTCAGAGATCAGACCTTCATTCAAAATGTGATTCTTTCTCCCTTCTGAAGGTAAGCTAAGCAAAACAGCTCTTGGGTAAATCACAGAATAGTACAGAATGCTTTTTGAGATCATCACCTCCCCTCATTTTATAAGTGAGTAAATAGAAGCCCAGAAAGAAAGAGTTTTTCTGCCTATTGTATCACGATATATTCCTTCCTTCCACGAGAAACAGGAGACCAGAAGCCAACAAATAATTGGCAGCACTTTGTGGTACAGCTTTTCTGCATTTAACTGTAAACAGAGCTCAGATCGCCCTTCATGTTTTCTGCACTTAAAAAATAAATGCTAGCATCAAAATGCTACTCTTATGTCACAATAAAAATTCTCTACTCCCAATTCATAAAAGCACAGGATTTATAAGATCTTGACAGAACCCTCAGGATCTAATCCTTTAAATAATGCTTTAAGTTTCCATTGCAAATTCTCTACTATGTCCAGCAGGTGGCAGTACATTAACCAAAGAAGGCAGGAATGTGAAAACAGTCAGAAAGCTTGTGATACAGATTGGTGGTTCTCAAGTCTTGGTCTCCAGACCAGCACCGTCAGCATCACTTGGGAACTTGTTAGAAATACAGATTCTTGGGCCCCACCCCAGACCAGCTGAATCATAACCTCTAAGGGTGAGGCCCAGCAATCTGTGTCTTAACACATCCTCCAGGAAATTTTGTTGCATGCTAAAATGTGTGAACCATTGAAGAAGACTATTCATAGAAAATCAGGCAATAGTTTTGTTTTCACTTTGAGGCAACATGAAAACATACATTCTACCTGGTATTTCCTAATAAGTGCAATGCTGCTTTTTCAGAATTGATAATATGGGCAAACCTCATCAGTTTATTGTCGTCACCATTATCATTATTATTAATTGCCTACAGTAGGCCTAGCCTTTTACAACTCACTTAATATTCACAACAACCCCATGGCGACTGCCCGTATTTCTCTATTTATAGACGAGGAAATAAGTTTTAAGGTCATGAGACTGCCTCGTTTACACAGGAAATAAACGACAAGCCAGGACTCCAAGTCAGCTCTGCCTTGATTCCAAAATCTATGCTTTTATGCTTTATGACCATTTAGAGTTGTCAGATTTAGCAAATAAAAATATAGGACATTAAATTTAACAAAATTCAGATAAACAACTTTTTTTTAGGTATAAGTATGTTCTTTGCAATATTTGGGAAATACTTACCCTGAAAGAAAATACTCATTGTCTATCTGAAATTTGATTTAACTGGATGTCCTGTGTTCTATCTGGCAACCCTATCCCATTGCCTCCTCCTATTTGCATTCCAATCGGGTGAAGGAAAAGAGGCTGGAAAATGGTCTTCCTTTAGGGTCTTTGTACACCTGAGCTTTGGTCTCCACCCCAGACCTACTGAATCAGAAGCTGTATTTTAACACCATTCCAGGTGTTTTATATGTATATGGCTGTTCAAGAAGGAATGGGTTAAAACAGTTACACGAAGGGGGCCTAGAGTGACAGACCACATTGAGAGGCCACTTCCAGATCTGAGATTCTCTGATTCTGTAAGGGAAGACGGGTTATCAGTTCACTCTGGTTGTTGTTGTTATTGTTTGCTTTTACTTAAAATGCGGATGTAAATCTGTATCTGGCAGTGAAAACATTGAAATTATCAATAAATGGCTCATTTACAGAATTATACTATTTGATTAGATTTTTAAGCTTAAGAGTAAAATTGAGCAGAATTTTATAATTAGAAAGTATTGCCAAAAATGCCGGTAAAATTAGATTTCTAAAACTCTTATTCAAGTCACTAACAGGGAATTGTCACAACAGAAACAATCTATACTCATTACAAATAAAAATAAGTTTTTTTAGCCATAACATCAAATATGAGATACCGACAAAAACCCAAACCCATTGCCATCGAGTCGATTCCAACTCATAGCAACCCTATAGATACAGATGGGGAAAAAACAGTTCCTCCAAATGATATTCACTCACTCATTCCATGTGTATGGAATACTTGGGGGAAGTAAAAGGCCGTCTCTGATTGTAACAGGCAGACACAATTTGTGTGAGATGCTATCACATCCATTCATTAATGGAACACATCTCAAGCTTGCTAAGACAAGAATGCCATCCAACACCTTCTCCTACAGGGCCTGCAAAAATCATGATCGCTCTTGAAGTAAATAAATGAATCAGTTCATTTAGCAAACATGGATTAATTTCCTACTATGTGCCAGTTTATAGGGTAGCTATGAGTCCGAATCAACCCAATGGCAATGGATTTTATGTGCCAGTCTTATGCTGAGCTTTGAGGGATGAGTTTATGTGAGGAAAAAAATGGGCAGGGAAATCCGGGCATGTGCAACAATTCAGAGGAACAGGACCAATGGCAGTGTCTAGGCTGGGCCCTTGATGTTGAGACAGAGTATGCATGAGTGTGTGGGAGGTGGTAAAAGTGGATAAGGGAGGCAGGCTGGAGATCTGACCAGAAAATCTCTGCAGTCTCCAGTCTTGGGCTTTCTCTCATTGAACTGTATCTGTCCACAATTAAAGATTACAACTATATTTTCATTTGTCTGGTTTTCTGTAACGCAAATCCTTTCTCCTTTAACAAACATTCATCTACAATGTTATTTTGCTGTCTGACAGTAATTTACACATGGCTTTGAAAAAAAATACTTCATTAAATATTAACTATGGCACTTAAGAAGTTTGGTATTTCCAAATCATGCATAATCTTAAACAAACATATACCTACCTCTTCATATTTGTCCCACAGAGGTTCACATTATAAAAAGAGTTTTAGTGATTTATTTGCTCCCAGATCCCCGGGTGCTATTTTTAATAAATCCCATAAACAGTCTACATTTTAGATACTTAACAAATGTGTGTTGCACTTTTTCACGCAGGCCATAAAACTGTTGCCATCGAGTTGATTCCGACTCATAGCGAACCTGTAGGACAGAGTAGAACTACCCTTCCAAAGAGCTCTTGGTGGTTTTGAACTGCTGACCTTTTGCTTAGCAGCTGTAGCACTTAACCATTATGCCACCAGGTTTCCACTCAGTCTACAGGGTTATTAAAATGTGTACTTACTCCTCAGACAATAATCCGAGTTCTAATACTTGGATAAGAATACCATAAGGACCCCTTCTCTTCTCCCCTTCGACGTGGGGATGAGTCAGGACGTGTACTTGGCTGGAAGGAGTAGACAGTAGCTGTAGTTTGTGTTTAGCCATAGGGGAATGCCACTGTCATTTTGTACTGTGCTGCCCAGCTTTTCAACGCAGTGGACCTCCTGTGACTTAGCCATTGTGTGGAAGAATCACCATTGCTGTACTCAAGACTCTCCTGAGAGCTATGAAAGGCTGGTGGCAGGGGGGAGTGGGGGAGGAAGCACACAATTCCGCTCCTCCTTCAGCCACCAGATTGTTAACCACAGCAGCATCCATTCTGGGCTGAGCTCTGAACCTAAAGCAGCACAGGGAACTCCATAAAGCAAGGATGAATGCTCTAATTTCTAGTGCTCTAGAGATGGCTTTACTGGACTGTTACAAATACAGTTTTCCCTGCTCCTGGCCATAATGTTTTAATGGCTATATGGATTGGCTTGTTGGTAGCCACTATAAAGGATGCCGTCTTTGTCAGCAGGCAGCTCACTGCACCATTTCTGGCAGATAGTTATGGTTCCCAGTGAGCAAACAATATATGTCAAGTCTTGGTTTAGTTAAATTAATATATAGAAAACTAAATAAGCACCACAACGCAAAACTGTTCTAAATACAACTTGATTATTTGAAGAAATCTCAATGAATCCTAGAATCACAGTTTTTAGTTGGAAGGGAGTTTGAAAGATCTTTAATAAAACTCTTTTATTTGACAGTTCATCAGATTCTAGAAAAATTAATATTGCATAAATTCATTTTAGTCCTTGTCAAAATCATTTTATTTTCTCTTTATTTGGCATTATTCCTAAAACTCACCAGGAAAGAAGTTACAAGAACAGTTCTAAAATTCCAAACTGGTAGAAAAGCATATTATCCGAGTATTACAGCTAAAGAGAAACCTAATAAGTCATCTATTTCTTTTTTTTTTTTTTTTTTT